>NC_140300.1:48380419-48875709 GCF_964211825.1 Aythya ferina | reverse complement strand
GTTCAAATATCACATGCAGAACTAATGTTTGTACAGATTTAATATCTCAGAAATGCATTCTTTAATATCATCATTACTTAGTATTCCACAATTTTATTCCTAGTCCTTTCAATGCTCAGAGAAGAATAAATGTTACTTAAAGGAATTAGAAGTGTTGGCACAGTTGAATAGCTTCACATTTAAAGTATGAGGAAACAGATGAGGTCTCTGCATCATTAAATTCTACTTTTACTTGAATCATTCAGTTCAAAATTAAATGCTCTACTGCTGTAACAATTTCCAGACATTTTAGCAGGTGTAGTCTAACAAAACGATTGATTATTGGTTGATAACATTGTGATATAGGAACTATAAACTTTCACAGTCAAAAATGTTCCTGTTTTATAGGTTTTGTCAATACTCTTTTTTTTTTTTCTCCCTGCCTAGTTTTCATAACAATTTCAGTAAGAGGTTAAAAGTCCTGGCTTGTAGATTTCTCTTTTCCCTTTTATTACAATATATCTTTTAAATAGCCACTCCTGAAACTAAATCAGCACTTACTTGGCAGTAGCCATTATTAGGAAAATAAAAGGGGAAAAAAAAGAACTTAGCACTAGGCTGGATATTTCAGTTATTAGTCTGATGAGGTCAGACCTGTGAATATCTAGGGCCAGATTTTAAAATTTCACTTTGAATTTTTCCTCAGGTCTGCTTTTCTCCAGCTGGAAAGAGCTCTTTTCTCCAGCTCTCTGGAGGAGCTGGCTGCTGGTTGGTTTGGGGATTCTTTGTCCTTTATTCATTTTAGAAAGTGGACTGTATTTTGCAATGAGTAGTTCTTTTCCAGATGAGTGCACTAAATGCAAAAACAACCATTCACATCTGTGGCTATTTATCACTATTGAGCAGAAGACTTTTTTATTGGTTAGGGAATCGTAACTTTCTCTTTAAGGAGGCATGAAGCACAAATATTTTTCTTAAAATAACAAATTTATGATTTGCTATATCTTTATCATGCAAGGTCTCCTGAAACACAGGCAAGTCTATTTTCTAACAGGCTTTCTAACTGCAATTTATCACCCTTGTGATGCAAAAAAAAGGAATTTTATAACTTTAAATATCAAACAGATATTACTTATTTCAGCTACTCACAGGCAAGAAGTAATAGCTGCTCAATTAGATATTGATACCAAAGTTCATTAATCACATGAAAAGATAGATCATCATAATAGCACACCAATTTATCTTACGTCTGCCATCATAAATAGCCTGACAGAAGTTAACTAAGCAAATATTTGATTGCTATGTTTTCATGGTTGCTAGATTACCATAATAGCGTTGAACAAGAAAATATGTGGCAAAAAGACTTACAAAAACAAAAACTTTTTTTTCTAAAAAAAGAAAAAAGTTCAGAAAAAAGACACAACAGCAATCATTTACACTCATTTCTTTTTCATATTTATAGCTGAATAAGAAAAAACCTTTGAAGCTAAACCATGTGCAATACCCATATCGACTCCCCTCCAGGCAGAGCCGTGAGTGCTCTACATTAACACGCCTTAAATGAAGGAAAAGCATTTGAGGCTTTTGTTTTAAATCTCTGCAACTCGACCAAAGTTTATCACCTGCTTTGAGTTCAGAAAGACTTTGTTTGCTTGAGATGGTAGAATCAGAGGTACACTATATTTTTCTGACTGTGAAAGGGTCATGTTTACAAGCTGAACTCTTGGCAGTATCTCATTGTATGATTTATGCCACAAATGGGATAGTTCAGCATTCTAAAAAAACACTATGTATCTGAACAAAAATATGTAACTACTCTTAATTAAAATACCTAGCGCTTGCAATTTCATTTTTAATGTTTTGATGTAAAAATTCTTATATATTTCTACAACTGTAGTTAAAAAAATAATAACCAAACAGTTTAATCTAAGTGAGCATTTTTTTTTTTTTTTAGCATGAAAGTCTTTTGAACTAGAATCAAAGAATATTAGTTACTTCAAAAAATTCATGGTAACCCATGAGTATATAATTTAAATTTCTATAAATTATGTATGTGTATGCATATATATATATATATATAACAATCATAACTCATAATGTTATGCCATTAATGAGAATGAGATTCTGTGACTGGTAATTATTTAGGCTATTAAACTTCTAAGTAAGTGCATGAACACATTATAAAACAGTAAATCTCAATCTCAATTTTTTGTATATTTGTTCTCATATAGGTCTCAAAAATAAATTAAAATTTCCCAGGTCATTAAGTTCTTTTATGATTATAATTAATTCCTAATGCAATATATTATCGCAGAAGCATTTTTGAACTGAATTGTGTAGGATTTTGCCATCTCTGCACTCTCAGTTAAAAAAAGAAGTGGAGCAGCTGATCCAGGGAAGCAGTCACCTTAGTGTCTGGGGCTCCTGAGTACATCAGCTTTCCAGCTGTGCTTTCCAGGCGCTCAGTATCTCCTTCTGAGCTCTGAGACACTATGGCAGTTTTTGCTTATATTCAAGATGCTGACACCAGGAAGCTTAAGTTCATGAGAGCAAAAGTGTGTGCTGGAGCTATAACAAAGGATGGTAGTAGTGATTAGCAGATTTCCTCGAGACCTTGTGCCAGGCTGGGGATGTGGCTATGCAGGTGCTTTTCTCAGCAGAGCTTACCAGGTGCAATCAGAGAATATACTGTCATTGCACAAATTACTTATGTTAAAGATTCAGCTAATTAAAAGCCTTTTCCCACCAATGTTTCTTCCTTATACTTCCTCATTTAGATTTTATAGAAAGAAGACTATGCAGGCTCATCACGTTGTGCTGTGGGGCTGATACTGCAGTCATCCTGTTTACGGAGGAAGTTAGTTGCTAAATATGGCCTGTTTGTTGCAGAGCAGAGGAGGAGAGAGGTATTAAAATGCAAAAGTGGCTCTTCAGAGTGAGAAGACAAGCTGCAGCCTGGGCTTATTTCACGAGAGCTGGGAACTTGCGTCTCTGATGAAGGACCAAAGGGCGTTCCTAGCTTGTGCAGCATCCCAGCGTCTCGTTTGGCAGGCAGGCTGTTCTAAGGTGTCTGAGGGCTTCCATATAGCTACATGCAGGGGAAAGTCTACATAGCTCAACTAATCAAATAGGATTTTTACAGTCAACTGATCTATTAACACTTTGCTGTGATTAAAAACAGAATATCTGTATATATGGACTTTAATCAGCACATACATATACCAGGGAGTAGTGATAAAATTATATCTCGCTTGTTTGCATAGGAATGGTGCTGAGAGGGTTGTGTGTGTAGCGCATAGACAACAAATACATGTAAGAGGTAAATGAAAGAAGTTTCTATATGCTTGTTCTTTCTTCTTCCCTGTCTTTGCCATGCTGAACCTGTAAGTTGAACCCAAGCCCTATTTTATCCTCTGGGCCAGCTGAAGGAGCTCAAGCAAATACAAATGCCTTCCAAAAGTAATAGACACATATTGACACTGGCAAAAACATTCAGCAATTATTTCAACAATGCCAAATACTTGAGGCATATCCAAAGGTAAACATGTCTTGTATGTTGAGAATACATGTATGTCACAGCTTGATACTCTGTAGGTTTCAGTGAAATGACCATCTCACGTACTGCTGGAAAACTAAAAGGTATTGTTAAGATTTAAAAAAAAGTTAACTGATAAATAATACAGTAGTTACCAGCCATTCATTCTTCATAATAAAAGTTAGGAATAGTACATATGCATGCACATACTCTACTATGAATAATGACAGTGGTTATGTAAGTTGAATTTACCCTAGCAGATATATGTCCACATGTGAGAAAAAAACATCTGGGTGAACAAAGATTTAATGGCATCTGATTCTGGTCCTATGGCTGATGTTAGAAATGAAGCATATTGAAGCTTGGTCTTCTGCTTGATTCCCCAAGAATTCCAGGTGGAGCCTGGCTCAGGGTTCCCAACTCGAGCTGCCGGCAGGTGCCTCTGGTCTTCATAAAACTGATAGTTTAATGAGAATCTTTCCTCCAGTTCAAAAGGAGGGGTACACTTCTCAGCCACCCATGTAAGCAGTGATGTATAGAAATAAAGGATTATATGTTAAGGATTGCTAATGCTTTCCAAAGCAGTCCAACACTTGCTGTCTGATTTAAAACCAAAAGTACTTATTAAGAGCAATATCTGCTAAAGGGTATGAAGTATGGAAGGATCTTTTGTTTCTGCATTTAACATGTTTAAAGTGATTTTAGAGACCACTTTTCCAGTTAGAAGTTTATGGGTGAAACATACGCAGAATTAATCTGCGGTACTTACACCGGACCAGTTTCCTGGAACCCAGCTCAGTAGGGTCAATGGATCACATTACATAATAATGCAGGCTATGTGGTGACAAGAAAAAATCAGTCCATGTTCTAGTCTCATGTCCATCATTACAGCTGTTTCCTTCATAATTTTGGCTTTCCTTTGCTTTTTCCCGACATTTTACTTATTTTGTTATTTTTCCTTAGTGAGCCACCTTTATTTGCTAAGATACAATGGTGTCTGATTGCTGCTTGAAAACTTTAGGTGTTAAATTATTAAAACATTATTAAGTGACTATAGTAGAAAATAGCATTATAGCTTTCACAGGTAGATTTGAAACTTTATTTGAAGTGACACTTTTTGTATGCAAGATTTTGTTGTCTGACACACGCATATATGTGTGTATATTCTGTAAACTGGTCACAGTATTTTTTTCTATCTCCACACAACCAAATGTATTTGCTGGATCTTACATAAATTACAGAATAACCTCTCCTTGTTGCAGAATACTATTCTGGAGCATGGGCAGTATCTCAAGAAGGGTTTGATTTATATTCCCATCACTTAATCTCTTAGCAATTTTTTTCTTAATATTTTGTGATTTCCAGCTAAGAGGTCACTGTTTTTTTTTTTTTTTTTCCTGTTAGAATTGTGCAAAGCTTGTATTTCATTGTGTAACAGAAGGTCAGTGTGGCTGCGTAACAGCTGTACTTGAAGTTCTTGTGCTATACTGCGCCATCATGAAAGACAAGCATTACTCTCTGTATTTGGCTTTTTAAGGTACGTTTGAGTCAATAACAGCTTCATAGTCCAGCTGGAACTAGAGCACAGAGCAAAGAATAGAGAGAGAAGCATGTGCTGGGGAGGGGAGGGATCCTGCATTTTAATAAGCAGTTTCTAAAATAATTCCTCCAGCTGTTTGTAGCCTTGAGTAGCCACTTCTTCGTGTGTCAGGGAGCTGCAGGCACAGCCTGCTTTGCAAGGGAAGGCGAGCTGGGAGTAGAGGGTGACTTCAAGGCAGGCTGTCTTGTGTGAAGTCCATGTACATGTATTTTTCTGGTGGTTCTTTACAGCAATAGCGAATGAGAGAGTAATCAAACTGTTCGTGTTTGTGAAGACTTTATGAGAGAGATGTATTTAAATTATTTTCTTATGAAGTTGTTTTCTGTTTTTTAGCCTTTGGTTTTGCTGGTGATACTTTGTGCTACAAACACAAACAATTTAAAGCAAAACTTGTCACAGCAGAAATCATACACACCTGAAAACATTTCTGCTTGGGACTAATATCACTAATTACTTAAAGACACCCCATCAACTAAAAAGGATGGGAACTGGACATGTGATTTGCACATGTGGTTTTTAGGAAAACAAAACAAAACAAAACAAACAAACAAACAAAAAACAACAACAAAAAAAAAACACATTGAAATTTTGTCAGTCCTTGACAGAATTAGAGAACTTTGTGGTTGTAATCTGGAAAATCTTGTTTGTTATTGATGATAATTTATTAGCTCATAATATTACAAAGAACATGCTGTTTTTTTTACTGTAACTTAAATCTCTCTTTAATCTCTCTCTTTTTTTTTTTTTTTTTATTGAAGAAGTGCAGCTATTCCAATATTATCCTTTATTTTAATTTGTCAAAATGGCTTGATGGACTAAGTCTGGACAGTGGTTAAAGACAGTTACTTTAAGTAGCTATGTATGTGAGTGAGGTAATTGATAATAGATGAAATATATTTACAGGTATATATTTATATATACAAATAATATTATATATAATTATATATAATTTTATAATATATATAATTATATATATTATATATTTATATATAAAATATTAAATATATATGTACATATTTATAATATATGTATATATTAGGTATAGCTCTAGTGGACTGAAGATGACTAAATATCACATTGTTAGGGTGAAGCTGTTCCAATGTAATTATTTTTATTTCTTTTCCAATTGCATTTTTTTGCCAAGATTTTTTTTTTTTCAATTTGCTGGATTGGAGATATTGGAGGCAATCATTTTTGTTTAACCAAACAGGTGATTTTTAGCTGATGTTAAATTTGAAGAAATGCAAGACTTTTCTTTGAGATATTTAACAAGGTATTGTAGACATTTTTTCCTGTGATATTTCTAATGTAGACAATGATTTATAGTATTTAGCATTTGGTTAACAAAATATACTGATGTTGCGTGCAAATTATTTTGCAGACAACCAAGAGGCAGCCTTCTCAGGGTTGATATAATTTAACTACCTAATGGAGCATAGCGACTGTTTTAGTGACTGAGGTAGAAATCAGCTTCTATCTATGAACCTGCTCTGCATGTGTCACTCTATGCATATGACATCTAAGAGGTGTCATCACTCTGTGTTGCCTCTACTCCTGTTTGAAAAGTGGCTTGTAGTAGCTACAGATGTTTGTTATAGTGTTGTCAGCAGTGTTGAAGCCACGAAAAAAGAGGCATGAAGCTCTTTCTCTGCTAAAGAAATACTTTCAAGCTAAAAAAAAAAATAAATATAAAAATGCCCAAACTATAAAAAGATAATATTTCGTTTAAAAGTCTTCAGAGTAATAAATCATGCATAAATCACTTTACTTTTGAAAAGAGTCTCAGAGGAATGCTTCCTATGAGAACTCCCTGAAGGAAAAAAGCTTTTTTTGTTTCCAGCTGGAAAATAGTACTTACAAAGTGCAGCGGATCTGTCTATTCCCTAGCCAGCAGTTGCCAACAGGGCAACATACTCTACAAGCAAATCAGGCTCAAGATTTCTCTCTAGTTAAGCTCAGCAAATGCAGCTAGCTGTACAACTGGATTTCTTAGTCAATGTTTTCTCTTATTTGATAATATAGTTCTCATATGGCATCTCAGCTTGAACATTTCTCTAGAATGTAGCACCTCCACCAGTATTGGTAGTGATGTAATATAGCCATAAAGGAAAGGGAGCTTCACAGTAAATTCATAGGAGACAAACTGTTCAAATAAACATCCTAGCTATATCACTAGAGGGATATTCCCATATTAACAACATCTTTGCTTTCCAGTGATATTCTTATGTTGTGTAAACTTTTTTTTTCTGTAAGGGGCTTTCATCGTCTTTTTTAATATATTTTTTTTTTTCCTCCCCAGTGGCTCTCTAAAATTACCACATCTCCCTACATTCCTACCTAATACTTGGCTATCAGAAAGGTTGTTCATGGAAGAACTTATACTCTGTTGACTAGCCTAAGGGGTTATTTCTGAGAAGTCATTTGTTAATGAGCAATAGCAGGAAGACTACAGCATTCATTGAATAGTGTATGTTTAAGAACAGTTTGGGGTTTGGAAACCCTAGGCAGATGATGATGAGAAAGAGAAGGAACAAGGACATGGTAATGACTCAGTAAAAACTTGGAAAATTGGAAAGTGTTAATATCCATCTCGATCTCATCTGAGAGTGCTTTTCTACTTCCAGAATACAGCATGTACTCTAATATTTTCAGCATCCTATTAAACTCCCAATAATTCTGTTTGAGAGCGAACACAAGCACTGGATCCTGAGTGCTCTGCAAAGTGATTGTTTTGGCCCTGCTCAGCTTTGGGGTATTCCTGCTAGCTCTTCTCTAGAATGAGCTCCTCAAAATAAGACTCAACCAGGTTCCTGTTTTGTCTTCTACAGTCCCTCTCTCTTGTCCATTCATGCATTGTTCTCTTAAACCTCTTCTATCTACTTTTATGTCAAATTCCTGGGCATACAGCTCATAAATACTGCAACTTCCTTATAAAGACCATTCAGAGTTGCGATGTGGCTCGCTTCATGAGGCTTAACCATGATCTCCCTTCCTATCACATATCCCATCACACGAACAGCTGCCTCTTAGGGCCAAAGTAGCATCACATGCAGCTCAGAGGTCACCTAGGCTTTTTATCCACTTGCCCTCAAATCCAGTCATTGCTCCTTGGGTCAGATGCTCTTTAACAAATGTGTTGTAACAATGGTGTTGGAATAGCTAATGGCTTGTCTTGTAGATATAATTTGTTCAGCAGCACAGATTTCTTAGGAGACATAAAGGCTAAAAGGCGCCATAACTTAAACTTTAAGCTGATGACTGGAGTAAATAAAGCACACATTGCAAATCTTTTTTGATTGTTGAGTCATAAGTAATCATTATTACTTGACAAGCTGGTAGCTTCATCATCAGTTATGTAATTATGAAATATAAATGACCGCTTTCATCAGTCCAGACTAATGTATGAGTCTGCTTTGTAAATGTAATTACTTCTGTTACCAGGTGTAAGCATTACCACTTGGTAGGTCTGAACATCAAATACTAGATATCCTAGGAAGTATTGCTTGTTTTTATTCTGTACCTTTTATTAATCATAGAAGAATATTAAAGGATAACACGCGTCCTATTGAGTATAAAAGACTAGTATTTAGTATTCCATGTTAAAATAAATATTTCCTTTTCTTATACTGCAGAAAATAATGAAAATAGTATGACATTCATGTAAAGCTTCCCTGTGCGTGGGATTCCCAAAGGACCTTAGTTTGCAATCAGAAGTACGTTGAAATATGCTTACTTTAGGGGTGAAGTGCCCTCTGACAGCGTAAGCTTCAGCAGAGAAACTAAACACAATATATAACAAGAAATGAAGCCTATCCATCCAACAAGGGCTACAAAGCCAGGCAATTACCCAACTAGGTTTTGACTGAGGTCACTGGTCACAGTAACTCTAAAGTCTTGAAAGAGCAATGATTGGTGATAAAGCAAATTAGATTTTGTGACTATCAAAAAATACACTCAAATATAATTTTACTTGCAGTATAGATTTGAACTCAGTGTTTCCTTGGAGACCTTGTCATCATATTTAAGGTCAAAACACCTAAGCATATGGAAAATAATCTGTCTCATTGCTGCAACAGGATGTAAACATTTTGCCAATTACATGTTCCTGGAAAGGATGAAAAGATTGTAATTAACGGAAAAAATAAGCTCTTGATTGCCTCTCAAAGCACTAAGAGGAAAAAATGCCTCTTGAAAGCATTTAAAGGCTAAGTGTTAATGTGTTAAGGGACCATTCATTTTTAATTAGGTTTATAACACATGGAATGCTGTGTATCAGACATCACCGATTCCTAAATGCTAATAATTAGAGTTTTTATTTATAGAGGACACAGTAAGGAAGAGACAGCTTTGTCTGAATCTAGGTTCTGGCTTTTGCTTTCTCAATTAATGGTTCCATCCAGATTAGATGTCTTCCATTTACTAATCGATATGATAATCTGCATTCCAAATACAATACAACTTTCTGAATTAAATTTCCACATTCTCAAACTGCCTCTGCATACTCTGAGGACATACTATATGTAATTGCTAAATAGAATAGTATTTAGACTTTGTTTATCACATTTCCCCCCAACTGGTATTGTTTGGAAATAGTTGCATGAGATATTAATGCAATATTTGTATAATACTCAAATCAGAACATTTTTGGCACACATTTAATAGCACACAGATGTAGCATTATCTGTTAATCCAATGTGAGGTTATACCCATTGACTCTTATCTAAATAAATTCTCCCTGATTTATTTTGCTAATGCAATTTTTATAGGGAATCAACATAGTTCCTTACTCTAAGCTACCATCTGGGAACAAATAATTAAAGAAAGGCTTGTCTCAGGGATGATATATAAAAGCCATTAAGCCTTCTAATAAGAAAAGTACAAAGAAAGCAAGGTGTGTTTCTGCAACTGGAGAACAGGGGAGCACAGGTCAGTTTAAGAGAATGGGATGGGCATGGGTCCAGGTGGATGGGGGATGTGCTACGTCCTTGGCATAATGAGCTTAGGGATATGGTTTAGTGGGGACTGCTAGCATTAGGTCAGAGGTTGGACTCGATGATCTTGAGGTCTCTTCCAACCTAGAAATTCTGTGATTCTGTGAAAATCAGCCATGTCAGAAGGAAAGCTAATGCACCTACCTAACTAGCCTTGAAGACAAGATGGAGGTAGAAGCAGCAGATGTGTGTTGTGATAGTAAAGGAGAATTCTCCTGCCCCTTATCCTGATGTAAATCAGAGCGGCTGAAGTTAGCAGATTTGAAACCTTCCAAATGTAGTATAAGAAGAGAATCTGACATAAATATTTTGTCTCTTCGGTACTAAAAAAACGACCTTGCTAAGTTGAAAGCAAAAGTTTAGACTTTATCCGCATCCTTGTCCTGCCTGCTTAGCTTTGTTCTAGTAGTTGTTGGCTGCCATGATTCAACTTTCAGAACAACCACTTTCATTTACAGAGGGCATGCAGCAGCATATTGCTTTTGGGAAATTTAAGAATTTGGAGAATTCTGCTAACCCTGATATCTGTCTAAGTCATTCTTGCTTTATGCAGGAGTGTGGCCAGCAAGTTCACAGTCTGAAATAATCTTTTCAAAGTTTTCTTCTCTTTCTGGTGTTGATTATTTTGTGTGAAACCTTGTTTATTAAGCTCCTTGTTCTGAAATAATATCAGAGAAGTTTACGCATCTCTCTGGTACCAAGCTTATATATTCATTCTGCAAATAAAAATAAGAAGATGTATTTTAAGCATCATTCCAGTCTTGCCAACACCAGACAGATGTGAAATATTTCAAAATGGGAACAGTACTAAAAAGAGGTTTTCCTCAAATGCTGCACATAGGACCAACCTGTAATTCCTGATAAATCCTGTTGATAGAAGTTATCAGTGGGAGATATCAGACTTCTGCAGTCATAATTTAAACATTTTGAAGTTTAAATATTCATATTCTAATTATTAGTAAAATAGCCACATATGATAATTTCCTTTGAAAACCACCAATACCAGCATGAATTTCTCTAATATATTTTTAATACTCATCTTATGTACAAGAGTACTTCTGCTTAACTATCACCTTAAATGAATGAATGGGCTGAAGTTTTCTCTCCAGAGGTCAAAACATTCATGCTTTGTGAGAAATGCTCTGTGATTTTTTGGTACCAAAATCT
Source organism: Aythya ferina (assembly GCF_964211825.1). Classification (NCBI taxonomy): domain Eukaryota; kingdom Metazoa; phylum Chordata; class Aves; order Anseriformes; family Anatidae; genus Aythya; species Aythya ferina. Next base: position 48,864,437 of record NC_140300.1, on the reverse strand, counting down.
TCTGAAAGACCTGGCTGATGTACGTATTGGATAAGGATGAAGATTTCTCATTTAATGTCAATGGAAAATCTATACAATTATTTCTTCAAGAACACAACCATGGAATTCTAAATTATCTAAGCCACTCGTGTATGATCATTGATGTGCTTTAAAACTGTATTTTTATACTTCTGGTAGATTCTTTTATTTCCCAGTTACAAGGATATAGTCTCCATTTCTCTTTATAATTCAGTTTGATCTCATATCTTAGAACAATCATATGTATGTGTCATCCAAACATAGCCATTGAAATAGTATCTGGAGAATTTCAAAATATAAATAGCAACATTTCCATGTAAACAGTAAATTTAAAATATATACCATTAATCAATACTATAAAAGAACTAGCTAGCTAAGCAAGCTTTTTCTTACTTACAAGCTGCTAAATTTAATACAGTAGCTTTGGATTTCTTAAATAAACAATATAATTTGATGAGCAGATTTTAAAAGCAAACTAGTGATAATTTCATGTTTATTTAATTTAGCTCATCAATATTCAGATAAAGTATACTATACTAAGCATTTTATAGAGGCTCTTCAAACAGAGTTCACAGTTATTTATTTAATATTTTTTTTACATCTCTCTCAGTATACATAATTGTTCCTTTTTTCTAACTGTTTTATATAGAAAAATTTCAGGCCCAAGCAGAGCTCTCAGAAATGGAGTTAACTGAATTCCTCCAGATTTACAAGGATATGAAGTAAGAATTAGCCTATTCTCTCTTAATTGTGAAGGGGAAACAACTTCTTAATTTGTCAAATTTACCACCATTGAGAAGGTGAGAATGATGGTCTTGTTTAGTGGCTATCTCAATGTCCCAAAATCTCAGAACTGTGGTTTCCCAAAAGGTCACTAATATAAAACATTAACCAAATGCTTTATAGCAGATGGTGCAAAGACAAACCTTAACAAAAGGAAGGTAAAATTATAATGTTTACCATGCCCCATCTAGAATTTTCACTGGTACTTAATTGAAATTCACAACAATTGGATTATGACTTTTTTTTTTCCCTCTTATTGTCATAGGAGAAAAATGTGAACTGTTCTACTGATGTCTTCTTGATGCAATGGTGCATTTGTTGTCTTTCTGTCCCATCTGTCTTACAAACAAGCTGGAACTGCCAGACCAAGTATTTCTCTTTTTGTCTGTCTCTGCAAGTACCAAAGATATGGTAGGTGCAGACACTAAAACCATTCTAATCAAGCCATCAGCAGTTCCAACATAAGGCACTAAAAGCTAAAATGCTCATTGCAACAGGCAGAGGGACCTATCAAGAATATTTTGGTTATGCAGAGGAGAAGGCAGCTCATGTACCTGAGCACTGTGCTCATGCTATTGCTCCCGATGCTGCCAGCACTGTGGCTCTCAGCAGCTGCTACAATACATCAAATTCCTTTGCACTTGATGCCACCTCATACTGTCTGACAGCAGGCTCACACTGGATCTTTGCAGTCCAAAATGAGCAAAATCAATCTCTATTCCCAAACAGCCAAAATTACTAGAGCAGAAAGCGATTAAATTCTGTGTGGTGCTCTGTGATGTGGCTGGAGTCTCGAGAGACGCAGAGGACAGGAATTAGACGTATGTTTGCAATATGACAGCGTGCTCCCGTGCTGCTGACCCAGTTCCTCCTGGCAGCACTTCAACTAAAGCTAAACTTACTTAAAGGCCGAAGAATTTGGAGATGCACTTGCTCTATGTACCTACGTATCTATGGCTCTGAGTCAGGATGGCTGTGGCACTGGGGCTTTGGGGGCAAGCACAGATTGTACATGTGAAGAAGTGTGCCTGCATTAATACTGGGGCAGAAATTTTTAAGGTCACCTGCCTTATCCTCTCTTGCACTGTTTACAAGTGGTAGGTATTGTCTGAACTTTTGCCTTTTTTGTTTTGTTTTGTTTGAAGCTGTAAAAATACCCTTCAACAGCTGCTTTTCCTTACAGGGTAAGGTTAAGCACATAAGCATAAGTGTTTGTTTGTTTGTTTGTTTGTTTGTTTGTTTGTTTTTTCTGCAAGTCAAAACTTTAGTAGTGGATACGAACAAATGTGTAAATGCTGGTTCACTAAGGCTGACATGGTTTACAGAATTATCTTTGGTTTGACAAAATAGTTTTGTTTTGTTTTGTTTATAAAGGTATTCAATTCTGAGGACAATCTGTCTGCTGTCTTTTGAGGATTTTTGTTTTTCTTGTTTAGTGCTTTCACCCTTTCACTTTTTTTTTTCTTTTTTTCTTCTTCTCTCGGAGAACTGCACAAGAGCCCTTCAAGTGGGTAGCTTTGCTGCATGGGCTGAGCATGTCTCCTGAAATACTAGGATGACTGTTGTCACTATATCTTTTTGTTCTGGGAACGTTATGTCCCCAGTCTCAGCTGCTTTAGCCTGCTGTAGCTGTTCAGACAGATCTTTCCAGGCACCTCTGTAAAGTCTCTGCTTTAAAACTATCCTGCTGCTGCCTGTTCCTAGGCACCTCTGAGGGACTGAGATCGCAGCTCCAGTGCGAGCGCTTCTGCTGATATAACCACTGTTACAGTGGCCAGCTGCTACCCAAAATGTGCCCTTCCCTTCCCTTCCCTTCCCTTCCCTTCCCTTCCCTTCCCTTCCCTTCCCTTCCCTTCCCTTCCCTTCCCTTCCCTTCCCTTCCCTTCCCTTCCCTTCCCTTCCCTTCCCTTCCCTTCCCTTCCCTTCCCTTCCCTTCCCTTCCCTTCCCTTCCCTCAATGCAGATAGTAATGTTTCATTATTCCTTCTATTTCTTTTCTAAGGTTCCTATTCCATGTCCCTGGGACATATTTCTGTACATTGGTTTATACATTTCCTTATACAGACAGTATCATTACGTATCTTTTTTACTGTATGGTTCCTCTGAGGTACATTTATATCTTCTCCCAGTGTCTAGAGTCAACCAAGTTAATAATGATTTCATTATTACTGAGCTATAACTGTGCAAAGTCTGTTAACTTTTTTTCTAGGTCTGATATTTTCATCAAAAAGGAACTGATTTTTTTTTTTTTTTTTGCTCATCACCATTTTCTTTTTTTTTAGGGCTGCTTGAGGGTCTCTGACCATGATCATCTTCCACAGTCATTATTTTTGAACAACATAGTATTATACAACTAGAGATGGGAAAAAAAAAAAAAAGAGGAAAAGAAAGTGTGTTTCTTGTGAACTACTTGACAGCAAAACAATACACTCAAATACAGGGAAAATTGCAGTTGTGCATACCTGGACATCCTCTGTATTTTCATCTTGTCTGTACCCTTACTGGTTCCCTGATAGAAGACAATTAGCCAATAAGTTTTCCTTGTTATTATTTTTTAACTATGGGAAATAGCTTTATTTTAGAGAATTACTTAATTATGTACAAAAATGATACTTTTTCCTACCGTATAGAAGTTTATTTCTTCTGTTGCTCTGAGTTGTGATTCCTGGAACAATCTGCATATGCAAATTTCTCTGTAGACTTCCTTATGTTCCTACATTATAGCATGTACTTGAAAAGCTGTTTGGGCAATGAGTCTGAGAAAGTTTCAAGAAAGACTGGGAATGTGCCGTCTGCATGCAAGGCAGAGCAGAGGGTTGGAAAGGGGAAAGGAGGTGTCTGCTGAGCAGTAAATAAGCAATGCATCCCTATCCCCATTCAGCATCAATAACAAAATAGAATTTCTTGGTGGCAGTTTTCACCAGGCAGCTCAGCTGGTTCAGGCCAAGCTATCTGTGGTGTGTTGCCTGTGGTTTTCTCTTGCAGAGCTAGAAGCTTAGAAATTTGGGAATTCTGCTTTTTGGATATGCTTGTGTCTTAGGGGTGGTGCTGAGGGCACTGGAAGCAGCAGAAACTCTGCTGCTGAGCAGCCCTGGCAGCTGGGCTCAGCTCCTTGGGGCTCTATGAAACAGGCGTGGTGATCAAGCCGGTGCTCTGCAGCTGCTGAAAATTGACTGATTTTCACAGAGCTGGGGGCAAGAAGTAGTCTCCAGCACAGAGTAGCAGTTGTCCCATCCTGTTTGAGAAAACTACAGTGAAACTGCAGTGAAACTACAGTTTTCCTGCTGTCTGCATCCCCAATTTCTATTTCTCTTTCTGGAGGAAATTAAGAACATCCTAGCATTTTTCCTTAACCTTTGTGTGAAAGCATTTTTTCATGTTATAACATGCAGTATTGACCCACAAATAAACTTCATAAGCCAAATATATGTCTCTCACAGATGCAATTAAAAAAAAAAAAAAAAAAAAAAAAAAGAATAAATAAATACCCCTATGTATACTTCTGCTTAACAATGATTTATCAAAGCAATGATGTTCTCTATTTTGGGGATGGAGTAAAAAATTGAAGAATTATAGAGCAGGATACCTGGCTTAAAGCAGTAAGTGATTTTCCTTGTATTTCCTTCAGCTCATGTTGTAATCTGTCCCACCAAGCTTCAATAAACTCTGTTTGAACCAGTTCCATCCCTGAACAAGAGAGGGAAGCAGCTTGCAGGTGCCTTTCTGTCTCTGCTGTTTCTTATCAGCTCTCACATGCAGCTGCTGAATACAATTTGACCAATTTTTGGATATTCAGCTTTAGGGGAGACACTACTATTTAAAGTTATTTTAAAGCATATTTTCCATGCTCAGAACAAATATTTCTGAATCCTTTCATTCATTTTTTCTATTTTCTTTCATGCCATTTTAAATCAGATGTGCTCCTCATGTTCATAGTAGCTGCTTCACAAAAATGTTACCAATTTCTTGTATCTCACAGTACTTGCGCCGGTGGCCAAGGCTTCTATGGGGTAGGGACCTTCAGCTTTTAAAATTTCACATGGCTTCTACTTCGGTTACTAGGCTGTTGAAGGGACACTGTTCAAAAGCTATAGAAATCAGAAGCCAGTCATTTAAAGAGAGTGATTTAGAGAATGCAATTTATGACCATCTGCTATTATATTTGAATCAATTGAAAGACAACGTGTGGTGTACATGCAAAGTGATACAGATGACTTCTCTTGGCAAAGGTATTGTGGGCTGAGTAACAATAGAGGGACTCAGAAAAGCACATTATTGTTATTGTTACTTGGATCCCTATGAGTAGCTCAGTGATGCTTTACATTCTTTCAATAATCATCTCAATGTATAGGTGGTAGGAGGTTGATTTTATCTTTGTTGAACCACGTTTTTCTTACGTTTGTATGTACCTAAGAGAATTCATTATAAAACAAATACTCTCTGTAACTGTAAAGGAGGAAAACATTCCGGAACCTAATGTGAATAGATTAAAACTTTACTTTTAGGTGTTATGGGGTAATTTGAATAATTAATCAATTTATTTGTTCTTATGCTAATGGAAAAACAAAAAGGTTAAATTGAAATATTTGCCTATATCTGGCTTTACATATAACAGATGCAGATACACAGTGCATTTGCAGAGACTTATTATACTGGGATGTATATCACTGAATACCGCATAATGCTTATGTTAGGGATTGAACAAGCACAGAGATCTCAGAGAAACTGCTGCATCAAAGGGAACACAACAAAGTTTTTGTGTTCCGATGTTTTTTAGTATCCTTTCAGGATGGGTACTGCCTTTTTATCATTTCTAAAAGGAGAGTTAAGAGAACTATTTTTCAGCAGATGAGTTTCAAGGTGAACTGAAAGGAGGAAGAAGCTGTGAAATGGCACACAGAGCTTGTCACTGTTTTCTCCCAAGCACTCTTCAACAGATGCATTTTTAATCCTACTTTCAGAGTGGGTAAATATATTATTTCAAGGTATTGTTAACCTTGAGAAACTGAAAGACAATGAAGCAAAGTGTTTACTAAGGACAAGCTAATTACATGACTTATGGCATTTTCCATCACTGCATCAAGTCCAGATTGAGTTGCCAGTGACAACATCTAGCCTTAAAGATTTATCCTTTTTGTTCTTTTTTCTTCTCCGCTGAGAGGTGTTAGGTAGCTAGTACATGGATGTTCCGTGAAAAAGTCTCAAAATTGAAAAATGGAACCAGAAAGCACTGCTGGATTCTCACTTCAGTGTTTCTACTCCTTTATTTTCATCATTTCTTTGGAAGGAAGAAAGTACATATCTATCAGGGTTTGCTGAATGAAAAATAAATTAGTTGCTGCCACTGTCTCAGTGGCTTCTTCCTTTGTGAGTTGGTATACGTATGTTTACATATGTTTAGTTTACGAACATGCATTCTCTTAAGGAATATGCAAAGTATTGTCTGCCTTTTTGTTGTTGTTGTTCCCTTGCTGCTATTTTTTTTCCAGGATCCTTAAAAAGAAATGAAGGTTTTTTTCTTGTTTTTGTTTCCCACTTTATGATATATACTTTCTTATAAGGGGTTTAATAGGAGGTGGAATTTACTTTTCAAGAAGCTAAAAAAAGCTTTAGCTTTTCACTAAAAAGAGAAACAAAGCATTCTGTTAACATAGAAGCAGGCAAAAAAAATTTTTTTGTGCTTTTTTACAGTTATGTCTTGTTATTTATGCAAAAAAAAAAAAAAAGGTTGAAAAAACTCATTCTGTAATTCTAGTCTTCTTTTGCATTTTGGAAATATTGCTGAGGCATCCTCATAGAATTCTTTTGTGATTTGCTCACACACACACACAATCACAGAATTGTAGGGGTTGGAAGGGACCTCGAGAGATCATCAGGTCCAACCCCCTGCCAAAGCAGGTTCCTTTGAGCAGGTTGCCCAGGTAGGTATCCTGTGCTTTCTGCTCTTTTTTATATATTATATATGTTTCTATATATTATCACTCCTTATGACTCCTTAGGAAAAATAAACCTTAATAAACCTGATAAGAAAAGGATGATAGGCTTCACATAAATAGTCTTTGACCAGATCACCATCCAGACATGTTCATCTTGAGCAGCAGCTTTGCTCAACACATTTGCTTCACTGACTTGCAAGGTTTGTTTCTTACTGAACTATGCTCCCTGCCATTGTGCTCTGGTTGTGCAGCAGTGAGATGGGAAGGGTAGAAGCATTAGGAAGCCGTCACTGACGTGTTCTAGCATCTTTGAGCTGCCCAAGTATTATTCAGTAGGCAAGATTATTGTGCTTAGCGATTGAACTGAACTTCCTGTTCAACTTGCTGTTGAGCTGAACTAATGTTTAAGTTAAAAGAACTTGTTCTGACTGAAGCGTAGGAGAGCAGGTGAACCTAACTACTTTTCCAAGGAATTTCATTTATACCTGAACCTTTGAGCATTATTAACTCCCAAGGAACATGCATATGTATCACATTTGAACACAGGCAAACATACAAGGTTATTTTCATAATCTGTAGATGGAAAGATGAGACCAAATACATAGCTTGATATAGATATGCACACAGCACACAACTGTCCCTAAAAATTGGAAACTAAACATTGATTTTTTTTTCAATTTCATATCCCTAGTTTCTACTCCTGTATGTTTTCCAGTAGCTCTTTTGGGTGATTAACTGCCATCAAGTGACAGTTGATGATATATTGGGTTTACATGGTTTTAGTAGCAGGGGGGCTGCAGGGGTGGACTCTGTGAGGCAGCTGCCCCTATCAGATCAGAGCTAGCTCCAGCCGGCCCGAGACAGTGAGCAACACTGGTTGGGCCTCTGGGAGAGCAGAGTTAAGGAAGTGAAAACAACTGCTGTACAACAGCAGCTGGGAGAGAGGGCTGAGAACCAGCCCTGCAGGCCCCCAGGTCAGTGCAGCAGGAGGGCAGGAGGTGCTTCAGGCAGGCAGCAGTAGTTCCCCTGCGGCCCATAGAGGGGCCCCTGTTGGAGCAGGCTGTCCCCCTGTGGCCCATTGGTCCCACATGGAGCAGATCTCCATGCTGCAGCCCGTGGAGGAGCCCCTAGTGGAGCAGGGCAGAGATGAAGCCTCAGGGACTGACCAAAGCCCTATTCTCCTGCGCTGCTTGGGAGAAGGAGGTGAAAGAGGGTGGGTGGGGGGAAGGTGTTTTTAGTTTGTTTTTTGTTTGTCACTGCTCTAGCTTGTTAGTAATAGTTAATAAATTACATTAATCTCCATACACTGAGTCTGTTTTGACCATGACGATAATTGTTGTGTGATCTCCCTGTCCTTATCTCAGCCCTTGAGCCCTTTACATCATATTTTCTCCCCCTTTCCCTTTGAGGAGGGGGAATGAGAGGTTTGTGGTGGAGTTCAGCTGCCCAGCTGTGTGAAACCACCACAGATGCACACAGGGCAAGTGAAGCCTTAGGAATGTATTTCTTTGTGATCGTATGTGTGCTGTTTTTGACAGTCTTTTTCAAAACTGTATTTGCAGGACGTTCCTGACAGAGCTGCTTTCCTTTGAGCATTCTTGCCTGAAGCACTTCCAAGCATTCTCAGGCTCATTCAAAACACTGGCATCTTTCCTCTTGCTGGAATCTAGCACGAAAATGTGTGTCAAAGGATGCTCCCACCATAATCTCTCCTTTGTGTTCTGTACAGAATAAAAGACTATAAATTGGTTTGGTTCATTAAACATAGGTTGCAGTCCTGGTTATCTACCAGCCAGAGTGGAAATATAATTAGCAGAGACACAAATCGTGATTGTTGATTCTGTTGGCAGTAAAATATTACTCATAATGCTCATTTATTATAATTACTATTACTAACCATATTGATTCCCGGCATGCTTAAGGATCAACAATGACAGTCAATATTGTGTAAGGTGCCATACAAAAAGTCATTGCAGAGACTCTGAATAGCACTGCAAACATACGACTGTTAAACAAGCCCACTGTTGTTTACAGCACAAATGACATCGTGGCTTATTTTTCTTAGAGATGGGATTAGCAATAGTGTTTATGTGCAATTTTTCTGGAGAAGCTGCTGCTGTTTGTCATTAATACTCCTGTCTCTTCACATATAGTTTGACAAGAGTGTGTTGGCAATTTTGCTAATTTACTCTGATTAGCTGTGGGAATTGCACAAGGTTTACCAGCACATTTTTTTTCTTCCCCATTTCCTTCACTTTCACTCACTTGCTTGAATATTCCAAAAAGTATTTAAAAGCACATAGGAAAGCAAATGTGTATCAGCTGATCTTAATCAAACTGGCTTGTGAACATGTGTTACAATTAAGCAAAACAGTTAACCATTTGACAGCCAGATGAAAACTGCAGAATGTGAGCAGGAGTTGCTCACATACATGGAACGTATAAAGATATGGATATATGGATGTTTGGTTTCTATGCAACTCATATGTACTTAAAATAGATACAACATAAGAATCTCTATCCCCTCTAATCTTGCGAAAGAAATAGCTGAAATAGTTTATACAAAGCTGTTTGTTTTGATCTGCTTTTTGTTTTGTATTTTTTCATGAAAGTCAACTGATTGTGCTGAAAGAACTGAATCAGAAAAAAAAAAAAGTTGATTGTGCTTACTTTATTGTTAAAAGTGTTTCTTATTTTTTCTACTTGTAGATCCCATGGACTTAGAGACAAATCTGAGAAGACATTGCTTTAATTCCTCTCAGGTTAGTTGGATTTTTTCAATGTTATTTTGAAAAGTTGATCATGTAAATTTTAAAACTCCATATAGACACTGTAAGATAAAGTAATTGTTCAGAGAAGAGCTAGAGAGTGATGTACTTCTGATGAGCTGTATGGCACATGCGTATGGAATTTAGTGTTGGTTCAGTTTCTTTTGAAAGGTGTGGTTCTTAGAATAAATTGCTGTAGAGGCACTGCCTCTTGTTTCAGCAGTAGTGAGGGAACATTGGCATGAAGGAAAAAGACACACAACAATCTGAGGGCTGGAGTGCCTCTCCTACAAAGGCAGGCTGAAGGATTTGGGGTTGTTCAGCCCAGAGAAGGGAAGGCTTTGGGGAAACCTTATAGTGGTTTTCCATTGCTTAAAAGGGGTTTACAGAAAAGCTGTGGAGGGACTCTTTGTCAGGGATTGCAGTGATAGGACAAGGACTAGTGACTTGAAACAAAAAGAGGAGAGATTTAGATTAGATGTTAGGAGGAAATTCTTCACTCAGAGGGTGGCAAGGCACTGAAACAAGTTGCCCAAAGAAGCTGTGGATGCCACATCTCTGGAGGTGTTCAGTTTGTCCAGTTGAATGGGACCCTGCCAACCTGGTCTAGTGGGAGGTGTCCCTACCCAAGGCAAGGGGATTGGAATTAGATGATCTTTAAGGTCCCTTCCAAACCCAAATTGCAAACCTCTTGTTCATTGTTACCTCTTGTTCATTGTTATATGTGTTTTACCCATCTATACTTGAAAAGTTGTAATAGTGTATGGTGTAGCACCAAGGGAGAAAATGTATTTCATGGCATTTCAGATCGTAACTGTGACAAGGGAGCAAAAGCTCACAAATGTGTTGTTAAGGTGTGCGGTAGTGACAGCAAAATATTCAGTGACATGTGTTGTAAAGAACAGTTTTTTCTAACCTTTGAAATTAAAGTATAGTCACGACTGTAAGAAACTGAACCAAAAGAGCACTTGCTGGCTAAGACCAGGATATTCACAGTTTTCATATTTTTTGTTTTCTGAGTTATTTTCTCTTTGCTATCATCTATCTATCTATCATTTTTTCTCCTAGGGATATTGTATTACAAAAATATTTGTAATTATTCTTATCTTTATTTTTTTTTCTTGCAATTTATTTCCCAGATAATTGTGCATGTCAAGTAACAGATTGCTTCTTGGCAATGTTTTCTTCTGAAAGCATTCTCCATTATTTGTGAATATTTTAGTTATTCTACAATGATATGCTGCCAAACTGAACCTCTTCTTCAAGTTAGAATGTATTTTATCAGTACTTTTTTTTTTTTTCTGGTTTGATTCAAAATCTCAAAACTATTTTTTGTTTCCAGATTAATGAGGAGGCTTGACTGCCAGCCCTGAAGTGTCTTCTGGGACATACTCTAGGCTCATCACTTTGTTTTTGTTTTATAGCAAAATGACAATGATGAAGTCAATAAGTCAGTTATGTCTGTGACCTACAGTTCCTATGAATTCAAGGAGGATGATGTCTCACTACATTACTGACAATAAATCTTACATTGTCTTCAACACGTTACAGACCGTTTCATGGAGGTCAAGCATTTTTTTTATTTTATTCAAAAGCACAAATTGTGTCAAATGAAAGTTTTGTGTCCAACAAAACATTTAGTGAATTCATGTCACCATTAAAATATTGTTTTGAGACTAAATGTCAGCTTAGTTATCTTGATTTTTTTTAATATGCTTCTAAAGGGCCAAACCATCCATATTAGTTCTGTTTTTTCCTTTTATTTTTTCCTTCAGAACACTGCCAAACCCCAGAACCATGTTGTTTGTCTAGTTTTGGTTTTGAATGATGAGTGTGAGGAATGTTTTAACAATTCGTGTCCATAAAGAACAATTCTGTTTGAATCCTGTCTGCCTCTGGGCCCTGCACTGGCAATTTAATTCTTGAACCACAGATGCAGTGTGTCCCAGTCTCCCCCTCATTCTAGTCAATTTATCACTTCTTAAATTTATGAACCTGTTGGCTTTTGTTATTCCGGACTTCTATTTCTAACACTGCTATAGATGTGTCTGTGAATGGCTGGGGAAGAATGTTTTAATTACTCGTGTGTCTGGGAGTTTCAGAACAACTGATAACAACTGGTGACTGTTATGGGATACTATGTGGATCTTTGGTATCTGGTTAGGGGGGGCCGAGAGATAAAGAGGAAGGAGAAAGAAGCTGAAGGGCAGCTGGGAGACAAGACTTGAAGAAGATGTTCCGTAAACTTGGTATGGTGCCCAGTAAGTACAAAGGTGGAGAGGAAGACTACGAGCGTTCAGCATGAAAGACCCCTAGAGACCCCCAGAAGAGACCCCAGAGGAGACTGCGCATGCTCCAGTAGGAGGGACTGCACCCCGGAAGCTAATTTTAATAATCTATTTTTTTTAGAAGTAGTAATGAATATGTATTAGTCTAGGAGCATAAAAATCAGCTGCTTGATGTAACTGGTGTGCGTCCTGGTGGAGCGGAGGCTCCCGGTGCACCCAGTGCTGTTTGCTTACCTCTATTCCTTTATATTCTTTCAATAAATCCTATTTTTTTATTTAATCCTAATTTGAATCCTGAGCCATTTATAACAATGAGGCCTCTTTTTTATTGTGTCCTTTTCATTGGGTTTATCTTTAGTCTCTTTTTTTGTCCATTTTACAACAGTCTTTTCTCTGGAAACCTATGTAGTAGGTCTGGACTAAGTAATTTCTGCACACTGTGTAGGTATATTCTTACCCAAAATGCCTTTAATTCAGCTGATAATCTTGTGTATGAAAGACTGTTTTTAAGGTTTCATTTTATTTATTTATTTATTTATTTAAGTTACAACAAGATATATTTAAGAGTTAAATTTACAATTGTCCAGGTAGCTAAAGAAAATATTAGACCTTTTTGTCTAACACTGGTCAGATGAGATCCTTCATGAAAAAGCTGATGTTTGATGAGATGCTATGCTTATGGAGAGACAATATATGTTAAAATTTTTCTATAGTTTGGAAGAGCTAAAGGATCTTGTTTCATTATTGTTTCATTATTGTGTTTTTCTTGGATATGTGACAAAGATAAATTTCTAAGAATACTTACTTCCAGATACTTTTTTTTTTTTTTTTCTTTCAAATTTACTAGCAATTAGTGTTTCCTGCATTATTCAAGAGGGAAGACATTTTTTTACATGGTTTTGTCACAAGCATCTCTTTGTATAGGCTCTAGAACATTTTCTGGATTTTTTTTTTTTTTTTTTTTTTTCTGGAATCACGACTGTGAGTCACCTTTAAAGAGAACTATATAGTAAAATGTGACTCCTGAATTTTGTGTGGCTTCTGTCTCAACCCATGATCATCATTTATGCTTCCTTTCTGTTTCTGTCAGAAATTCTGTCTAGGAAAACTTCAGCTATTTACCTAGGATTTCCTGAGCTCTTGAACGAGAGAAGATTGAGCTGCTGGACAAATGGCTACTTGATGAGAGCAGAGCAGTTTTTGATGCAGGCAAAGAGTTAGACTGATGCATTTCTAATCTACGCTTTCTATATTAGACAGCTGATGTGTGCAAGTGTGGTAGATCAGACAAATAACATTGAATTTACTGTGTAGGAGCAGTGAGTCATCAGACTCACTCTGCAAAGCTACGAATTAAAGAGCAAATAAGTATGGTTATTTTCATGGATGCAGGCAAAGAAAATCTGAGAGAAAATAATGTGTGAATACTGATGACTTTACTATATTTTTCTTTTATTATATAGAGGTGCACAAGATTGTATGTATGTGTGCTGAGTATTTTTTCCAAGAAGAGTAGGTAGAACTTCAATTTGAAAAGATGCAGAAAGATTAGCAGCAAACCATATGGTTTGCACAGAATTCACAATCAAAACCACCATGTAGTTCTTCAACTACTGCCACTGGATACCTACTTGAGGTGATATGGAGCAACTTGTTCATTTTTCTAAGCTATCAAAACATTGCCATTTCCTTAAATTTATTTTCAGGTATTCATCTCATTCAGCCATGCTACTGCTCCCTGCACAATGCAGCAGTGTTACTCAGTAACTGGTTGGACCAAGCTGTAAAGTAAATCTGGTTCTTCCAGTGCCTGGATCTGACTGATGAGTACCCTGTAATGGGAACCACCACACAAAGGAACAATCCTTCCTAAAGCACTCCTGCAATAACTTCTTAATCTTGCAGTCCTCAGACATCACGTAAAATGTTTTAGAGAAAACAGGAAAAGAGGATAGATCCACATAAACAATGCACTTCAGTAGAGAACTAAACGGTAAAAGGGAAATTATTTTGTACCTGTGGAAGTATATCACCCTAGAAACAAGAAAGGGGCTGTGAAGAATGACTCTCTGAATCAAAGGCATTTCTTGGAGCTTTGTGTCTAAGTGTAGCAAGTAGTCAGTCTGACACAAAGCTTTAAGCGCTGGCTGAGTTTGGCTTTATTAAGTAATATTCAATGTTTTGTTTACTCAAGATTCCCTGAGAACATTCAAAATCAAATCTATTCTTATTGTATATAACGGCTGTGTTTTTGGCACAAATGGGTGTAAATTTTAGAACTGGGTTTCCACAATGAAAGCTTTGGAATAACAGTAACTGCAGATAGCCAGCTATATTTGCTTAAATGAACTTCTGCTCTCAGTAGGGTATTTATAACAACTGAAAGGGCTGTGGATGCAGATTAGGCATATATTTGTTTACATTTTAAGGAGATAATCATTCAATATCCTCCAAGTTTGTGTGTACTCTGTAATAACAATTATAATACTGGCACTAAAACACAAATTAAACTCCAACATATGTATCCCATGGAAAATAATTCTCTACTATGTTTGCAAACTACTTGGAAGGATAATAATCTCCCAAGGTATCACTGCTTACACTGTTTTCACTGGTTTCTTTTGCCTTGTTATGGCTACCATTGTTGTACTCTCATGCTAGATCAGATGTGGTATTTTCTCCAGTTTATGCAAGCTAAGGATCTGGAAAGTAACTCAGGGTCATCTGAGCTATGTGCCTCAAATGGAACCACTGGCACAGGAAGAAGCAGTGTCATCCTAGTATATATACTTTACTATTACTAGCAACAAATTAGACACACCAGTAAAACTGAAGTGCAGTTGCAGTATACACATTTTTGGTTTTGTCATTTGCAGTTGTAAGGTAATGCTATAGTGCAACACCAGCAGAAATTTTGGAGCTCTGAATGCTTTCATCCTAATTCATACAGGAAAAAATGTTCTATAAAGCTATAAAATACTCTTTGATTTTGGATGCTTGAACCTCCATATGTGAAAATTCAGATGTATAGAAATTATTGTGGACTAGAAACCTTGCCAAATCAGAATTAAACTTGAGACAAGGAACGAGAAGGCTTTCTGATATCTTTCTGCCCTTCTGAGCTTGTCACCGTTAATGTAACCATGCTTGGGACTATTCTGCTCTTTATTAACCTTCTGTAGTGCTGGGACAGCTGTTCCACAGCTAGCCATATAGAATCAAATACCATTAGTTCAGTGGTGATCTCATTAATCTTCTTTGTTTTCATTAGTACGTGACAGAAATCTGATGATCCAGCAGTGTTCAATTAGGTAAGGCCATAATTTATCAGTGTCCTAAGTGCTAATATACAACTCTCTTGATTTCTTGTGGCTGTGTTCATCAAGACTGTAGGTCAGCCTACAATCTAATGATAAGAAAAATGCATTTATATCTTAAACTTTGTGTCTTGGAATATGTACAGGTTCACCTACTCTCATCCTAACTCACTTTCAAAAAGCCTGGAATGGTAAGGTGCAATCTGTGCAAACTTTTTCCAGTGGTATCTGATTGATCAGACCAGAATTTATGTGAGAAGAGGCCCTGAAAGCACAGGGCATGCAAACCTCTTATGTGGCAGAGAATAAAAACCTGTTCTCAGTGAATGTCTTACAAGTCAGCAAGGTACAGATGGTGAGAGAGTGTTGCTAGGTGTTAGACTTCAGTTTCTACACTGAGTTACATCTCCAAGCTTAGGAAATATTAAAACACATGCTAATTAATAATATATGTCATTTTGAGATGATTTGCTGCCAAGAAAAGAATGGGCACAATGTATTAGCATACTTTGTCAAGTCACATTTTCAAAAGATAGGAATAAAAAGCAAAATCAATTTTTCACTATAATATAACAGGACTTCACTAGTAAGTGGATTGTTTGATTGAGTGTCAGCAAGACAGAAGAACCTCCGATTAGAAAGTTTGATCAAAAACAAAGATCTCAAAATGTATCTCACATACAGCCTACCAGAAATGGGTTGATGGGAAAAAAGAAATCTGTTGTTCCCTGTATCACCTTATATAAGAACTACTCTGGGAGAATTATTCAAGTCTATGTATACACAAAAGAAAAGTCTATGTATACACAAAAGAATTGCTCCTTAAGAACCACAACCATGAAAATAATATTTATGTACAGACGATTCTGCTGTTGGGCAAAATCATGAACAGTAGACTGTGTATGAACTGAAGTGTGCTGGAGAAGTTGTAGAAATCCCAGGAGTCTCAGACACGTTTCCCAACAGTGTTGCAGTGATAAAGATGTTTTATTTTATTATTTGTAGGCATATGAAATCAACATGCATGTAAAGGCTTAGAGAATTATCTGCATCCAGTCACTCCCTCATCTTTTTACTTAGATGGGAAATACTGGGTTCCATCTTTTTTCTTTTGACCTGCCTGAACTATAGTCCCAACAGTTTCCTAACAAAACTGTTATCAAATTAACTGCATTTCTTTTTACCAGGTTAAGACTTGGAAAAATTATGACCATTGAGAAAATGCAGAACTTATTACAAAAGTATAATTGTAGAAAGAGCATATCACAAGATCATGTCTTTAAAACTTTAAATATTTTTTTTTCTGTAAGTTACCTTTTATAAGACATCAGTTTAAGTTTTGTTGCAGTTACCTGTTCTTTTCAACCTTCAATTAATTCAAATAGATGAACATCAGAGTAGTTGTAGGTTAGTATTATTCTTATTTGAGGAAGACAGGGTCAAAAACAACCCATGCATGTAAACTGTTTAAATTATCAAATGTTATATCAATGTCTGTTTTTTAAAGGAATTTGTATTGCTTGTATCACAAGGTGTTGTTTTCAACTGTAGCATACATGTATAAAATGAATGATAAAATTAGAAAGCTGTTAAAATCTAATCGAACTGTTTCTCCCTTGACATTGTATGTGCACAGGTTCCCTAATTTCTGTCTGGAAATATGTGATTCTTCTCTTTCTTTTATGTTAAATTAATTTCTGATTCTGGGTAGCCTGAATTACTTGGATCCTTGTTCTCAAGGCTGGATCAGGTTGACTTTGCAAGGGAAAAAGTGAGGTGAAACAAAAAAAGTGAGGCTGTGTACAGTTAGTGAGTTAACAGCATCATGAGGTTCTTCCATCTTGCCATGCAACTCAGAATTGCAGCTTGCTGCCAGCTAAGGTTTCAGATAGTAAATATAGCTCTCTGACAGCCACTTTTGCAGTCTCTCTGCTACACTGATAGGCTGACAGAAACACTTCATATGTTTGTCTTTTCCTGCAAGGTTTCTCTTAAGTCTGTTGCTCAATTACAGAAGTTTCCTATAACTCATACAGGAATTTCACAATGACCACACTAATCCTTGTCTGAGGATTCTGAGGACAGAAATATACTGAGAAGAGACAGTTGATCAGTCTTTAAGGGCACAAATAGTCTGATGAAACTTAGATGCCTGCACATGAACCAGTTGTCCATGTTTCCATTACTATCAGAGGAGAAAATCAGGGAAGTGTAGGACATAACTCCACTCTCCCTGAAGGGCTAAAACTGTGTGAGTAAATCATTTTCTATAAAGGCCAGTGTCTCTGATGACCATAAAAGGAGGTTTGGATGAACAGTTTGGAAGTAGATGTGCAAATCCTCTCCTTGGTGTTTAAAATAGATCTTTAAGTCTTCTGAGTTGGACACAGAGGAACAAACACAGCTGATCAAACAAATAATTTGAAGCTCAACAAACTAGCACTTTTGATGGAGTTTATTTCATGAGAAAATTTCTGAGTAGCTCTAAACAAAGCTGCTAGCATCAACTGCAGAAGGAATCCTTCCAAAGAAGAGCTCTGTTGGCAGTTCGACTCAAACTGGGACGGATAGCCTATTTTCTCCAAAGGAGATGCTGCTCTGCATCCTTTTAAATACCATTTGATGCACATAAAGGTGCAAGACACAATTAGTGTCTCAGCCCTCAGTGTGTAACGTGATTATTTCTGCTACATTAATATTTCAGCTAATTCATCAGAACATTCACCCGCGCTAACCTTGGAGGCTGGATTCCTCCACTGAGGTCTAATTGGTTTTGCACTTGGTGAAAGCAGTAAGAGAGGAGGAGATTTTATGTTTCTAATGTCAAAGTGAATTAGAGATCAGGGCAGAACACTTTGCAAATGTTGCTGGATGACATAGATAGGTTTTGTGCCAGGCAGATCTCTTCTAATTCCATCCTGTAACCCCCTCAAGCCTTGCAAAACCTTCATCTTTTTTTTTGTTATATCAGAAGCGTTTATCTTTTGAACAGTATAGCATATGCTAAACTGAAATATTTTAATAAAAATTACTTGACCTGCTTTCTTGAAGAAAAGTAAGCATGAGGAAGGGGATGGGTTTTCGTTTTCTTCCAAACTTAAAATCATGTAGGACAGGGCACATTGAAGCCTGTGGTTTGGGTAAACCCTCCTAGGTCATGCACTGTGGAGTAACCTTATAGTTATGTGGGAGTTCAGGCAGGCATCAGCTGGTGGGTATGGCAGAAACTTTATACACAGGACGAAAACCTGTGTTGTTGCAACCCCCTGTGAATAGCTGGTAGGTTGAAGGACTAACTTTGTCTACTGTAGACTTGGGCATGCTGATAACTTGCCAGGAATGCTTACTCTTTACTTTGTGTCATGCTTCTCTCATGGTTGTTATGAACCCACATTCCCTTATTCCACAAATAATTTAAAAAAAAAGAGAGGAAAAAAGAAAAAGATAAAGAAAGGTCTTTTATATGTTGTTTGTGTGTAAAAATTTAGGTTTTTAGATGCATCATTTTATAGGGTTGCTTTGGAAGCAGAATGTATAAGGTGAACAAACACAGTTTCTGCTTGCTTCACACACTGGTTGCCTTAGTAACTGCAGCGTAGTGCAGTGTGCTGATGTGCTGGTACCCTTAAAAGGGAGTCTGAAGGAATCAGCTGGGTAGTGATTATCACTAGTTGGATCAATTAGACCAGAAGATTTTGTAGCACTGAAAATAGTACTTTGAATTACTTCAAAATTCATGTTGCAAGTGGAGCAGCATTTTAAATGTGACCATTTTAGGTATATGTCATCGTATTTGCAGGTTTCTTTGTCTGTCTTATGAGGAAAGATGCCACTTCTCTCTCTTTTAAGAGCTTTACTTTATTTCCTCATTACCAGCCACTAGCTGCTGGCATGAACTAAGGATGTTAATATGTTAAAAAAATACTAATCTCCAACAGTCAAAAGGGTTCATTTATAAAACAGTTACAGTTGTTAAGTTTGAAAGCAAAGACAAAAAAGGCCATGCCAAAGTGTTCTTACAATGAAAAGAGGAACAAAGAAAAAATTTGATACTTGGAACTTCGATATTTTTGTAGAATATAAGTTCTTCTTTAGATGAAAGCTGCAGGAATGTAAATCAGGGAAAAAAAATCTGTCCCAGAAAGAAACGTAAAACTTTTATAAATAATCAGCTTGCTGGCTTATACAGTGTAACTTAATTATTATAATTTGATAATAGTATAATTTGATTTACTATAAATTTGTTCCAAAGTAAATGAAAGGAAAACGAGTGCCAAGATTGCTATTATTTCTTTAAGGGAAGAGGTCTCTTAATAGCAGCAAAATTTGTGAAGTGTTAAATAGCTTTTAAAATTTGAAGAAAATTGGCCACTAAATTCAAAATTATTATTGGAAACAGAACTTGCATAGTACAAACATTCTTCTCGTAACCACGCTTATAACTTTCCTTAAATTTAAAACAAAAGAAAACAGTAACAACATCACGTTTATCTTAATGGGAATCACACATATGTCAGAAGGGCAGGGTTGCAATCCTTTTATTGGATCTGAGCCCTTTGAATGAAAACTCCCCAAGTTTTGCATCTTAACAGTGCCAGGTATTGTACTTCATCAGGTACTTTGCAGTCAGGCTCCACATTTAAACACATCATGGTCCCAAACTCAGTAGCAGTAATGGATGCCCTTCACACAGCAGTGGCTGAAAGCTGTGTTTTGCTGTAAAGGAGATTTGAGATCTCAGGAGTTTCAGACATGATCACCACTTTGGGAGCAGTAAGGGATCATTGCTTTTTCCTCAAAAACATTTCTTGCAGTGTTTTATGTGAATGTATGCTGTCTCCATTCCTCTGTCTTTTTCCTGCTGACCTAAATGCATGGATTACAGCTTGTTTTCACTGCTGGGATGACAATATGTGTGTTTGTGGCATACCTTTATATGGTGTACAAGAAATTGAATGGGGCTGAGGCACTGGAGCAAACAGGGATGCATGGAGTTAGAAAAAGATGAGGGCAGGCACAATTCCTGAGGGGCTGTCTTGACTCCTGGAAGAAATGGTTGTTGCAGGAGAAAAGGTTAACAAAACTCAATTAGCAGGAAGTGCATGCTGATAAACTCTACAGTTTGCTGGTAAACTCTGCCAGAGAGGTTGAAAACTTCTGACACCTTTTTTATATACCCATTGGTGCCTGAAGCTTAATGAGTCTCCTGTAAGTCTCCCTTGTACTTCATGAAATGTAACTTTCTGCGAAAGGATCGCTTTTCTTCACGGAATCACAGAATGGTTAGCTGGGACCTCTGGGTCCATCTGGTCCAACCCCAGCTCAAGCAGGGGTTGCCCAGGACCACATCCAGGAGGCTTTTGAGTATCTCCAAGGAGGGAGATGCCACAGCCTCTCTGGGCAGCCTGTGCCAGTGTTCTGTCACCTACCTGCGCAGTACAGAAATGCTGCCTGACGTTTAGGTGGAACATCTTGTGTTTAAGTTTGTGCCCATTGTCTCTTGTTCTGTCACTGGGCACCACTGAAAAGGGTCTGGCTCTACCTTCTTTGTACTCTCTCTTCACGTATTTATACATACTGATAATATCCCTTCTGAGCATCCCCTTCTCCAGTCTGAACTGTCCCAATCCTCTCAGCCCCTCCTCACAGAAGATCATTTTGATGGCCCTGTGTTGGATGCCTTCCAGTATGTCCACGACTCTCTGTTAGTGGGGGAGCCCAGAACTGGACACAGAAGTCCAGGCATGGCCTCACCAATGCTGAGTAGAGGGGAAGGATCAGCTCTCCTGACTGGCGTGCTGGTGATAACTTGCTTAATGCAGCCAAGAATACTGTTAGCCTTCTTAGCGTTGAAGGCACATTGCTGACTCATGTTCAACTAGGTGTACACCATGATTCCTAGGTCCTTTTCTGCAGAGCTGCTTTCTAGCTGTGTGGCACCCACCTCGTGCTGGTACCTGGGGTTGTTCCTCCACAGGTGCATGACTTTGCAATTCTGCATATTGAACTTCATGAGATCCTTGTCGTCAATTCACTTCTCCAGCCTATTGAGGACCCGTCTGTATGGCAGCATGAACCTCTGGTCAGTCCCTCCTTCCCAGAGATCAAGGTGAGTCTGACTAGCCTGTAGTTTCCTGGATCCTTCTTCTTGCCCTTCTTGAAGATATGAATGACATTTGCTTTCCTTCAGTATTTGCACACTTCTCCCAGTTGACCAAAGATTATAGAGTGGCCTGATGAGTTGCATCTTATAGTAGGCCCAGGTGGGAAACAGGGTTTAGAGAGTTTAGTCAAACTCCCCACATTGAGAACATCCAATGATTTTCTTAGTGTCTCTGAAGCTTTGCAGTAGTGACTACCAGTGAAGACCTATCACAGAGTCAGGAATCTGAGGTGAGTGCTCACAGAAATGCAGTATGGAGAATGGTAACATTCTCCAGTGTTGACTTAATTTAAAGACAGACACAGAGAAAGCATGTGAAACTGTTTTGTTCTGTTTCTCTTGTCTGTGGGCTGGGGAAGCTGGAAGTAGGGTGAGAAAATCTTATGTTTTCCAATGCCTCTTTTTTTTTTTTTCCTTCCCTCCAGGTCTGCTTGTACAGCTCAAACCAGCAGAATACAATGATGTGACTTCCCCAGCAGTGCAAATCTCTCATACACCATTACTGCTTTGATAACTTCAAGAGGCAGAGAAATGTGCAAGGATTTCTGGCCTTTATAGAGGTCAGCAGGTCTCATTGCTTTTTAATGGTGTTGGTTTTGAAATGGCTTTTACTGACTAGCTGCTTGCTCAACTGATGAGCTAAGCAGAATGAAGCAAGGCGTTATGGATAAGATATGCAGAATTTAGATGACTAAGTTATGAATGTGAATCATCACAGGACTTTCATGCAGATTAGGCATCTTAATTGACTGGGATGTCCTGGATATGTTCAGGATAGTAAGCTTAGACACAAAATACGTGCTAGGTAAGATGAGTGACTTAGGTAAGATGAATCACTTCATAAGGTTTCACTGTCTTGCTTGATTATAAGTATCCATCACTGTAATACAACAGTGATGAACACTAACAAATCCTAAAGTAGAAAATAAAGAAAATACCATTAACGTATTTAGAGTAACAGGTACAGTTTCAAAGGATGCTTGGTCCCATAAATGTTATAGACCACACAGGAAAAAGGAATGCACATAGTTAATAAATCAAGGAACACTGGAAATTTATTGTGGCAATTTTAATGACAACCACTTTAAGGATTAAGATTTTACGTAGTTTTTAGTCTGTTTCCCTTGTTTTAAAGTTTCCCCAGTGTTTAAAAAATAATTTAATAAAATTGGTCTGCTTTGGCACTGCCAATTCACTTCTTTTAATTTGCAGTTAACATGACATGAGCTCCCAGAGAGCTTTTTTGAGAAATAGCTGAAGTGTGCATCAAAAAGAGAAATAAAACCTTCAAAGAACTTGCATGAATTAAAATGGCAATAACCAAAACTTAACTGAACAGCAGTCAGGTTTTAAAAATGAAATTAGTTGAAAGATCTTTTATTTCCTTGCTGAGTGTGTACCTGGAGCAAAGCCGCTTGGGGGATGATTTACTACAGTTTGTTGTACTCATTTATTATAGAAAAGCTCTTATGGAGATCAAGGTGAAAGTGAGCCTCCCTGTTGTGTGCTATCTCATTTTGGATCATTACAGAAACATATAGTTATCCTTAATGAGTTCAGAGGAGTTTATCTGGGTTTGTTGCTGTTGCTCTTGTGTGACTAGCAATATTTTTTTCTCATTGTTTTCCATTTTTGGTCTCTGACTCTTGATTACATCAGTGGCTATCAGAATTTCCTTGATTTCAGGACCGTTTGACAGATGGCAATTGCATCATAAGTGCTCAAGAGCCTGGTCGTCCTCAATTATCCACATTGTGAAAATCCACCCTTGTTTCTGTCTCTGTGTCACTTGGGATTACTGGGCCCAACTCAACACCCAAAGCTCAGTCACCTTTGATAAAAAAACAAATGTGCTTGAATAAAGATGGTCCTATCTGCCATGCAAAGAGGAATTCCAATCATTAATCATTTATTCCTATTTCTGTGTTGATACATGTAGACTATATATAAGATATACAAGACTCAGCTAGTGATAATAAATCAGTAAGTCAATAGCTTTTGTACCCAAACCAAAAATGTGTGCTTAATGGCACTGGTGTAGCTGAGCGGTTATTTGCATTTAAAAAGGGTAAAAGGAGAAAAAAAAAACAGAAGAGCATTTAGCTGTTCTAGAATAAGGTCGCATATATCTTCATTTGTATACATTTCAGAAACAAAAAGTTCTCTGTTAAACTAGTACTTTTCAAAAGTCAGCAAATAAGTATTACAAAAAATGTGGTGGTTTTACCGTGCTGGGCAGCTAAACCCCACAACCGCTCTCTCACTCCCCCTCCTTTAGATGAGGAGGGGGAGAAGTAAAGCAAAGAACAACTCATGGGTTGAGATAAGGATAATTTAATTAAAGGGAAATAATTATAATAATTAAATAAAGACTACCATGAACTAAACAATTTAACTAAGGGGAAGTAAAAGGGAAAAGGGGAAAAAGGGAGGAAAACAAACAAACAAAATAAATGAAAGCTATATAGAAGTGCAGAGGAAAGAAATTACTCTCTACTTCCCACAAATGAGCGATGATTGACCACGTCCTTGAAGCAAGGCCTCAACGCACGTAGCCGGTGTTCGAGAGGAGGACCGACGTCTTCTCAACGAGAGCCCACCCCTCCCCTCTTCTTCCTGTTTCCACCTTTTATTGCTGAGTGTGACATCACATGGTCTGGAATATCCCTTTGGTTGGTTTAGGTCAGCTGCCCTAGTGATGTTTCTCTCCTCACTTTTTGCCCACCCCCTAGGAGGGTTAGAGAAAGGCCCAATGCTGTGCCACTGCTGCTCAGCAGTAGACACAACACTGGTGTGATACCACTGCTGTTCCAGCTACAAGTACAGAGTACGGCACTGTATGGGCTGCTGCCGGGAAAGTTAACATTCCAGCCAGACCCAGTACAACTAGTACTTTTCAAAAGTCAGCAAATAAGTATTACAAAAAATGTGTCAGAAGCAAGTTTTACCCATTGACAAATTCTATCTGAAATGCCTTTACAAAATATATTTAAATTCAGAATTCATGATGGGCTGTGAGATATTCAGTATCAAAGCCCCATAAAAATGTAAGTGTGCTTTTGAAGTAAAGAAATTTGAAAGCAAATTAACACAGATTTACCTTTTTAATTCATGAACTTTATATTGATCTTCAATATTTTCCATAGGCTCCTTGTCTTCTTCCTTACTTTACGATGGTGACTTCTAAAATATATTTTTTTTCTCTTTCAGGCTGTAACAATAATTCATGAAGAAAACATATCCATGCATCCTCTGTTGTATAATTTTCTTTGCATGTGGATATGCATATATATGTGCCTGTGTGTAGATGAATATATGCTCTCATATATATTCTGTGCTTTTTGTTTGTTTGTTTGTTTGTTTTTTGCACAGCCCCTTCCTCTTGGAAAATAAGCTTTTGTAGCTAGACTTACTGCTACCGTTACTGCTCTTTTAGAGGCATGCCACAGGCTTGTTGAATTTTAGGTCACAAGTTATCACTATAATCATTTCTGATTTCGGATATCAAAATCTTGATTTCCAGTAAAAGGTTCAAACCATAAAGGCAATGAAACTCAAAATTATCTTTTAGTAGGCTGTCCAGTCCCAGTTTTAAGACTTATGGCAAGGAATCTGCTTTCAAGAAATCTTGTTTTGGTGATTGACTCCTTGCTTAACCTAATTTTTATCTCTAACGTTTTTGTCTAACCTCAACTTTGCTTGTGAGGCTAAAGGATTCTGTATTATTCATCATTATGTCTCTGTTCACCCCTTTTCTATGTGCACTGTGCAAGTGTGTACACTCTGCTGCATGCGAGGAGTAGAAGAATAATATCTGTGAGAAATATTAATAATATTATATAACCTATCATAGATTGTTTTTATTTTTTTTTGGCTTCATAACATTGTTCTCACCCCACACAAGTGAAGCAGTGTCACTCAGCTTTTCAGATCAGAAAATCCAGACAACTTTTCACCATGCAGAAATTAACATTCTGACTGTGTCTGTAGCTAAGCACACACCTTGTTGAGTGATGGTAAATTATCCCTTCTTAATATGGTACAACTTTCACACTTACATGTGTCTAAGCCAAAGAAAATGCCTTGGAAGATACTTGTTAGTGTCGCTATATTGCTTCTTTTTTACTTAATATTTATATTACAAATAAGACTTAGGCTAGATGTACACATATGTATATATACACATTAGTTTTGTTTTAAACAGTTACATGTAAATTCAGAGATTCCTGAACTAGTGCATTCATATTTATGCAGAACTAAAACTTATTTACCAATTATTTACAAAATCAAGGTATTTTGAAATGTGACCTAACACATTATGTTCAATTATGTAATAATTCAATTTGCAAGAACTATTAATATCAGTGTTGATTCTATGCTTGCAAACCTTCTATCTCACATCCTTAGTTCTTACAGGAACATTATGCAGATGCCTTCTGCTACACAGCTGTAGTAATGTAAGTGTGATGACAAAAATTAATCAAGTGAAAACATTGGTCCTACAGTATTTTTGGAATACTTGAAAGTTGTTTTAAAATGTCATAATGAGTGGCAAATGAAAAATGAAACATTTTATGTATGACCTTGTATTCAATGTATTATTGTTCATCTTCTAGCAAGTTTAATTTGAGATTAAATGCTGTTTTGATTCACAAGGCTTATTTGAGCCAGGCCACTTGAGAAGACAGCTTGGTATGTATTTGCAAGATATTTAATAACTCTAACAAACATTGTTATATGCTCTGGAAAAGATAATTATTTCACATTTTTTAGATTAATGCAGTGAAATATCTCAAGTTAAATTTTCAAAAGAACATGCAAAAAAGCCACAGCTAATATGTAAGCTATGTAAATATGAATTTCTTCAAATTGCAAATGTAGAAAACCTTGTAAGATCTCTGATTGTTCAGTTACAAATCCTAACTATGTGCTTGATTTGCCCTCCTAAGTGCTAGCCAAATCAGAGCTGAAGGAAAACATTATTCTTGAACAAAGATTAACACTTCAAAACTAATACTGACAGTATCAGTAGTCTGTCTTGGCAAGGGAAGGATCAAAAGGAAAGGACTAGTCAAAATTGGTCTCATATGCTGTATAGCTTCTGAATCATCTCTGAAGTTTGATCCAACAATGGAAATTTTCAAAACAATCAAACAAAATCACCAGAACTAGCTAGCCTTCAAGCTGTCTCTGAAGGGTTTTTGTTTGTTTGTTTTTCTTTCCTTTTTCTTGGTTGGGACATTTCTGTTTACACAGGTTTCAGAGAACAGCTTTAAGTTATAACCTGATTTTATGAGGTACAGGCAAATGATACAATATATCTGTTTCTGAAAAGAAATCTCTGTCAGTCTATTTCAGGGAAAAGTCAAGGAAAGGTTGTTGTAGGTGTAATATGCATGGACAGATATTTTAATGTTGCTGAATGCTTTGTAACACTCATCTGTGCTGGGTTCACATGGGTGCTGAAGTGACTCTAGCCAGCTCTAACCATGCATTTGCAATAGTTGAGCTCCTGGCATTTTCATTTTGGGTATTGACAGGCGAAATAAATGCAGGGAGAGATAGGGGCATTATAACAGATGTATAGAAAGCTACTGAGACAATGAAAGGGAGAATTAGTTCTCAGTAGGCTTAATATATGGTGCTAAAGTGAGTAATGAATTGCCAAAATAAATATGAACAACAAAACCCAAAAAGGTAAGATTTCCCAGCAAATTTGTTCAATCCTTGTCATTTGTGAAAAAAAATCGGTTAAATAAAAATATTGCCTGTGCTTTTCAGGGGTTGGTATGAATAGATCCTGCCCTATGGTGGGCAGTTAGTTGATGTCCTTTCCAGATCCATGATTTTGTGATTGATAAGGTACAGTAACAACATCCTGACACTTGAAACTTCACAATATTCAGTTTAAATAGATAAATAGATATAAAAATATATAAAGAGGAATCAAAGAAAAAGCTTTTATATACTATATCTTGGGTAGGAAATCAGAAGTACTCAGTACAACATCCAAACACTTATTTAAGTAAAGTACAGAAGTATTTTAGAGATATTAAAAGATATTAAATTCTTTCAGTCATAATTCTTATAATTCATCAGTGAAGAGGAATTAAAACTGGAAGAGGTGCAGATAAGGCTACTGAGATAATCATGGCAAAAGATAATTTATCTTATAAAATGAGATTGGATAAACTTGAACTGTTTTCCTTCATGAACAAAAGGTAAGAGGGAATGTGATGAGTATAAATAGGAGAGGGAGCAGAGAACTGCTTTAGAGGGCTAGAAGTGTTTTGGAGTTTGAATAATGTTAGATCACTTATGTAGAATTTTTTGTATGGTTAACTTATTTGCTGTGAGCATGAGAGTTTGCAAAATTTCATATTGCAAACATATGAAAGGGAATGGGAAATATTAATATTTTCTAACGCTTATTTTTAAAGTTCCTTAAGTTGTCAAAAGCTTTAAAGATTCATTTGGAGAATGCATTTAATACTATACCAAGGAGAAATCTTTAATATAAAAGGTAGATGTTAGTAAAAAAAAAAAAAAACAAAACAAAAAAAAAAATCTTTGGTGTAGTAATATCTGAAAACTAAATCAAAGGTTTGGGAAATTTTATATTTGTCTGGAAACAGATGAATTAGAAATCAGGTAATACATTTTAAATGTTAGCTTCTTTAGAACTGTTGTTTACATTTTTAATAATACAGCTCAGTTTATTTTGTGCTATTGAATGATACTGCCTGAGGAATGCATATCTGGCATTTTTGGTTTAACGAATCCCAATAGACTATTGCTAGTCTAAAAAAAAATAATTTTTTTTTTACTTAATG
This sequence comes from Aythya ferina, assembly GCF_964211825.1. Lineage (NCBI taxonomy): Eukaryota > Metazoa > Chordata > Aves > Anseriformes > Anatidae > Aythya > Aythya ferina. The sequence goes on along the minus strand of NC_140300.1, from coordinate 48,836,332 downwards.
CACAAATAACTATTAGTTAGTGGTCATTGTCACACCCTACAGGAGTTTTTAAAACCTCTAAACATGTTCATACCTCAGGGGAGCTTTTGTGAGTGTCTGGTGGAGCTTGACCTTTAAACTGACCATCCAGAACTTGTTACTTGATGTTGTTACGTTGCAGCCATTTATTTATTTTTGTATGTTTTATTTTAGTTGCTCAAGAAGGCAACATAGTACAATACTGTTTAATATTAATACATATTTCAGGTGTGTAACATGGAGTTCCCAGCATGTGCCCACGGATGCACAAACAAGCTGACTGGAGGAGAAGGTCCACTCTGAAACTTAAACAGTAAGGTTAAACAGTAAGGTTTACGCAGCTGTGCCTAAAGGTGAGTCAGGTGGGAGCTGTTAGCAGTAAAGGAGAATAAGTGGGCTTGACTGATAAATTGCTTCCCGATAATAATTATAATTGGGTAATCTTCCAGATTATGGCGATCCCTAGAAAGCCTGTTTTACCAGCAACTCTTTTAAAGGAACCCTATAAGGCATACATATTTATGTATATTATGTATACATATTTATGTATGCCTTATGTATGCCTATATGTATGCCTGGACATCCATGTATTTTACTTTCTGTCAAATAAGACAATGTTTATGAATATCATGATCTATATATATGTCTCATTGGGAATTTGTGTCTTAATCCTTGCTCTTCTGCAGATCTTAACCATAGAGATTCCAAATGGAATCAGTCTAGGCACCATTTAAGGTAATTTCTCCAAATCAGTTACATTTCTGCATCTCTCTATGTGGCTCTTGCGTATGAGCCCTACACATAACAGGTATTGTTCTGATAGTCTAACATAAATTCTATGAGTAGCTAAAAAGGACGGGTGTGCTTCCCAAACTAAATTGGATGCCAAAAATTATGTGACGCTAGTGCGAACTGTGCTCTAACATTGGAAATTACTTAAAGCATTTCTTTTGCAACACATTTTTGAATTATTGGTGAAAAATATACTCTGTAAACATATGGTTTTCAATCAAGAATTGATGCTGCATGATGTTTAATGACAGTTTATTGGCTTATTCTGCTGATTGCCTGCCTCTTGAGATATCTGTAATTAGTTATCACCTTGCTGAATTGACAAAGGTTTTTTTCCAGTTATCCTCACTCTGAATATTTTGTTTTCAGAAAAGAGCTTGTTGCAAATTCTTCCCTACAATTCAATGTGGTTCAATTCAAAAGGACTAATGGACTTTTTATTTTTTGAAACAAAACAGAAGAAATTGAAGTTGTAGATCTTTGTATATGACATTGAGATATTGCTCTACAAAATCCATATTTTTGAAAGTGCTGAAAAACTGGAGCAGATGAAGAGAACCATTGATATATTCCTAAGATTAGAAAGTGCCTTGCTATGAGAAGCTGTGCTCAATCAGTTTACTTTATCTAAAATAAAATTGAGATATCACTTGATTACAACATATGAGTTTATAGTGGTGGATAAAAAGCACTTAAATCCAGCAGAGAGAGATATAATTAATGTCTAGTGACTGAACCACAGTAATTCACATTTGAAATTTGGGACAGCTTTTTAACAATGATGATAATTAAGTGCCAGAATAAATTACTATCAGAGTGCTAAATTCACCACCTTTAAAGTACTTGTGTATTGCAAGGTAGGACGCTCAACACTCCTTCAGGCTGCAGGTAGAGGTAGTGGTGGGTTTACTGTCTCCCTTCTTGCAGTAAATGTTTTACCAAAGCCAAATCAAATTGTTTTCTCAAAATTTACACTTAATTAAACAGCAATTACTGCAGTTGAACATAGGAATACATGATGGAGATATAATGGCCTGTGATATGGAGTGTGACAAGCTAGACCAATGTGTGTTTTGTTTTGTTTTTGTCTTTGGATTTGCAAATCCACAAACTTCAGGCAGCGTATTGAAATCTGGTATGGCAATGTAAGTGTACTGAGGTTGAACTTGTTTTTCACATCCTTTTAAGGCTGTCTACTTTAAACAGTTTTAGAATTGCTGTTGTTCTTAATGTGTTTCTGGGTTTGAGGTTCAACTTTTCTCCCTCATTTTGCATTTTTGGGCAGTTTTTTTGGTGTATGATAAGGAACTCTTAATATGTTTTTCTGTAGCTGTGGTTTTCTAATATTGCTAAGCCTGTGTATATTGACAGTGTTAGAAAGTAAACCTACCTACTATTGCACATACAAGATTTTATCCATTACTAAGTTTTCATACTTAAAATAATAGATAACTAATAGGTCTTGAAGCTTGTAAATATGTGAAACTGAAACATTTGAGAATATTTGAGAACTAATGAATAAGGAACAGGTTTTCTGGATAGTTATACTACTATATTGTTATGCTTCTGTAACTTTTTGGCACAGCTTGCTCTTTGCAAGGGGGCTAAATTAAAGATTCCAACAGAATGGTAAAAAGTGGTTTAGAAGTTAATACATTTCATGCCACCATAGTCACATTAATTTAGTATAGTTGTGCAAAGCATGTAAATGAGGGTACTGGTAATAGCTTTACCACTGAACATCAGGCCATAACATTAAATTTGTTTTGAAATAGCTCCACAATGAAAATCTGGCACAAGGAAAATCCCTTGGAGAGCTGTTCACTATTTGCTGTTCATGACTCTAACAGGTATGATGCTTCACTGATGGGGGGTTATTGGTTAATTTAATCACTATCAAGGATAAACTGTCCTCATGAGCAGGAAGTAAATGATTCTGTATTGCGGATGAAGAGTGAAGCAGTTTGACATTTTAACGGAGACTAAAGGAGTGCATGAAGCGAGATAAAATCAACAAAATAAAGCATTTTAACTTGTTAACATAATATGTGTTGATGGTCTTCTGTAGTAACATCTGAGAAAGCTAAACTATTCTTTTTCAACTGGTTTATTGTGGAGGAATGGTTAAGTGAAATAGGACATGTTGATGTTGGGCAGTTAGGAGGCAATGGGCTAGTGAAGTACCGTACTCAACTCACATGAGTCTGGCACGTACGCAGCTGGCTGAGAGCCAATCAGGATCAAGGACACGATGCCCTTGAGCGATTGGGAAAGTCCCTAAGGCGGGACGGTGGCTAAAAGAAGGAGGAACTACCTGAAAAGAGCGGGAAATGTTAGCCAATCCTGAGCTTAGTTTTTGCAATATGTATGAGTTGATTATGTTCGAACTAGATAAAAGGCGACTGAGCTATCCATTAAAGTTGAAGTTCACTGTTCCCTCATATTGAGCGTCTGTGTCTTCCTCCCGTCGACAACAGTTTATCATAAATACAAAGAAATACTGTTGACACCAATTTAAATAAAATCTAGGTGTCATCACATGTTTGACACTAAAAGACAAAGAAGATTAAAATGGTCCTACAGAAAACAGTTCTGGCAGCTTGCTAATGCCAAATAAAAGCTATTTTATATTGTTTTGTGAAGTTGATTTCCATCTTTTTCCAATAGCCCTTTAGGGTATAAAATATGATGACACACTTCAAAGCATGTTTAATTGCCTTTGCATGCATTTCTGTTGTATAAATTCCTTGTCCCTTCTACTAAAGATGCCATATCAATAAATCATGATAAACATGGCTCTGTTCAGTAAGGCACTTAGCACTTCAGTAAGACTAGCATGAGCATAAGTACACACCAAAACTGAAAGCAAAGAAATGCCTGATGAATTAGAAGAAAAAGCCTGACAGGAATTCAAGGAATTGTACTTTCAGCATGATTAATCACCTAAAGTGTTTTTAGCTTTAGTCAGTAGACTGACAAATAAACAATAGTTCTGATTTACAAAAAGCACCTTTTTTAAAAAGATGCCTTCTGCAGTTCACCAAATAATAATGTCTCATTTGATAGTTGCTTTATTTCTCATATCAGTCATTGAATTCTATTTGGCAAACTGTCTTTGGATTAATTCTTACTGCTACAAATGAACATAACTGAGTGGATCTGACAAAGGGCAATTCATTATCTCTACACAATGATGATGCACAACGGAGCATATTTTTTCTTTCTTTCTTTGTTTTGGATATAAAACATATCTACTATTAAGAACTTTTTTTTTTTTTTTTTTTTTTTTTTTTTTTCCCAAGACCTGTCATGTAGAAGACTCACTTTGTTTAAAAGCATATACTTTTTAACAGTTGATTTTTCTAGATGCTAACTGGGGTTGACCTACATCTTTAAGTGAGTGGACTGAAAAAAAAAAAGTTAATTTTCTTATTACTGGATAAAATGTAATTTAGATGACAATAATTATTAGAATATAGGAGTGTGTCAATTTTCAATTGCTTTAGCCAGGTTTATGGGAAAGGAATAGTGATAACTGTCAGTTACCTAGAGCGTTTTTTTTTTTAGTTGCTTTTAAGATCCTGTTTTTTTTTTTCTTACTTAGCTTCTGTGCAAGGATGAGCCATCAACTGATATCAGTCTCATAAAGTTCTTTACTTACAGATACTGAATATATCAGAGTATCACGAGTGTGTGTATATATATATATATAAGTAATGATCATTGTGTATGGTGTTTTGTGTGTCAATGATGACAGAATCAGAAAACAGTTTTACTTGTAGGGATGACTTTTAAAGTATTGTATTTCATTCAGTGTTATATTTCTTCTCAAGCCATACTACAGAATAAAATAAGAATGGAAGAAGAAAACAAGATATCAATATGGGATTATAGCCACCTATGGGGAATTTATTCTACAAAATCCATGAAATGATGCTTCAGGTCAATTGCAGCCTGCATTTGAAATACAATCATTGAACACGTGAGATTTCTACAAGATCTGGATTCAGAAGTTAAAAACCTCTTTGAAGTCAGTTGCAAAATTCTCATTAGCTGCTGTTAAAATATTCTCATTAGTAAGATCAGAATTAAGGTCAGCATTGTGCTTATTAATAAACACACTTGTATTATCCTTCTCTTCCATGGGAGAATAGTTTTCCATTCATATGAGCTTGTTTGTCTGTTTTGTGTGTTTAGACTCCAACTTCTTGAGGACAGAAATTAGTTTAAGAATTATTTAAGAATAGTTTAAGAGACAGCACAGTCTCTTAACAAAAGGGACCATGATTTCAATTTGAGCATCTGGTGTTACCAGAATGCAATGTTTTAATAATAATAATTGCATGCTAAACAGCTAGGAGGAAAACTACATACAGAAAGGCAATTAGCTGCAATGTGATAATATAGGCTACCACCTACATTGGCTTTTCATGGTAATAGATGTTGAAAGAGACTGAGCACCTTTGTTAAGTGTTTCAGTGAAGGAACGGTAGCAAATGTTACATTGAATTTAAGGGCTATTGCTTAAACTTAAGCAATATTGACTAAAATTCTGAATTCAGCCTAGAAAGTCATTTAATTATAGCTGAGTCTTTATTCAAAACCTGAGATGACATAGCTGACAATTACAGATACACAGATGATGTAAAGTACCTCTGTGATTTTTACTTTATATGAGGGAATAGTTACAAATTTCTGATGTGGTTGATGATACACAGCTGTTAGTGACACACAGAGTGTATTCACTTTGGGGGGGAAAAAAAAAAAAAAAAAAGAAGATTCAATCTGATTTATATGTATTTGACAGTCTCAAGGTTTTCACAGGTGATGGTGCTGTTCTGAATAGAAATTGGTAAACAGAACAAATTGCATGGCTGCATACTTTTTTGCAAGGTAGGCCTGAAGTACTAAATCGAAGAGAGTTTGTTGATTGCTTTTTTGTTAAATTGTTTAAATTGTTTTTTAATTTTTTATTTTTTGCTGTTAAAATGCAGATTTCTGTCTGCCTTGGGTTACATTACAGAAGTTATAATACTACTGAGAATATGTGAATATGTTTTACAAAGAGGTAAAGACTAAATCAGGGGAAAATGTGTTTTATTTGGACTGTATGAAAGATGGGAGGGCAAAATAATTCTGGTCCTCCAAGAATTTGTTTCATCTAGGCCTCTGTAACTTCTAAATTCAAGAGTGTTTTGATGCTGTTATTTTCATAAAATACAGCATAAATGTGAAGCCCTGTAACAGGAAATATATCTGAAATGTAAAGTCTTATAATAGGTTAGAACAGGAAAATAGACAAGAAAATGATACATGATGGACCTGTTGCCAGAATATATATATGTATAATAGTTCCCTGCAATGTTATGTTATTACTTATGCCACTCTTGAGACATGCAGGCTTACTTTTCTTCTTCATCTGTATTTTGAACCTCCCTATCTCCCATTTACATGAAAGACCTCCAATGTGAAGTTACATAACATTATGGGGTAGGGGCGGGAATTTTTCTGTCCTTCATGAAAACCTATTTCCTTCTGCACAGAATAAGTCAGTCCAAGAATTATCAAAAACAAGAACGTACCTATTAGGATACTCACGTGAGCAAGGGGGCTTGAAGTTTTTCAATTTCCTATTCTGGTGAATATTTAAGATGTTGTTTATCTGAATTTCTCCAGAGAATTCAAGCTTTTATGTCTCTAGAGGGAGTATGGACTTTGTACACCTCAGAGTTCTTTTTAAAAGGTGGGTTCTTAAGTCATCTGATAGGACTTTGTAATGGTTATTTTTTAATGCATCAAATGCATCATCACATGGGTGTGGTTTTGGGCAGCTTTTTTTTTTTTTTTTTTTTTTTTTCTTCCTTCCTCTTTTCCTTTGAGGAGGAGGATAGAGAGAGTGGTTGTGGTGGAGTTCAGCTGCCCAGCAGGGTAAAACGACCGCAGTCCTGTGATTCACCAAATAATTTTATTGAGGATTATCTTTCTGTAGAGGTAGAATGTGTGGCCAGTCTGTGCTACTAATGACTTACTTTAAATATTATGTCACTTTCTGTGGGCACAGAAAACAATATTTGTGGATGTAGACAGAAAGTGACTAGTAGATAGTACCTAAAAATGTTTTGGAGTATGTAGGAGGTCTTAGATTGTGGTGTTTTTATTCACATTAGGCCACTGTGTGGAATAACACCTGAGACAAGAAAATAAGGTATATCATCTGAAGCTTGAGAAATATTCAACCTTATTAATGTCAAGGAGGTATCCAGACATATTTTATTTTAATGGACAAGAGCAACACTCTACAGTAAACTGGTGAAAAGTGGTGGGAAACGAAGTAATAATACTATTTATTTGGTATACGATGTAATATGTTACTGTGAAAATACCTGAAATATATGAATATATGAAATTTAAGTAGTGCATTAAAAGCAGAGGAAATACATTCCTGACAGTAAAACTGTGGGTGCTATAAAGTGTAACCAGCCTGCAGTCGTACTCTCCTTCCGTAGTTTGGTTTCTTTCCAGTAATTAACAAAAGCTTTCATTTACTTACACAGCTAGAAGTCCATATTGACCACTTTGTGTGCCATATTGACCACTTTGTGTGCATCTTTTATATTTAACACTATTTATACACTATTACCTTAGTTTACTACCATTTATGGTTTTAAGACATCTTTCGTTACTGGACTGGGTCAAAGTTTTGCCTCGTTCTGCAATGCTTGTCTGCTAGTTCATTGTTTACTATTTGCTCTTACAGTTTTCAGTTGCTGATGTCTCCCACTTTTTTTGTTGGTGGGTGAGGAAAGAACATTGTGAAATGACTTCCAGAAGATGCTCTTAGGAAATAAAGTAATCGTTTAGCTATCTCAGACAAGATATTTTTTCCAGGACACATGTTGGTCTTTTTTTTTTTTTGTGTCTTAGTGTGCATGCAATAGGCTTAACTCCTGTTTTCACCACACATGCTTCGGGGTACGGGCTAAGTCTGGAATCTGGTGTGCATAATATTTACAGAATAAATAGAATTCACTTTGCTAAACTCTGAAAATTATCATGACAAATACCTTTGATATTATCTAATTTATTTAATCTTCCAACAGAAAATCATTCACGTAGAAGTTTCTGAGATAGAAGTCTTGAGATTAGAAGACAAATTACTGTACCCTATCATCCATTTCTTTAAAGAGAAAATAAATCCGCTCTGCATACTGATTGATATACACTCTTGTTACACAAACCTGGAAGAAAATATGCAGGAAGTTATTTTCCTTATAGAGATTTTTCACGAAGGCTTTCTTAAAAGTATTTTTTCATTTATTTTTATACATGTTAGTGTTATCAGAGATGTCCATGGTTAAGACATTCTTAGCAGAAATGTTTACTTCACAGAAAATTGACTAATTTTCAAGGAACTTAAGTTAGAAATTCACATAGTTGGGTGGAATTTCAGAGAATCATAACCACCCACATAATATTTAAAAGAGCAGTTATTTGTTTAGTTTGATAGCATGATGATCCCTTCTTTATTTTAAAAGACATCTCTTACTTCATTTTCTTTCTGAAATAAAGCAGAAGGATGAATCAGTCAGGCACAACACAGAGCACAAACAGAATCATTTAACAGAAGTTCAATATGAGCAGAAGCATATAGTGGTAAGTCCACTTGTTTTGGTGGCATGTGGAGAAAGGTCTTTTCCAAGGTCTGTAGAAATTTTGGTGCAGGTTCAGCAGGATTCAGGAAGACTCAAGTGCTTATGAAACTTACCCAGAGTATGCAGTTGGTAAGTTGTGGTATTGCAGAAGGAAATATAGAAGGAAGGTTTTAGACACTTATGATGGAACTGATTAAAAAAATGGATTCTCTTTTTGCCTAAGGTAAGGATTGCATACTTACATGGTACATCAAGATCACAGCTTGAAAACTGAAGAACCTGGAATGAAGTAACAAACACAAAATTAATGGCTTATGTTGTGATGATGATGTTGTCACCACCACCCTACATAATGATGATGAACAATGCTTGAGCTGAAGCATTTTGTTTTATTAACATTTTTTTTTTCAGTCATTTGTCTTACATCTTCTCTATAGAACAGGAGCGTATAATAATATGCTGGTGAATAAGATAATAAAAGTCCACTTAAACTGCTGATATAATGGGTCTGCCTGGGGGTATAGATATATATTTTTTTAAATGCAACCTCTATGGTTGCTAATGCAGTGGTTTGTGGCTAAAGCAGTGCTGATAACACACCAAGTTTTAGCTATTGCTGAACAGTGCTTCCACAGCATCAAGGCTTTTTTTTTTTTTTTTTTTTTTTTTTAACCTACTATGCCTCTCAGCCCCCTCCACCCCCAGCAAGTAGGCTGGGGATGAGGGTGTTCTGCCCCTTCTTCCCCTTGTTTTTGTATCAGTAAAGTGAATGATTAGAGGTCTGGGGACTATAAAACGGTGAATGAATCTTGCTGATCACGCCTTGGGACAGGACACGGTTTTGACAGCTGTCCAGAATTGGCCAAAGGGATATTGCATACCATATAATATTATGTTCAGCAAAGAAAAATGGCATAGAGGAAGAATGTGGCAATAAATTTTACTTCCAAGATGAGTGTTCAGAGACTGGCTGGTCTGCAGGTATACGTGCAGGAGGTAAGGAGTGATTAATTCCCATTGTTTTGCTTGTTTGTTTGTTTTGGTAGTGCTTTGTTGTTGTTGTTTCCTTCACCTATTAATATATCTTTAACGTTAACTCGTGAGTTTTCTCACTTCTGTTCTTCCTTTTCTTCTGTCCTACTGGGGTGAAGTGAGTGGGTGAGTGAATGGCTATAGGGGTGCTTAGCTGCTGGTCCAGGTAAAATCACTATACCTGAAAAGAAGTGATTTTGCATTTTCTGTAACGAGTGAAGATTTTGTACAGATAAGGAAAGATACTAATATTCCAGACTGTACCTCATGAAGAAGCTTTCTATTCTTCAAGTACCAAAAGTGAACCAGCATTCAATAAGAGTGCCTCAGAAAAACAATCTTCACATAACTTCTAAGGAAATAAAACATCTTCATTTCCCTTACAGCAGAAAGTTGCACCCTTTTAGCTGTCTGTCTATTGTTGCAGGACAAAGACTTGTGTATTGCCAAGTATATAATAGGCTCTCTTTCAGAGAAAAAAAAAGTCTGTTTTCCTCTATGCCTACATAACCTCAGATCATGAAACTGTCCAAGTGTTTCTAATAGTTCTTTTTGTTGAGTCAAAATGGAAAAATGCATTGTTTGATTAATTTTCAAGCAATGCACGCACAGTACACTAGGAATATATGAAAAAATCCTCCAGTCAAATGTTTTAGCTTTGATAATGCATAATTATTTGAGTCTAATAAGAAAACTTACATTTGGGGATCCATCAATAAATTAATATTTAAAATAAAAAAGGGAAAATTCTTACATACAGCTCATGCAGTAATTAATAGGGTGATTTGTGCTTCGAGGAAGTAATCATTTGTTCAAAAGTTTTCACATCTTATCCATTCGCTAAGAGTTCCAAAAATAGGGGTTTTACCAGTTTCTGGAACATGTCCTTACCAAACAGTTGTCCTTCCATCTGTGATTAGAAAGCTTTTTAGGAAATACTGTTCTTAATTAAGAAAATAATCATTTTCTATTCTCTACAGATGATAAGAGAAAGAAGTTAAAGATATTTCGACTCTGTTATGAGAAGCTGGAAGCAATTCACTCAATAGTTTAGAAAGAGAGGACTGTCTAAGGACTACTGTATATGGAGAAATCTGTTAAGTGTGAGGAATCTTGCATGGTCTATTGTGCTGTCTTCCAGTCTTGTTCTCCCTTTTTCTTAAGCAAATATTTGTAAGTGTTATGCTGAAAAGGTTTATAACAGGAATATATTCTTTGTACAAAACACCTGGACTGATTCCAGAAAACAATGAAGTGCCAATTTGGTTAAATTTGAACTTATCTCAGAGTTAGCTCCCTTGTACTGGCACTCTGGGAGATGTGCAGTAACCCAGTCTCAAATATATTTACGATATATGCTCCCAGATCAGCACTCAAGGGAGTGAAGGTATCAGAAGAGAATTAGAAAGAGGTTAGAATGAGAATTTGATACAAGGAGTGGGACATACTTTTGGTAGGGATATTAGGTTAACTTGACTGTGAATAAAACTCTTGGCAAGCACTTTATTTCTTATTTCCTGTGTAAAGCAATTGATTGTTCTTATAGATTATGAAAACTAGACATGGAGATCACTAACAGGGAAACCAGTCTTGCTATTTTAATTAGCATTGTGTCTAATGTGATTCAAAATTTTTCATGTCTTACTTCATATTCCATATTCCAAATCCAGATTCAAACAAAAGAGAAATTTCAGAATGTAACAATACATGGTGGTGAGTACTTGGAATAAGGCTTTTGTTTTCATTATGAAAGTTGATAGACCTTCACAGATTATGTGAAGAAACTGATTTTTTATTAAATAAATGCACTCTCCCTTAATTTTGATTCATGCATCTTTTATTTTTAATACTTGTAAATATTTCACAACTTACTGGGTTTTGAATGACCTATTATTGCAGTAGCTTAGCATAATTTGATGGTTTCTATTGAATTACTGCTTTAAAAGTTTTCATTACTGAAGGAATGTTTCCCTTTTACAAGCAATGAACCATAATACCACATTAAACATTCTTTAATGGAGCTAAACAATAACTTTACTATTTAAGTCATATGCAAAATTTCTGAAGCTAAGTCTATCAATATGATACTGAAAGTGTAGTAAAATGGAATGCATGTGTTATAAATTTATTTTTGCATCTCATTTGCTGTTTGATCTTCTCAGAGATAGCTTTCTTCTACTTAGGAAACTATTGCATTTGAATTATTATTATTTTAATTAAAGTTAGTATTTTGCATCCTCAAATCAAGAAAGAAAGGTGAGGCCCAAGATTAGTGCTGGCAAAAGCATGGCATGTAGTTCTTGATTTAAAGTTGTGCTTATGTACGTGGAATCATCTCGGAGCCAAAGCACTGAATTACTATTCTTGGCTGCACTCTTGAAAACAGAGTGTTATAGTTTATAAAAGCTTAAACTCGTGTTACTGACCACAGCCAAGTTAACTGTTAGCAAGTTTATCTGCAAGTAAGTCTGTTAGTAAGTCAATCTGCAAAACAGAGAATCCTGAGATATTTAGACATTGTTAAAAGCTTTATATTCAATAGTTGATTAATGCAAGAAAATATGACTCTTCTGCCCTTAGTTTCTTAAACTGTCAAGCTGCCAGTTTCAACCAGTAACTAACTGTGTATTCATCTGAAGTACCATATTTGAAATCAGTGTAGTGATCTACAATTGAGAATGATTCTGATATTTGACAGCTTGGATAAAAAGTAAGTAGAAATCATGAAAAAGCAGAAGTAGGTCATGGTAGTTCTGTATTTTAGATTTATTCATAAGCAGCCATTATGACATATCTTTTCAAGATTCCTATTACATTGTGCAAAATGACTTAATTTAATTTTTCTCACCTGTTATTCATAAAATAAGTGTTATTCACAAAATAATGAATATTATTCACAAAAATGCATTTGTAGATAAAATAACTAGGAGTGGGGGAAGCTTCATCCCAGGTAGTAATCAAAAGAAGAAGAGACCTTTTAATGCTTTCTACTTAAAATTTTTATAAATTACAGTTTAGCACTTCATTATCTGAGCACCATCTATGGTGTTCACTCAAAGAAGTGACTGAAACATGTCTCAAGTTCTGTGTTCTTGTATCTTCTCCCCTGCAGAGAAATGTGCACAACAGGTTATCATTCTTTGTTGTTACTTACACACACCTAATGCTTGGAGCCATTTCTGTTAATTTTAAGGAGAGAAGTTCAAGCAAAACGTGTTTCACACCAGGAACAGAGAGAGTGAAGTTTGACATAATTGTTTCTAAGAGGGTATACCCTGCAGTACCATATGGCTTCATTATATATCTATATTTATTTCTGTTATGTATATTTTATAATCTAACAACCCATCCTACCTTTGGCTGTGAGCTTATGTTAGGAATATGGGAAGGAAAAGGCAGAAGACGTGAGGAGAGCTGGGTAATGGGAAGGAAGGCAGTTGTGTATAGGGAAAGGATGAGACACTTGTCAAGGATTTACAGAGCAGATAGACATGAAGTCAGTATATTTTCAGAACAAAAGGTAGGGAGTTAAAGAAACTGAATTTTCAAAGCTCCCCTCTGTGGAAATTTAGGAAGTCTTTAAAATACAATGATATTATTGTTATATCAGTAGCTTGCTGATAATGAGAGAGGTGCTCTTCCTTTCTTCTCTTCAATTATGTCCTGGCTTCAGATCTTCATTATGAAATCCCTTAGCAGAATTATATCTATTTAAATGGAGATGGAAAGGACACAGTTCCCAATTGCATTTCTCCTGTGGCTAACTTACTATGAAAAGGGATTTTCATGTGATGTCAGAGCCATGATGTACTGATGCAAGACGTACAAAAGGTCAGATCTGTAAGGTATAAAAAAGTTTAATAAAGTAGCTGGGAAAATGATAACAGACAAAATTTCAATACATATGCAAAAGTAAGTGTCTTAAATGCTTGACCAGCTTTTAATTGTGTGTTATCCTAGAAAGATGTCCTTCATAGTTTTTAAAAAATAAAAATATCAATTTTAGATGAAAAGCAGATAAACATGGAGGATAATTCTTTACTCAGGTAATAATACTTAGTATTGGTAATGCTAATATTGCAGCTTAATCTTACTGCTTAAGATTTTTTTTTTTTTTTTTTTTTGCATTTGCACAGTGTCCATGATCAACTTTAAGAAGCCTACAGTTATTTTTATACTGTCATGTCTAGAAAATGTAATAGTATATACAGGTAGCTTTGATCAGGTATATTTTATTAACAAGTATTTGGACTATTTGTGAAAAAAAAAAAAAAAAAAAAAAAACCCACAAACAATAATAATAAAAAACACAAGCAGATTTGCTAGGGTAAGGGGAGAAAATACAATTTTATATATTTTATGCTATTGTGTTTAGATACACATTTTATACTGTTTTGCTTTAACAACTTGTGCTATATTTATTTTTCTTTATTTTGGAAGATGTATATAGGTCTTAGTCCTCTTTTTCTTCCCTAGATCAGTTTATTATAAATTGTTAATGATATAAATAGCCAATCTAAAGAGAATAGGTCAACATACAACTTTTACTAAAAACTCAATGTATGCCAATGTAGTATATCGGTTAATATAGGTAAAATTGTATTATTCAGAGTGTGCAAGACAGTTACACAACAGAACAAGTCTGGTATTGGCTTTTACTGAGTAACCTTCCTTCATCAGTTCTGTCAACCTCAAATCTTTTGGGATGTCCTTTTGTCAGTCTCTACCTCTGCCGTCTGAACTTGAGAGCTTCACTGTTTTAAAACCAGGAGATAAGGTATATTTTCACACAGTGCTTGTCTCAAATTATTCTCCATCAACTGCTCACAATTGGATTCTTTAGACTTTTAATGATGCAAGTCACATATGTATTCTCTGCCAAATATGCAAAGGAGGGAAAGGAGACTTGATAATCTGGGCACTGAAGCTTTAATGAGACAAATTCTGTGTAATCATGCAAATCACCATTTGGCTGGCTTTTTTTGGACAAAGTAGCTCATTCTCCACCTGCTACATGGTAAGACAGCATGGCACAGAAAAGATAGAGTTCTTCCTGCTTTGTGTCATCACAATTCAGTAGTATTTCTGTGTCACTGGTGTTTGCATTTTGTTACACTGATACTCAGTGGTGTTTTTTTCTTTTCTTTTCTTTTTTTTTTTTTTTTTTTTTCTTTTACCACAAGCTTTCTCTTCTAGCAGAAATGTCACTCTGAACATTCAGTTTTTCAGATAGCTAAACACTAAAATAGAACGATAAAATTACTGACTCTCTTTGACGTGTTATAATTGCTACTCTGAAATACTTTTCTTGTTTAATAGCCAAAGATATTGGAGACTGAATCCCTTAGGATTCTCCAGTGTTTTCACATATGAGGAATATCCTAAATCATGTTATATGTGGAATTTGCATTGTAATCCATATGATAAGGTTGGAGAAAATTTCAAGGATTTATACAGTAGCTTGCAAGTAATATTTGCAAGATTTCTGTTTAGTCAACACTTCTACGACAGGACTTATAAATAATGTCATTCTGGTGGTATGTTTATCTTTTCCTATCTCAGGGAGTTTATGCTGCATTTTTCAGAGTTGACAATACTGGTTGCTGGCTAGTACTCTTAAACTATCTTAAACTATGATCTACGGTTTGATATTAGTTATGGTACACTCCATTCATTCCTTTTTTTTTTTTTTTTTTTCTTTTTATAAATCAAAAGATCTAATTTATTAGAAATTACTAACTTTGAAGATCTATTGTCACCCTATCCCAAATAATGTTTACTAAATTCCAGACACCTATGATCTAACTTCAACACTTCACTTGCTGTCTCAACTAAAAAATATTCTTGAAAGCTATAGACACATCAAGCACATATTCATGTTTAACTGTAATAAAGCACAGCAAGATATTTTTCCTTTCCTTTTAAAATAACCATGCAGCTACCCTTACTTTCAGACTACAGCAGAGCCTGATCAAAAAGCTGAAGCTAATTTACATTTCAAACAGGTTACTCCAAATTTATCTTAGCACTTCCAATGCATTTACATACTCAGCAGTGTGTTCTTGGAGGACCCTTGCTGTTTCCCATGAGGGTGGTGATGCCTACTGCTTCCATACTGCCTGCTGTCTGTCCTCTTGCTTGCTGTGTTGACCAGAAACCTGTACAGCAAACTATGAAAGAGTGTCCAGGTGCAGCTTCTGTTCTGTCTTAATTCTGGATATAATGGAACTGTTGCTCAAGAAAACAGATTTTTTTTTTTTTTTTTTTTTTTTTTTTTTTTTTTTTTTTTTTTTTTTTTTTTTTTTGTGGTTTGTTTGTTCTGCCTTCAGAAAGGAGGGAGTTAGTTTGGCTGGGCTTTGAGAAAACATCTAAGGCAGCCTAAGTTTGAAACCACAGCTAAAAGAAGTGGTTACTAGCTTAGTCCCACTTCTGTACCAATGCTTTCCTTTATTAGCACAAGCTTTAGTGCAGTTGTGTGTTGAAATGACTCAGGGAAACAATCCAGCTTAAAGTTAACACTAGAAAAAAAAAAAACAAACATACAGGTTACATTAAATCCAGGTAGGATTTAATGGTAAATTGAACCTTATGATACTTGGAAACCCTGTGATCATAGCCAAAGAAGAGTTACTCAGAACCATCCATCATATATATTTTCAACACTCTTAACAGAGTATCAGACCTTATTTTATACTAAATCATGTATTCTACACCACATTTGAAAAGCAGATTTTAGGACATCCATAAACACTGAGCCACCTGTTTTCATGTTTGTTAGTTCATGTGCATTGTAGTTTTCTGAAATTTCTTTTCCACAAAGCAGAAAGAACTTTTTACCATTTAAGGAGCGAAGTGTTAAAAGCTCTTGGAACGTTTCTCAAGTGGTTGCTTGGAGCACTGCAGAATGTAGTTCTACCTTTTTATTCTCTGTGAATTAACAAGTGGGTTTTAAGAGACAAACTTCTTCCTTTGTAGTCCTTTCAGCATTGAAAATCCATGCCAGACATTTGGCTGTAGCCAAATATATTTTTTATAAGAACATTTTTTTAATATTAATCGTGGGCCTAGTTTTACAAGACTGTACTCCCTGGGCGGTTCAGTCAACACATGTTTCAGTCCAAAATCAGTCAATATTTTCTGCATTTTGTTTCTATTCTATATATTACATCTGCTCTATGTATACTTGAAGAGTGAACTTTTTATATATATCACACACCAAATAAAATAATTTAGGAGGTTGTTTAGAGTGACATATTTTACTCTGTTCTGTGTTTTGTATGAACAGAGAAACTGTAAAACTGACCATAGTGAAAGAAGACCAAAATTCGGAAACTGTGGAAGGAATGGCTTCCAAATCCACACAGAAATTAAAAAAAAAAAAATGAAATCATATTCAGTTCATTTAGTTATATCAGAATCTTTCATCTTGAGTTGCGTTTGCAGCTTCTTAAATTTGTAATGTTTCTGTAGTATATTTAAAAAAAAAATGATTTAATGCTTAATACATACTTAAATATCTTTGAGAATTGATTGGCAAGTGCATACAATGATGGAGTGAGAGAATACAGAAGAACCTAAAGAGATTTTAGCATACTTATTTTGGAAGTGGTTGGCAACTATATGCTTCCATTCAGGCTGGCTGTTCCACACCATTACACATAAGAGATATACTAGGCCATTTACTAAATGTTTTGCAAAGTCCTTTGCCTAGTTTATAACTATATAAATATAGTTATATTTCTCATCTGCATTATATCCAGTCAGGTCTAAGTTGTGAAGGCCTATTTGAGAACAGCAGACATACAGCTGTTGAATACACATGACTCAAATTCTGATGATGTATTTGGGTGAATTATTCCTTTTGTCATTTTCAGGCTTTCTTGTTGCTTAATCATGGTCTTTCTATTTAAAAGACAGAATCTGGTTTTTTTTTTTTTTTTTTTTTTTTTTTTTTTTTTTTTTCCCTGACTCTTAAGTGGTGACAGGAACAGGGCCTAAAAAGTCTTGTTTGCCCACATTCTCTGAAGTGGAGCAGATATTCAGACATGATCTGTGTAGCTTCAGAAAGCATAGTTTTGTGCGCTTCTGAAAAACAATGTTATGTTCCATATTTTTATGGCTTTTTCAATATATCTTTATGTCTGTTAAACTTAAACATACTGGTTTTGTATGTTTAAGATAGCTACCAAAACAGTCTAAAATATTCACTTTTAGTTGCCAAGATATTTTTCACTAATCAGTAGTTCTTATGGTAGTAGTAACAACGCTAGAGTTATAATTGCAGTAATTCATAATGAAGCTTTTCTATTTCTTAGAATCATAGAAAATCCTGAGTTGGAAGGGACCCATAAGGATCATAGAGTCCAGCTCCTGTCTCCACACAGGGCCACCCAAAAATCTTATAACTAAATCTTATACCTAAACTTAAAATGTTTAGTTGCTGTTCTTTGTGAAACAATTAAATGTATGATTGTATTCAATATTTTTGATTCCAATAAAGTAGTTCTGTACATATCATACCAGGCAAGTAATGGAACTGCTTTGATACAAGCTGTTTTTGTTAGTTTGTTTTTCTGTTTGTTTATTTCTTTCTCTCCACCTTAGGTTAAATCTATCCTGGACTGAGAGTACTAGAAATTATTAAAACTGTTCCATATCACAAATGTACGTTTGTTCTAATTACAGCAAACTTTTTTTCAATATGAAAATATAAACCTCATTCCAATGAACTCTTAACTGATATTTTTAGTCAGACTACAAACTAGTAAGTAAGTAAATGTCTTACACTAGTATGTTAAATCTGGAATCTTTTCATTAGGAACATCTAAGCTTGCTGCTTCTGTGTACCCCCAAAATAGGTAAATAAATAAAAATCACAATTTTTGGTGTGTGTGTGTTTTTCTTTTTTTTTTTGTTTTGTTTTGTTTTTCCTTGTTTACCTGCTTAGTTCCCCCTGGAACTCCAAACCAAACCAATGCAATATTGGCTAAGTGCATTCTCTGCAGGGCCAAGCGTTGTTCTTCACGTAAGGCATGTAAGGCCCATTATCTGTAAGATGTTTCAGGGAAAAAAATAATTGCCGTTTTTCTCTTTCCCATATTTATTCCTACTCCCCCCCCTCCCCCCAACCAGGTTACAAAACACCCAATAGGCCAGATAAGTTTTAGATTTAAATTGGGCTAATTAAGCACTTGTGATTTAACTAGTTGTGTTTTCATCTATTTAGAACTCACAAGTTCACACTGCAGAAAGAGAAGGTCTGATGAACCATTTCCTGGCCAAAAAAAGATCGAAACGTTCATTCCCTTAAATAAACCTTTTATCTTAATTTGCATGTAAATTTTTCAAATGTTTCCTAATCACACTAATTAGTACATTAGGTGCCCAATTCTTATTGGCTTTACAGACCGATCTTTTATATTTACATAAATCCTACATTAACAATGTTACCATGGTTACATAATTACAATTTAACCTTGCAAATGACTTATTGAAATATTGGGCACTAAATCAGTGCTGGGACTGAGTCTAGATATTCCAGCCAAACAAGCATCACATTCTGTATTTACCAATTAACTACAGTTTCTTCTGAGTAAAAATAGTATTCTGTAATCAACAGGCTTGTGTCAATCAAAATTCTTCATCCTGAAACTTATCTCTTTGTATTTCTGAAAAGTTAAAAATAGCAGTAGAGCCTATTGACATGATTCTATGATTTCTTGGATCAGCATTACTCTATTGAGCTTCACTTTCAGAAAAGATTTTCCTTGTGGTTGTGGTAATCTATGTCACTTGCTAGAATGTCTGTATTTCAGTCAAACAGAACTTTAAATGGCTTTCTTTATCTTACTGATTATCTGAGAATGAAGATAGTAGAAAGAGATGCTATTTTTCATGAGTGATGAGAAATCACTCATATTGATCAGCTGGTGATTTTGGTATGGGTTACATATCATTTAAATGTCTTTTGGAAAATTAAAGATAATAATGCCATTTGAGTTGTTCTCCATGGTTTGCTGACAAATAATCTCTATAGTTTTTAGCTCATAAATAAAAGGAGGAAAAGGTAAAGGACAATCCTAGAGAACTCATTTGTTGCAAAAGAGATGCAAAGAAAAGTGGCCATTTGGAAAACTGATTAAATGATGATCTTTAAGATTTTATTAATATTTCTATATAAATAGTCTGAAGACTAAATTACCCTTGGAAGAATCAGTTCTACAAAATGTTATGTTTTGTTACTCTCACTTCTATGACTTTCCACAAATAACAGTAAATATTCTGCTAAACTGAAAGCTAATGCATATCCTTTACTGTGGGCATTTTACAGGTACTATGATAAAGAACAAGCAAGCTAAGAATTTGGTAATTGTAAGATTGTATGATTTCAGAACTAATATGCCCAGGCGTTCAACAATATCAGGTGTCTCATTTTATATTTTTCCTCATTCTATAATTCGTTTTTTGATTCTTACTTTGTGTATGAAAACTCTTCTTAAAAAAAATAAATTAATCAAAGTATGCAAAAATAATATAATACTTTTTTTTAGTCACCAGCAAAAGGAACATATCTGTCATTAAAGTGGCTGAAAAAAAAGTCTGTTAGACATTTCTGCAATTCATACATTTTTAATCCAATGAGACAACTCCTCAAGTATTGTCTGCTGAAAGATGGGGCTGGAGTAAGGTGTTCCACTCATCTCATTTGCACAGAAGGGACAAACTTTTGTTGGGAGCTTCAGCCCAGGATGCTGCTCACCAGGTGCACCTTCCCTGTCTGTAAGAAATCTGACCTGTTCCTCTTGGCTTTCAGGGCATGCTGCAGGCTCCATCTGTTTCACTGAGTTTTCAAAATTAAGGTCATCAAGTCATGAACTAAGAGGTAGTGCTAGGATGTGAGGTGAATTGTTAATATTTCCTAGGTACTGATGTGATTTAACTTACGTTTAGTGATTTTTTCTTTTCGGTTTATAATTTATATAATGCTCAGACTGCAAAAAACTACTGGGAGCTTTTTGACAACATTGGTGATGAAATGCTAACCTTTCAGCAATTGATAGGATTGTGATTTTGAAAAGTTTCACCTTCAATTCAATGCTAAAGTTACCCTATGACTACATAAATTTAACAATATGTGCCCTAGTCACCAGCTGATGTGATTGTTTCACATCATCTTGGGAGTGACTGTGGTGTGATCAGACACCTGCTGGCATCTCAGACAAAAATGGAGAGGTCTCAATTGACATTTCAAGAACAACACAAAAAAGGAAAAAAACTATAACTTTTTAATTGTTTTTTCCAGGTTGTTCCTTTCCTAATCTTTTGGGAAGAAAAACATCACAGAACTTTACTTGGTGAGACATAATGTTAGAGAAAATAAAAACATATTTCAGCAGGTAGTTGTCCTCTAGACAGCTTTCCCCCTTCCAGGAAAAAAGAAAAAATAAATCATAAAGCAGCTTAATTAATCTGAGCTCTCTAGAGCGCTGGTGCTTGATATTTGCAGTTTCTTATAGTACAAAGTTTACCTTTTCTCTTTTTCATTAAACCTTACACAAACACAGTAAAGAAAAATATCTCTGATCACTGATTACTGTGCAGTTTCCATTAAGAATTTTAGGTAGAAAATGCTTTCCTACTTGTTTTGTTGTTCTTGTGTTGTGTTTTGGGTTTTGTTTATTTGTTCAAGTAGTAGTGATTCAAACCCAGCCACTGGGTGCACATTGTGATAAGTCCAAACTCTGCAACACTTCATACCCCTGGGTCTGGATTCTGCAAAATTCCTCTGGGAAGCTGTGAAGAGAAATGCAAGTGGGAGAGGACTGCAGATCCCTAGTGCTGTGATCTCCTGTCTGCAAGGTCAGTAAGCTGTATCTTGGTATGTAGTGTCCTGCTGCTTCCTGCTCCTCTTGAGCTGGGTGAAGGCAGTGGGAGAAAAGTACATGTATTCAGGAGAAAAGTACATATATTCAAGATAAAACATGAGGGGAAAAGAGCAGAACTTGCACATAAGGTAATCAACAGCTTTGTCAACTTTTTAGTATCTCTAAGAATTCACAGTGTGATTTTTTTTTTTTTTTTTTTTAATGCTAGTTGTAAGGTGTGGCTGACTTCAAGGTTGGCAGAATTGCTCAGAATAAACCACTCTAGAAATGCACTATATGGGCGTTCCCCAGCTGACTAAGCAGAGAAAAGTGAAATAAATGTGGTTCTGAATGCATACAGAGCTATCCATGCAATGCTCTTGTAGAATTAGAACATTATGGATTCTGTTCTACTTGGTTATCATTCAACTTTTTTTTTTTTTTTTTTTCGGATGTACACAAGCTTGTTTTGCATAATAATTGCTTATTATTATTATTATTTTGATACTTGACTGTCTGAAGAGTCTCTCAGGGAGCCACTTATGTGAAAGTTTTCAGTTTTCTTGTCTTTCTTCCCACACCATTTCACCCTCTTTAGAAGAGGTAGCAGGTCTACGTATGTTAATAAAATTTTCATTTCCTATTTCCCCTATTCCTAGCTTATTTAAATTGCAAAGTCTAGAAATATTTGCAGATTGTGCTGTATACCTTCCTTGGTACAACAGGGGGAAAAAGAAAAAGGAAAAAAATATGCTAAACTGAAACTTAATGTTGTAACATAAAGACACTAAACAACAATGAAAAGTAACATCCACTGCCTGGATTATTTCCCTGTTGATCATTCTCAGACATTGAAATAGTAATTAATAGTACAATTGATGAAAGATAGCAAAAACTCTATTCAGACTGAGGCATTCTGCAGATTCTAAATTATTTTTCTAAAATTGTGGCTACATAGCATTTCAGCTAATTCAGCCTGCTGTAGATGTTGGTACTTAAAAACACGTTGTCAGCAAATAAAGAAAGATTTGATTTGGTATTTTAATACCAAGACATCATTTTTTATAAAAGTTATTGTCAATAAATCAAATGAGGTTTGTCTGAAGGAGGTATGGTAGGAATAATGCTTTGCCTGATAGTGTTCTGGTTAGATATGACTCTCTGGATCAATTCTAGATAGATATGACTCTGTTTAGATATGACTCTCTGGGAATTCTGAACTGTGTTGCCACATTGCTATATGGCTCTTGTCTTCTGGAGTATCTGTATAAATATGAAGCTTGCATTCAGTTTTAAAAAGAAGGGTTGCCAGGTCTCTATGCATATCAGGTCCCTGTTGTACTAAGCAATATGAAAGAACATGAGATGACCGTCTTGCTCCTACATACTGATTCTTCCCAATCTGTCCATTACAACCCAGTGTAATTAGCTTTCTAAATCTAAGATTGCTTCATCTTTTATGTTTGTCACACCAGAAATTAAGTGAGGTTATCTTAAAATAAGATAATAAACTCCTACTTAGCTCCTCCATTCCAAAGGCAAGACTGAACAGAAAACTGCTTGGCCTACATGCATTAGGAAATATTCATTCCAAACCCCATCTCTCAGCATCTTGCAGTACACGGTTTCAGATGAAATCACATTATTTCAGTGGTCAATCTCCCCAGTGAAAAGTAAGTCTGGCAAAGAAAACACTAAACAACCCAGACTTAGCAATACTAATGCTTGAAAGGAGACAGAAGGGTACTTTCAAATCATTTGATTATCTGTGAGTTTCTAAAACACATACTAACTGATATTTGGGGGGCCAGCTGGTGTTACAATAAAACTATCTAATTTATTCCCAACCAATACTTGATTTCAAAGAAAAGAAGCATCTCAACATGCCAAATCTTGCATGCTGAAAAAGATCAGGCAAAACCTAGTAGAAATAAATTACTCCAAGAAAACAGACCCAAAGAAGCAAGATGTAACATATCTAAGGAGAGAAGACCCATTTATATACGTTGTGTCTGCATTCCCAGGAATGACCCAGTAGTGAATTTAATGCTAAGTATTTGCTGATATTTATCACCACGTAGCATCTAAATTTCAAAGCCTTGACTACAGGCATCATTAAAATAGATGATATTTCACATTTGTAGATGTAACAAATTAGTGATGTATGTTTTCATCATGAAAGCGTTTATGATTATTTGTGTGTGTTTGGCTGCGCGCTCTCCTGCTGTTTAAGTGTTCACCAGGGTGGGATCAGTGTAATTAGGGAATTACGAAGTCACTATATTTCTTAAGCAATCAATACTTTATAGAGCAGAGTAATTTAACACAGAAAACTAAAATTCAAGGGGATAACTGTCAGTGGAGATGTTGTCTCACACAATTGACACTTGCTGCTGACAATGGAGTCTAAAGATATCTGTTCTAACACATATTCTCTGCTTCTTTTTAATAGTTCAAGCTATTCCTATTTTTCCCCTCCTATATATATATATATATATCAGCATTTCTTCCTCACAGTTTGCTACTATAGACTTCTATTTTAATAGCAGATTTAGAGCAGGTTATTTCTAATGCCTAGTTATCAGCAACATTTTTACTGGTTTCTGAATCATTATTAGAGACATCTGCTTGCACTGTCAACCTGAGAGCTGTCTTTAAAATCACACATCACTGACATGTATAATTAACTAGCTCAGAGTAAGACAGTTGACTGACAGCTGTACAGGGTCAGGAAAAAAAAAAAAAGCCCATTGCTTGGCACATATTCATATGACCTAATTGACCTAATGGAGCTGGAGGAATTAATGATGCTTTGAATCATTTATCCTTCAGTGTCTCGCCTTCTGCTGTTTAATGTGTTCAGTTTTCCCACACAAGGCATTGGATACCTTTCTGTAGAAGATGACCACAGATGACCTCTGCTTATAACTTGTGGTATATAATTGTCCACCAGCAATGAAAGCCAAGAGGAACAACTTTCATGAGGTGAAAAATGGATTGGAGGGTTTCAACAACTGAAAATATCATGATTCATCACACTTTCCAAAAACTGCCATTATTTTCTAGCTACTCAAGCAAACAACTTGGACATTTATTTATGATCTTAATAAGACACATTTTGGTTCTTTTCATGCCTGGCTTTACTTATAAAATATATTGAAAATAATATTTTTATATAAAAATATAAAAACTTACAAAAAATAAGATGGGATATTTATCTTCATGTTATTTCTTATGAAAGTTTTAACTAAGAGATCAATATGATGATGAAAGTAAAAAAACAAGTAAAGAATGCTATAGAAAACGTAAGTATTTGAAATGTCTAACTTAGTGAATACATTTTTTCATTTGTTTTTGGTCAATGCCATCTTAAATTCAAAATGTACTCCTTTATTAGAATTCATAAAATGACTTTCATAAATATCTTTCTGTGTTCTGTGTCTCATTATTGTTAGTGACCTGGGTGTGCTCTGAGCATATTAGTACTGGGCAATAGTAGCTGCCACTTCTGATGAACCCAATTAAAACTAGGTATCAGATTAGGTCTGAAACTCTTTGGTATTTGTCAAAAGATGAAAAATTATGAGCAAGGTTTTGGAGGGTTATTATCCTGGACATAGATAAATTTAAGTCATAAAATCCCTTTGCAGATCTGGTCTTAAAGTTAAAAAGTGGCTTCTTTGAAACTGTATTCAATAGAAATAGATTCAGTAGAAAATATTGAAAATATTATGTGTAAACTGTGCTTTCCAACTTTGTGGGTCACATTTAGTAGTACAATGATGACATCAAAACTAAGTAAAAAACAAAACACGTTATTTGCAGTCCACAGGAAACTATTTTAAAAATCTGGCTTTGGTCTAAAATTGATTGAAAATTATTTAAAAAATTGTGATTCACTGCCTCTAAGGAAGGCCCACCAGGAATTTAAATTTAAACTCTTAAAATCTGTCAGTACATAATGAAGTTCATAGCATTCATCTTCTGGTGTAAACTCAGCTGCTAAAAAATTTCTAATCTGTCATGACCTTTTCAGCTCTTCAGGCATGAATGCCCGTCAGGTTCCTTCTAGCAGCTGCCACTTCCTAAGCACTCAAATACCCATGCACCTCTTTGAATTTGGACAACAGACCCACATGTCCTTTGCAACCATCTATGTCATCTATATAATTCTCAAAAAAAGCACAAACCATAATCCATAATGTAGATTTACAGTAGTATTACATAAGCAATGAGGATTTTTGTTTTACTTCATCTAAATATATGAAACACTAGAGTGTGCTAGTCATAATAACTGCTACTAGATAACTAAAAATATGTATATAAATTTTTCTTTTGACTGACAAAACTGTGATAACAAAAGCCACAGTGTAGATGCAACTTTCAAGTATACTCCAAGTATATCTTTTTCTGTTTGAAAACTGGATGTATACTCTAAAACACATTTTATCTCTAAAATATGACTGTTTTGGCAAACTGGCTTAAAAACCTTTCCCAGTGCAAAACAAAACTTAAATCTTCATGAAGCATAAACTTAAATTACTTTTTTGAAATAATTAATTCATTCTGAGAATAAAATGGTATTGCACATAATTCTTACAAAGAATGAATACTTACAAGTATTCATAATATACAAAATACTTACCAAAAAGATATGCCCATGTAATTCTTACAAATCCAAACATTATACAAAGGAAACAAGGGTATAAACTGTTCTGCTTCTGCAGAAGTGGAATTCTGCAACAGATTTCTCAAAAAGAGTAAAATATACTTAGCTCCTAAATTCCAAGGTTAGGGGGGACTATACAGATGTGATGATGTTGCTACAGTCATCCATAACTGCTAGTGTCCTGTGCTGAGAAAGAGTGATCTCATCTTCACAGTGCTCTTGGGTCATCTCTGGGACAGTAGATTACTTAAGTGAAGTGTTTTTTTTTTTTTTTTTTTTTTTTTTTTTCTGGTTATAGACATGCCAGATTTAGAGGCCCACTCTGTGTATTATCACAACTTTTACTTCTAGTGTGGTGCAATGAACAGTGTTCCTGTTTTCATAGACCTTCTTCATCTGAGGAAACAAAGCATGCTGAATTTGTCCTGCAGCCATCACATCAGGTGGAGTCAAGTCTCCTAACCTGGAGGGGGACTGGCAAAGTGGCTGGGGAAATAAACCTGGAAATGTTCTAACAACAGAAATAAACCTGGATGGTTCTTAACTCAAGATTATCTCCGTTAGTACAGAAGAAGCTGTCATAAATAACTGGAGAAATCCTTTGAATCATAACCTCGCAGGTAAACCCTGAAAAAGAGAAGCAATGGGATTCATTATTTCAGTTTCCCAATTAAATTAGGTGCAAGAATTATCTTTAGTTGAAAGCAGTTACTTGCATTTTGTAATTTGTTCTTTGCTTTTTACTTCAGGACATATACAAAAATAATAACTCCCTCTTACAGAATCTATTACTGTATCTGGAATATCTGCAATGGACAAGACTTGCAATAACTTATTAGGAAAAAAATGAGTAAAACTCTTGTTCTTTTTTATTGTGTTGAACATGATAGCTGAGATTAAGGAGAATGTACGGCTACTGACTCTTATGTCAGACATAAGGCAGCTTTCTACCAGTAATTGCTGTACTGAATAAATTTAATTTTAGTTTACTATTAGCGTAAACATAAGAACTGTTTTCTACATGCCACTTCATAACAAAATAAAGCACTGTCTTTAATTATTTTCACTAAAATGTGTTCTCATTTTAGGGAGCCAATCAGATGTCTTGCATGCCAAGAGAACCTAATATGATACGAGAGTGTCATCTAGTGAATGATTTGGGTGAAGTCAAATGACTTAATAATATCCACATTTTGAGTCATACTAAGAGCACAGGAGATTAGAGAGTAGAAATACTGAAACCATTTAAAAACTTTTATTTTGGTTAGCACTATATACTTGGACACGAGGATCTTTGTGGGTCCCTTCCAAATCAGCGTATTCTGTGATTCTAAAGAATTATTTGAGAATTGTTCAATTAAAAGGAAAAGGATAAACTAACAGTTACTGCGTCAAGATATAGCCTTCCTTAATACTTCCAACTTTTATGTACTGAAAACACAGTCCAAAAGTAGAAAACACAAAGGCTAAAAGTAAAGTAAATTAGATTATAAAGTTAATTAGATGTGTTGTTGTTGTTTTCCTAACAGAAGGTTAATGCTAATAGAAATTCTTGCAAACCTTAAATATTTAGTTGCTTTAAACAAATAACTGTTTTATTTGGAAAAGTCTGAAGAAGATACTGCCTGTGCAGAGCACTTATGCTAAGGGATCTTCTAAAATGTTGTGCCTATTATGGAATAAAAGATTTAAGGTGGATGTGAACATAAACTTTGTTTTCATTATAGAATCTCACTTAATTTGGTATTCAATACATCAGTGATATATCAGGAAAGATGATCAAGAGATACTTGCACAGCTGTAGCTACAGGTTGCAATTCTCCCCAGACAGGCCATTTTAATTGGGAGAATGAGTAATTTCACTGTACTTGAAGAAAAACAATCTATATTAAGTTGTTATTATTATTATTATTATTATTATTATTATTATTATTATTATTATTATTATTATTATTATTATTTATCTTACAGGTAGATAAAAACTGAAAAAAAAAGGTCATTTTGAATAGTATGGCTTTATTTTTCAATTATACCAAAATTAATCTTTTTTTTTTTTTATACATATTACATATGCATTCAGGCACAAATAGTTAAAAGAACACTCATTGAAGTTTATTAGCCTTCTAATCTGAAAAATTGAATTTTATTGTAATGAAATTAAATTTTCATCTGAAAGTCTTAAAGTGATAGCAAATCCTATACAAGCCTATACAAGCCACAAGGATTGTTCAACCACTCTATTTCATCTGTTCCTTTAAGTTCTTCCTATTTGTAAACATTCCCTGGCCCTTTTTCTAGCTTCCTTTCAATTATAAAGTTCTCTTTTAAACCTAGTCATATATTTTTTCTATTTCTGCTTGCCTTGTCTGTGAGCTACTCCCATTTTTTGGCACATCAGCTTTTCTTCCTTTCAGCCCCTTAGATACCACTTTTTTTTTTTTTTTTTAATTTAAATCAGCATTGTAGGGGAAAATAGCAGACAAATGCAAGAGCAGTTGTGCAAATAGAAGACATAAAATAGCTGCTAAATGAGAGAAATGGGTCTTGGTAAGTACTTCAGTCATGGATGACTTTTCAACATGGGCTTATCGATAACAATTACATGTTCAACACTATTCTGATCATCCAAAGCATGGAAATGCTATGCTTTCCTATTGGCTTAGGAAAATGTTCAGCAGAATGCTACACTTTTCTGTTAATAAAATAGAATTAGCCATTCAGTGGAATACTAGCACAGATTTGTAGCTGTCACCAGAATAAGTCTATGATAACTGCCTTAAAATTTTCAGGACTATCTTTTCATTATTACAAGTAAACACTTTTTATTGGTTGAATGTTATTTTCCTCAGCTATGGATTCATGGTGAAGTTAGAATAATGATCATGTTTTGTAATATCTTTCAGCTTTTTTTTACTTTGTGTGTGCTGGTTCTTTCCTTTAGGAGTGCTGTCAAATTACCATACTCATTATCCAAGCTGTGGACAGTATTAAGTTATTATAATAAAAATCACGTTCTATTCTCTGTGTAATATAGGGCTCTAAATCTCTTAACATGTTGAAGCTGGAATTAGCCTTTAATGATACAAACAGTTACAATTCTTTTATTCATACTTTATTCATGAAGGAACATTTTTGTAAAATATGATCATTGAGGATCACTTCTTCAGATATGGGGTCATTTTTGGACAATGTGGTCATCAGTTCATCAGTTTCTTTCTTTTCTTCTTCTTTTTTTTTTTTTTTCAGACAAGTTTTTTCCCTCCAGTTTTCTTCTTGTAATGGCTTATATATAATCATCTCCTCCTTAAGGATCTCTCTTCCAATGTAGAAGACAAAAACTGTGCAGTCATAAAATCAAGTTTGCCTGGAATTAAAGAGAAAAAGAATTAAATTGCACCATTATACTCATGCATAAAACACTGTAATCTAGCTCTAAACCAAAATAGTCTTTGAGTGCTTTGCCAGAGGCACCGTATGAAGATCAGTCATGCCACACTGCTGACATGGCAGATTCCATTCATTTTCCCAAACAAAAATCCATATAGTGTCTCTGAGCTTAGAATGTGCATTTTTTCCCCTAGTGCCTAATACACAAACTTGTAGGTATTTGTAGGTATACTACTGTTAAAATTACACCTGTTCCCACCCAATCTGTTCAGAGGTTGCCCTCTCTTCTAGAATGAGAGCAATCCATTTCCCAGTTTGCTTCTGATGGTACTGTTTCCAGACATATTTTTCAGTTACACTGGCATGTTCAGAACTGCATTTCCTGACTTTTGGCACCCATTACAATACAAAATGTACTCTAGCACCACACTGAGACAGCCCAGTCTCAGTGTGGTGCTAGAGACATCCATAGAAGAAAAGCAGGAAAACAACACTGCTTCAAATGCAACGTGTCTCAGGAGATCCTGCAGCACCAGGGAGGCCCCAAGGCCACAGCGTGGTGGATGTCTCTCAGAAGGAGGAAGATGAGGAGGAGGAAGAACACCTCCATGACGGTAACACAAGGACTTCACCAAGACAATGAGAATGGCATAAAAACCCATAGAACCATTCTGAGGGGATTCCTGGTGTTCATATTAAATTGTTAGCTACTTGCATCACTGATAGACTCACTTGCAGTTCCTTCCATCAGGCCATTAACTCTTCTATTAGCTCTCTTGAAGGGGCAAATAGCCACCAGGCTTTTACACTTAAGAGCTAACTCTTCTTCCAGCAGCCATACTAAGCTCTCCTGCTTACACAACTGACAGTAATTATAACAGCCTTGCCCCAGGTGCTTGAAGTAATTATATATAAAGGAGAGCCCCTACGCAAGGGGTTTTTTAATGATGGGGCTGAGGGGGGAATGCTGCTGTAAGTGCTCTATAGTGGGACTGCACAACAGAAGGCAAAAATAGTTTCACAATCTTAATGACTTGTGGATGAACATATGGATAACTTCAGCTGGGCTGCAGAGAATGTCTTCTGATGGACAAATACATGGAATAAGGCTGTGTTTGGAAGAGATGTTTTGCTAGAAGGCATTCACCGGAATCAGAAGCAGATGGATTGATGTCAGTGTTAAACAGGTAAGCTCTCTTTTCTTGCTGTTTTGAGAGGTCTGAGTTGGGGGTGATGGGAGCACCTCATGGGCTGCTCCAGTGACCAGATATGCAGCTGACATAGGGGAACTGGGAAGCCCAGATGTGCTATCCCATTTGCTAGGTGTGCAGCTCAGCAGCACCTTCTGCACCAAGCTGCCCAAGGAGGAAGAGGGAGTTGCTGGGCATAGACACCACGAAGGCCTAACCTAACATTAGGGGTATGGCAAATTTTGTGTTGTTAGATGTAGTACTTGTGATGCTGGCACTTTTATGCTCTTGTTTTCTCTGGTAAGTGACCAGTTTGCTTAGAAGAAATAAAACTGTGATCTGTTAATTACTCTACTCAAGAGACATGTGCAATGCACAAACAGGTGAAAAATCTGCACAGAGCAGCTTCTGGCTTGAGCAAACTTAGTGCTTGAAACATTCAAGTGTATTACCTCAATTTGTATCTTGAAGTTCACTTAGCAAACAAGTTACTTACGTTGAGAATATTCTTACTATGTATGCAAGAGCATAGTAGCTCAAATGACCCACGAGAATATGCTTTTTTGCAAGTATTTTAAGATATTTTTTGGGAACAGAGTTCATAAAATGTGTATATTTTCCTATGCTTTTTTTTCCCTAATATGCACAAAACTCTTCAAAATGGAAAACTAAAATATCTGTGTTTATGTATGTAACATGGAGACTTTTGGTGGAGGGGAATATGAAGCTCGTGCACTGAAAAATACTTCAGAATTGTGGCTTAGGAGTGGGAAAGAAGGGTGGTTCAATCACAGTAATTTTGTAGTCTCCCACATGAAACTGGATTCTGACAGGATACTTGGGACCTCATGCCTTCACTTACATATGACCTGCCCTGTATTCAGTTTTAGTGGGACTCATTTCCTTTCTTTGAAGCTGTAGTGATCAGCACACACAGCTGTAGTAAGTGTTTAAGATTATTTCTCTTTCTGTAAAGCAATGGCCCAAACTGAGTATTATCAATGGTGTTAGTGAAACTACTAATAGTTGGTATAGATCTGCAGTTAGAGAGCAAGCTTTATGCACTAAAGTGAGTGAATCTTCAGTACTGCTAATATCCTTACAAGAAGATATGCTGTAATGTGCTACTTAAAGCTGTTTTTAAAGCATATTTTGGGCTAGAGTTATTTGCAGGAACTTACAACCTCAGTTGTGGTCCTATGAATGTTGTTTCTGAGGAGGAATTTTTCACAGCTAGTGCAATATGTTTCAGCATTTCTTGTATCATCTTGAAAAGAGGTAAAAATCTTTAATAAAGAAAAATATAAAATTCTAGCAAACAAAACCTCATATAATGAATACTTCACACACTTCAGTTTTGCTTGTCAGGGGTTTTATTTTTTGGACTTTGATTTTTCATCAAATTGCATGAAAATATGTAACCTTGCTTTTATTTTTAATAAATAAAGGAGGCTAGATGTGATTGTTACTTCGGTGTTACTTTTGTTATGAGGAGTTCTGAAGAGTACTTCTGTGTTATACACCAATGAGCTTCATCTTGAAGATTCTGAACTTGGTGTTCAGATGTTTTGCGGATCTAATATATGAGGATTTACATATAAAAATGTGGTTATTTATCACTTCATGTCAATTAGGGTGTGTCACACAAATATCAGAAGGAAAGCATACTTCCTGCTGTTGTCCAAGCATCTAGAAGTCTGTAAAGATTTCATATAACTTATATTACACCAGAATGTGAATTACTGCCTCTAATAGTGATCTCAGTATGTCTCTTATTTCTCACGTGAACTTTATTGTTGTATTTCGAAGTGTTTAGGTATGGTTTGCCAAAACATTAATGATTAAATGAAATATTCTATAGGTCATGTTAATTTAAAACCTTAGAATCATCTTTAATGGGCTACTGAAGTTTGTTTAACCTTTTTTTAATGTGTAAAACTTTAAAGGTAGCATAATTGAATGCAAAAGCTGATCTTAAAAGAAATTCTTCAATCATTCTCAGGCCAATTTAAGCAAGAAATAAAGGACATTATTTAAATCACAGATTAGTTTAAGTTGGAAGAAACCTCCAGAGGTCACTTGGTGCAAGCCCCTGCTCAAAGCAGAGCAAAAAGATAAATACAACTTTGTTAAAGAAAGTTTCAGTCTGACATCTGATTTTGAATCTTAATAGCCAACTATTCTGTTGGTTCAAAACAGCCTCTTCACAAAACGTAATATGAATGAGTATATATCAAGTGTGTGTTGATCTATGTGTGCTGGGAGCGATGACTTATTTTTATTTCTAAGTTGCAGAGTTTAACTCAATAGTGATTGTACCAAGCAAATAACTTTATACAGCTTGTAGTAAAGACTGATGGCTAATTTGTGAAGATGAGACCATCCGGAACTTGCACGCTTTAAGCACTTCTCTTCAGCACTTCTGAGCACCTGTAGATTTCCTTAGTTTGTTGCTAATCTTAGAAGCTCTACATCTTAATAAATTCCAGTTCTCCAAATACTCCTTCTCCTTGCCTTGGTAATGATAGTGAATGAGACTGAATTATATTGTAATTCTATGAGAGTAACAGGGATTTAGTTAAGCTAATCCTTATTTTTTTTCGTAAGTGCTTGGGGTGGGAGGGAGCAGGGAGGGTTTTTGTAGTTTCATTCAAAAGACATCTTTTCATTGTTGTCTTGGTCATAGAATCTAGATAGGCACAACAACAAAGATTAACAAAGGCATCCACTCTATTATGTAAATTCTCTTCTACAACAGAATAAAATCAGGGTCTGAGTGTAATTTCTTCTAATCTGTTGGGGAGGTGTGGATTACTTTAGAAGAAGGTACCTTTCTCTTTCAGAAACCAACTGAAGCCTGACCATTCTGTCACATTACTAAACTCAAACACTAAATGTTTAGAGATCTCGCAAAGGTGATGAGTTTCTGAAGGCATGAGTGTAGCAGATGTAGATCACAGAAATTAACTAAGATATACAGGAACATGTATAGATAGGAAATATTTATTCCCTCCTTTCTCTGGAAATGAACTAAGAGAAAGAGGATTTGAAAGGCTCTGATATATACCAGGTAAAGCCTAACCTGAAACTTTATTATTTAATTGATGAGGCTCTGGTTTTACATTGCAAAACAGAAGCTTACTTTTACTCTATCAATAGTCTTAATTTTGGTGTATTTTTTCATTGCAACTTGACTGCAATCATTCCATGAAAAATTACTTGGTAATTTTTTAAAAATTTTTATTTTAAAATACTGTGGGGGCCCAGAGAGGGCTGTCCTAGATGGCCTGCTCTGGAGGCTGCTGACATTCAAAGCATTCTTGGGCTAAGCTAAGGTGATGCAACATCAAGTGATCAATTGAAAAGTTTTATTGATGGCAGAAACTGAGTAAATCTTGTTTATAACAGGAGATATTTGGACATTATTATTTTGCAGAGGGCTGAATGGCCCATAACGTGGTGAAGAGGGAGAAGAGAGGGAGTGAATGAAATCCTGCACAATAATATAAATCCAATATTTACAAGTCATCTCCCTCACCCAGTGAGCCCAATAGATATGAAAAGAGAGAATTCAGGACTGAGTCCCTCAAACCAGTCCTTAGGCTGCATGGCCTTGAGGAGGTCTTCATTCTGTTCTGATGTGTTCTTCATCTTTTCCTGCTCTTTCTTGATTGTAGCTGTGGCACCGTGTATGGTAACACACTATTCTCCAGCTGTATGGTTTAGCACGCTGAAGTTTTCTCTTGTTCCCAGGCACTTCCCCCTGTTCAAGGGTTTCAGGGGGAATGCGTACTTCTTCCCCTTCACCAGCTACCCAGAAATGTTGCCTTTAGAGGAGGGCAGTAGTATCTTTCTATTAGAATCTGGCCTCCCAAACGTTTGAAATGGACAACTGTATCCTTTTGAGTCTACCTCATCACAGAGACACTGGGGCCGCCATTCAGCACACCATCAATATACTAATATATTTTGACTTCTTCCCTGGGGGTAATTTGGGCAAGCTCTTGTGCTCAGGCATAATAGGCAATGAATATCCCTGAGGGAGATGAGTGGATGAGTACTGTATACCTTCCCAGGTAAAAGCAAAGACTTTTGTCCACCTCTCACAAGGGAAACATAAAGAACGTATCCTCGATATCAGTGCTTGCCAGAATTGTGGCTTGTTCCTGGATGGTTGTAGTCAGCTTTGCTGTGTTTGGCACGGCAGTGGTTAAGGGACCTGTGTTAGCATTCAGGTGCCAATAATCAACTGTTAGTCGCCACCTGCTGTCCCTCTTGGGTACAGGTCAAACGGGAGAATTACAGGAATTGTTGGGAGAACTATTCCTTTCCCCTTTAGATCTGAAATCATGGGGGAGATCCCTTCTTTATCCCGTAGAGGGAGAGGATAGTGTTTAACCTTTACAGTTTTGGAGGTAACTCTTTAGCTAAGATTGCAGTTCTGTGAGCCTGTGGGTCAGGCCAGTAATTCCTGGCCTAAGCCATGCTGGGGTGAGAAGGCCTGGCACTACAGGCCTCAAGCCTCTCCAGGAGAGGAGTGAAATATCTATGACCGAATCTCCCAGGGAGACCATAGTAAAAAACCTACAACTTCAGGTAGCTGATCCCTGTGAAAACCTACAAATACAGGGAACAGATCCCTTTTTAGCCTTCAGCCTATTATTCCTCACTGGAATATGGTGCTTCTCAGATGAGGGGTCAGGAGTCACCTGGTCCCACCAGTCCCTTCAACACCACCAAGGGTATCCTGTCCATGACACCAATTTAAAAATGTGGGGGCCCAGAGAGTGCTGTCCTCGATGAACCACTTGCAAATTGCCAATTTGAAGTACACTTGGGCTAAATTATGGTGATGCAAGACCAAATGATCAATTGAAATGTTTTACTGACAGCAGAAGCTATCTGGCAGAAACAGATTAAACCTTGTTGTTTATAACAGGAGCTATTTGATGTTATTATCTTGTAAAGGACTAAATGGCCCGTAAAATCTGGTGAAGAAAAGAGATGGAGAGTAAGATAGGCAGAGGAAAGGCCTGGATCACCACCCTGGGTTCCAGCAACATCTCTGTACCAGCTCCTGCTGTGTGTGATTGGGGTAGGTGTGCAGTGGCCACCCTGAGTCACTCTGCTTGGTAGTGCAAACTAAATTAAAATAGAGCCTATAACATGACTCTTTTTTACAGAAAAAAAGTTATCTTTGAAAATTAAATAGTGGTAATGCTGCAGTTGCTAAACCAAACTAATATAATCAACTTTTGAGATAGGATATTGCAATTTTGGAAAACCAAATAGATCTAAAGGAAGAAACCTCTTTGTAAGGACAGACTGCCCTTAAACTTTTTCTGAAGATAATATCCAGTGTCCTTTCCATCTCCAACAAAAGCAAGCAACAAAACCAGAGAAGTGTAATAACTAAGAGAAATGATCTTTCAGAGTTCTTTAAATTATGTTCTGTCAGTGAGAGCTTACCCACCTCTAGATGCTAGCTCAGTTTAGTGATTTCAACAGTTAAACGCATGCCTGTATATTTTACTGAGTTTGAGACATTAGGTTGTATAAGGAGTGTTATTTGCATAAGTGCACTCACAGAAGGTTTAGAAAACAGTAATTAAATATAGAGATATCCTGTGGATTTTTCATTAAGTAGTGCCTCTTTCCATAGCAGCTGTAAACGGGATATAAATAAATAAATCTCTCTTAGCAGCAACTATTTAGTTATTCACAATGGATTTGAACCACAGATATGTTGCTACAGCCTATCAAGCATCCACAAGTATTTTGTGTTCCAATTTGGTAAATCTTAATTTTTCATGCAACAGCTTATCTTTCACTGAGAGCACATGAGGAAAAGTTAGTCTCAGAGGTGCCAGAAAAATGTACTTATTTTTCCTAGGGACCTAGAGAAGACTGCAGCATTTGTCTTGTCATTGACATGCACAATGAAAATGGCTGGATAGATTGCCTAGTTGGTGAAAGGACCATGTTTTGGAAGAATGTAATGCTTGAGGGAGATGCATGTCCAAACCTTTTAACATTAATATTTATTCTAAGTCCATTTTGAACTGTCCAGACCTCCAGCTTCTGAAATCTAAAGTCCAAATAACAGTGAACATGTCCTTGACTAAAAGAAAATTGGCCTTTAGGTGAAAATTAAAATGGAGCTTAATGTTCAGTGAGTATCGTACAATACTTTTAGAATATGTTATGATGATGATTTCCATGAGAACAGAGTTGTTTTCAAGTGCCAGATTTATTGTGGAAGTAAGGGTATTTCACCAGCATATCTGTTGTTTACAGCTGTTTATTTTCTTGTTAAACTTTTTTTATATAATTTGTCCTGATATTTGTGTGGCAACAAGTGGATTTGGAATTACTCTACTTAAGTTCTGACAGTGTCACAAATTTCAGTTCTCAGTCTTTTCTTCTACAGTAGAATAACAAGATATTATAAAATATGCTGGCCTTAAAACACTGTTGTTGAATTGCAGTGCCGAACTAATCTTTTATTTAAAAAGCAACCTCTTGTGAAAAATGGTTAATGTTATAGCTTGACAGTAGCTCTAACAGTATGTTTCAGATTCAGAATTTAGGCTTTATTTTTCTTGTCAGGGTGAATGGTTAAAGATTTGTGTGCTTATTTGTAAAAATGCTATATTTTGACCTTTCCAGTTCTTGTTTCTTCAAAATTTCAAAAACTTATGATAAAATTCCCAATATAACCTATTATATTATAGATGAATTTATAGATTTGTCATTAACTACTAAGGAATCAGGAAGAACTCCAATGATGAGCTCCATTGATTTAACACTTCTCAGTGAGACTTGCAAAAAGCTGGGATCAATTTTCAATTTTGTGAGCTTAAATAATTTCAGTACAGACAAGATCTAGTTTAAATTATTTCAAATGGTTGTCAAATCCTGCTTTCATTATAGCCATGCATAAATTATTTTACAGATAACATTTTTCTAGTTTTAAAAAAAGGAACTAATATATATATACATGGACATTTACCTAGCTATGCTTATTATTCTTGTGTGTACGTGCATCTTGAGAGGTGAAGAATATATTTCAACGAAGTATTGTTTCTTTCCCTGTTTACTGTGAACATGGTTTGCAGAAAAAATTGGAAAAAAATACTCTGAAAAACTGTAAAACTTATTATTAAGCACCACTCTCAGTAAGGAAGAATCACCAGATATGCCAATTTATTACAGGAGAATACGGTTCACAATATTTTTTTTGGATTGTACAGAAAGGGAGATGCTAGGACAGTTTGACCTACCTGAAGCACTGAAGAGAAAGCTCCTGAGACAGTTTGCTGTCATCTGCACATATTGCCACCTTGCCTGGGGCTGCAATTGCCTTTGGCAGATGGGGAGACCTGAGGTGGGAAGGGGACCCCCTAGGGAAATGAAAGACAAGCTGTAGTTTGATGCTGGATTTGTAAAAAGCACAGGAGCATGAATATTGGAAGTTGCAGCCTCTCAAGAACTGATTCAAATCTTACAAATTTAGTAGGGAAAAAATATTTAAAGGAGGTATAAGAGTGTTCAACTAAGGTTTTGCTACATAACATTTTCTAAGCAATCTATCAGAAGCCAAAACAATTGTGGTTAATACTATTGGGCCTTAGTGTTACTATCTTTTTTTGGGGGGAAATTTAGCGGCATGAAACAAATTGTAATGAAGCAGAGTAACAGTGCTTTTTGTAGTATGAAAGATGAAGCCTGAGTTAAGGATAGCTTTTTCACATGGCAGAAAAATCTTGAATGTGCTTTGCAGATACTGCCACCAAATGAATAAAAAGAATGTGTGGGGTCATCACTGGGACATGAACATATTCTAGAGCAGTGAGTTTTCATTACAAGTATTCATAATACAATGACTGCTCTAAGGTCCCAAAGCTCTCAGTGGGGCCATAAGCAGAAATGATGTAGTTGTGCGTTTTTGGAAGAAAACCTCTTCTGGCTAGACAGAAGGTTCTGTAGAGAAGCTATATTTTGTAAGCATGTTGTTCAGAGAAGTAATCTCTAGTGTTGCTGAGAAAAATGCTTTTGTCAACAGTAATTTGTTTAATTTGTGTTTTACTTGTAAAAGGACAATGATTTAAAAAAAATATATTAAAATATTGCTAAAACAGCAGTTGCATCGTACTGGTTAGCAAGGATATCCCAAATATCTTCACAGGATTTCTTCCCCGCATTTTTATGATAATAACATTACAATAACAGGAACTGCAATGGGAAGAGTGTGAAATGGTGGTGGTCTGCTTCATGTTGTAATGACATCCTAACTCAGAGCATAGAGCAGTGCTTTGTACCAATGTGTTGTGCAGCTAAGCACCACACAGCCATTTGCTCCTTCTCTGCCCCTGCAGTGGGATTGCAGAGAGAATCAAAAGCAAAAAGAAAGATAAAAACTTGTGGATTGAGAAAAAGACAGTTCAATAGGACAGAAAAGGAAGGGAAAATAATGATAAAAAATACAGAAAGCAAGTGATGCACAATGCAATTGCTCGTTACCTGCTGACTGATGCCTATCCCATCCTCAAGCAGCACCTGCCTGCTGCACCCTGACCTGCTCTCCCCATGTCATGGCTGTTTGTGAGGCTGGGCAGTGTGGGACATCCCTTTGGGCAGCCTGGGCCAGCTGTCCTAGCTGGGTCCCCTCCAGCTCCTGGGGCAGCCCCAGCCCCTTGCTGGCAGGGCAGCCTCTGGGCCAGGGCTGCTCTGCAACAGCTCAAACACCATTATCAGCATTATTCTAATTCTAAATAGAAAACACAGCACCATACCAGCTACTAGGAGAAAATTAATTCTATCCTAGCTTAAAACAGGACAACCAAGAAAATGACTGCCAAATAATCAAACATAAAAAGCAAAACCACGCAAATTTTAAAATGTGTAATAGAACAGGATATGTTTCTATACTGAACTGCTAATCTTCAATTACTAATCAAAAATCTGATACAAAAAAAAAGATAAAGATAACCTGAGTCTTATAGTTAAGGGTGTTTTTTTCTTTAAATAAATAAATAAATGTGGTGTCTTCCTTTAATGTTAGTAGCTCTGTTCTTGGAGTTTTTAAAGGATGGTGCAAGTCACAAATCCTGTTGAATTACACAGGTACACCTGATTTACTAATGAAACTATCCAGTGAACTGCATTCAACACAGCTAAGAAGGATAGGAGTACTGGAAGGAATATTTGTTTTTATTACTGTTGAATACTCGAGTAAGGTTGTTTCTCCCCCACACTGTTGCTTTGCCGTTATGCTCTGATTTGCATCAGGCTCTTGATCAATTTGATCCCCCCTTCAAACATCATTCATAGGTAAACCTCTTATGCAGATTTCATACAGAGAGTACGGCATTTGTGAGCTTTGCTGTTCCTGATAAATGCCATCTGCTTTGACATGAATAAAATCAGTTTGGGGCCTAGAGATGAAAAGAATCCAGGTAGACTAGAAGAAGTGGCAAGCTTGTGGTCTTTTTTTTTTTTTTTTTTTTTTTTTTTCCCAAATATGAACTAAAGCGTTTGGATTTCTGTTACCCTGAAAGTGGCTGTTACACTGAGTGATCAGCTATAATTGGCACATGAGAAAGGGATGAACGATTGGTCAAAATCCTTTTTCCTGGAAGAAAAAAAGGAAATCATAGCAAAACAGAGTGATACCCTATGCACAGTTGTGACTTCTAATGAGGAGTTATCATTTTGGACTGGTCATCTTGCTGGCAAGGATAGACAGCCTTTGAGGTTCTGGGAGGAGTGGTGTTCCTGTGTTCCTGGTCTACTTCCAAAAACCCCATTGTGTCTTTTGCCACCTGCCTTATCTCACAGAGCCCTTCCCATTAGGGAAATGCAGCAGAAAGTCTCACTGGGAGCTGATTTTGCTTCTGAAATTGTTTAATTCTCCAAGGTTATGATTTGGATAAATCTTAAACATTTGCAATACTTCATATAAATATTTGTTTCCTATCTGCACAAAAGACGGGTGGCTATTATCTTAGAATAAAAGGAGAATCCTGAGCTTGCTTGGAAGAGAATGATCAACTTAAAAAGACATCTCTTTTGGTCTGTGGTATCTAGCTGACAAAATATGTAATCTTTTAAGACCGTCTATTGCATTTCCTTTTCTCCCATAGAGTTCAGGTGAAAACAAAGAGCAAATCAAGTTATTAACAGAATATACTTCTGAGAATTTCAGTTAGGAGTTATAGGAGTTACCAGTGGGTTAATGCTCTCTAAAAATCACAGGCTAAAATAACAGTTGGGAAGAAATTTCACTGTCAAATGAAAAATGTCATCCAATATTGTTCATTATTAAAATCAGTGCATAATTCAGTCTTGTTTCTTTTAGTTCTTTCTATGAAAAGAGGAAAAAAGTGTTTTAGGCCCAATTTGTTTCCATGATGCACATCTGTGCACTTGGAGTACATTCTTCCTCATAATAGCAGCTGATGAGACAACTAATGTTTACTCTAAAGAGGACTGCAATTTAAAAAAAAAAAAAAAATTTTTTTCTCCTTATACTACATTTCACATTGTCAAGAAGACTGTTATGTTCTACTTTGCTTGAAGCAATGGCTACTAGACATTAAAGCAGTGTGAAAGACTTATTTATAATCAAGAGCTAGGACTTCTAGTATGTGTAGTTTGGATACATGTGAACGATTGTTCAGGCCCTTGAAATTTATTGAATGGCTTGATGCAGTTTGAAAAGCATCCTTACTTCCTTAATCTTTCTGATGTGTCTTTACTTTCCAGTCTCTTGATGCATTTTTTTTTTTTTTTTTTTTTCCAAATGTACTTTTGGTGACCCTTAAGGAAAGCAGTGCCCTTTTTAAAATTTGTATTTATTCTTTTTTTTTTTTTTATTAAAGACCCAGTGAGCACTTCACACAAGTTCTACTCTGGCAGGTTTCCTCTCTTCTGTTTTCAGTGCCAAATAGTTGGTGCCAAAAGCATGGAAAGGATGTTTTGGGCGTAAGTATTAGCTACCCTTTCATATAATAGGTGGCAGGTATTATAAAACAGTGGTTTATCTAAAAAGCATGGCGTCACTTCCACTTATGCTTTTGAGTATTTGTTGGAGCCATTCTGAAATTTTCACCAGCCAGCCATGGACCTTCACATTTTGATCCTGTCCTGCTGTGTTAAGCATCTTCAGAAAAAAACAGTTTCTGCTTTGTTTGCATCATAAGTAAAGGAGACAAAGAACTTTTTT
Source organism: Aythya ferina (assembly GCF_964211825.1). Taxonomy (NCBI): domain Eukaryota; kingdom Metazoa; phylum Chordata; class Aves; order Anseriformes; family Anatidae; genus Aythya; species Aythya ferina. The sequence continues at coordinate 48,794,501 of NC_140300.1, read as the reverse complement.
TTCCCCTTTGAGTTGGTGTAGTTATGGTAACAGGCATTTTTATCTTCCTGAGGTCAGAAAAGAAACAATATAGTAACTTGCTGTTCTTCCTAGTGCCAGGCAAGAAATGAATCTGCTGTCTCTTTGAATCTATTTCAAGAGATTTGTATCCATCCATAAGTTCATCTGTTTACAGTATAATAAATGTACAGAAGGATTCCTCACACTACAGCTGAGGGTGGAAGAAGGAACACCGGCACTGCATCTCTCATTCTGGCTGATAATGCCGTAAGGCAGAGTAGGAGTTAGAACTTCCAATCACATCCCACTGTCGTACTCATTTTCATGAACACATCAAGGACAGCTAGGGTGGCCTGGTGATGTCAAGTAGTGGGAACAATGCACATTGCTTGGAGTTCTGCCAAAGAGCAGGGTGTTGGAAGGCTGACATTTTGCTTCATCTTCTCTGTTCTGCTTCAGTGCTTTCCATTGTGCAGTCACTTTTTTTGCACCTACTAAACCTGTGCTGCGACTGCCCATTCACGTAGTCCTGGTGTGAGTCTTGAAGTTGTGATGGCTTCAGTACGAAGGTGAATGGTATCCCTTGTTCATGTTACTGAAGGTCATATTTTACTCAATATAGGGAATCCCCACCCTACCCCGTAAACATCAGAACCCTTAATTTATGAAGTGAAAATTGGATAGAAGTTGCTGATTTTTCACTATTTGAATTTTAAATTATTTTTCCTAAATATGCATGTAAAATCTTTTTTTTTTCTTCTGTAATTTATCAAAATAGAGCTTGGACCAATTCATAAGATATACAGCATCCATTTTTATGTAAAATAACTTCTAAAAATACCCCTTGTGTCCTGAAAAAAAAAAAAAAAGCTTGGCTAAATATTGAAATGAAATATAGCAGCTGTTACAAACAGATTTTTCTTTTTCCCCAAACAGTGAGGTTAGAATATAGCCATTCAATCATGCAGGGAGAAACTGAATGGAGACATGGGTGACAGTTTAATTTTTAAAAGCTGCCATGTCTTTCCAGGTAACACAATTGGACACTGTTTCAGTTAGGGAGCTTCTGGAAACTTTAACATAATAGATATGCAAATTAAAAATAATAAAAACTAACACAAAACAACAACAAAACAATAAAAAACACCTTTCTCATCTTGGCTTTCATGTCCGTGTAGATTGCCTTCTGCAGTATTTCAAGAATACTGTGGTTTTTCTTCTTTCTTTTTTCTATTTTATTTTTATGTTGAAGCCTCTACAGCCTATTAACTTCAGTAAAAAGAGATTTTTTTCTTTCAGTGACTTTTCAGTTGGCATTTTCATTTAGTATAACTCAACAGGAGGTTCATGTTTCTTTCACAAAATTACATGACAAGGTTAGACAATTCAGCTTTTGAAATAGTGACTTTAAAGCTTGAAAACATTTCAAATCATTGTCTTAGCCAAGAAAAGAAACAACTGGATTACAGGATGTTTTTGCTGTGTGTAGAAGGGCATTCAACAGTGAACACTGTATAAAAAGCAGTTGTGGTAAAATTGCTAACTTTGTGTTTCTAGTCCTTACAGGCAACTTCTGTAAAATACATTTAATTTTACCTTAAGAAGCCATAAAGATGCTGGTAAAAGCTATAGATGGAATATTCGAAGAACATGTGGATGAATTGAATTTTAATCATCCAAACATCATATAATTAGAACTAATTGACATTTCAACAGCATCTAAGTATAGCTCTCCTCTTTTTGTAAGGGAATATAATAACTACATAAGACATGATAACATCATTTTGACAATGTTTGTTATTTCTTTGGAGGCATGCTGACTGATCTAATGAAAATATCAGTAAGAGTAGTGTTAATATTTTGAAAATCTGAAAAAGTTCACTTTATATCCTTTCTGTTCTAATATTTTCATCTGCATAGTTCTGCTAGTTGAAGATGAACACATGTTTTCAGTTGTTTTTAACCCCGACAGGAAAGAAAATTGATGTGTTTGGGTGTTGTGTCTTCATTAAATGTAGAGTCGATGGAGACCTGAATGCTGACAAACATTCTGGCTAAAAAGTAACAATTCATACCTTAATTCAAAAAGTAAAAAGTAAAATACTTACTATTGCTTTCTAACATTTCTTTCCTTCTTCTGCTTCCTGCTGTTTGTTGTCAACAAAAGCAATGTAGCTATGGACAAAAAGCACCCATAGCTGTAGCACTGTTTATCTTGCACCTCTCCACTCCACGTTATTAAGTCTGTCATAGACCTTTGTTGATGAAGTCACGCCAATCCTTGTTTTTTTGCTGCAAAGGTGTAGGTAAAATGTCATTCTTTCTGCTTGCCATAGGGAGCCTGTGTGCTAATTTAATTACAAAATACATTCTTTGCATCCTAGAAGAAAGAAATATTCCAAAACTGTTTGTGTGAGCTCATTGGTGAATCCTTGATTAGAAAGATTTACTCAATAATAGGCTGACAAAAGTTCCCAAGGAATCACATTTAGTGAAAAAGAAATAATGTCATGCTAAGAAAGGATTCTACACTCTAGCTCGTGCTAGGGACAATGAGTACACTGTTCTTTGCAATGTCTCAGCTTTGAGTGACTTTTAATGTACAGCACAATCAATACTTGTTTGTTTAGGCAGAAACAACCTGGATGTACCTAGAGCTGGAACTCTTCAAAGAAAGGGAGATCAGCTCTGAGTGCTGTGGAACAAAATAGTGAGAGTTTTTTTGAATGGCGGCTTCCCATTTCCACTACAGACTACTTGAAGCACCAGATGCTTTATGGGTTTTGACTCCAAATAGCTGAGACATAAATCGTTACCTTGATTGTCGTGCCTTCTTGTCCGCTGCTGCCTCATGTTGCTATTATGTTCCTAGCTAGTATGCTAGACTATATATTCTTTAAGACTTGATGTTTAGCAGTTACTGGTTCACAGCATAGTATACTCGCTGCAAGGATAAGAACGCTATAAGCTTTTGTAATTGCCTAGGTGTACGAGGAAAAAATGTCCTTGGATTTCAGCTATTATCAGAGCTATTCTATGTTGAAGACATCAGTGAAGGACTGTTTGACATATTATTACCTAAATAAAGGATATAAATAGGGGATGTTTTTCTTCTCAGGTGCACAGAGAGGTACGGTGTATGCTGGTTTTCCACTAGGACACGATCCCTTTCCTGTTCAAAAGTCAGTAATGTGGCACTGTACTGGTACTACAGAAGTCCAGCACAAAACAGGCTCTTACTGCTAATACTGTATGCTGACGTGGCTAAATGGCTTCTTGGCTCATACATTAGTGCAGTGGTATATCAGCAATAATCATAAAGAAATGCTTCCCTATGGTTTAATTTCTATGATAAATGAAGGAGCCCATGGGGGTAGCATGGCTGTAGTTTCTATTTGTTGTGTCTTTATTTATTTATGAAATTGGAGGGGGGTTAATTCTGAGTTATATCCTTATGAATAAATATTGTTTCCTTTACAGGATAAAACTGGAATGTGGAATTACTGAACTTAATTAGCAATTCATAGACAGTATTATATCTCATGTTCTTTTGAACATGATAATCTTTGAGGTGTGTATAGATATAATGCACATAATCACAGCAAACTTTTCATTTAGCAACTACGTGAATGTGCAGCTAAGTACAATGCTTAAATTAAAAGTAGCACAAACAGCTGTCAGCAATTCTTTTGTTGCTATCTATTTTCAAATATTGTTTCATTTTTCTGTCACAGTATGCTTTCCTATGTTTAGCATTTACCTAGAATTTTATTGACCAAGGTTTCAAAGAATTGTTTTTTTTTTTCTTTTTCTTTTTTTTTTTCCCTAGATGTGAAATGGAAGCTTCATCCAAATTATCAGCATGTAATTGGGCCATAATCTATTTTTCAAATGGAGCACAAAATCAGTTTCCTCTGGTACTGAGGCTGACAAACAGGAACTGTGTGGAGGGCTGTTGATTGAATTGAACAGATTGTGTGCCAGCACAGGAGGGTGTTCCTGAAGCTTTGCTAACAACAGAACGGTTGGGCTAACAGCAGGCTGGTTCACAAAAGAAACTGCCGTGCTTTTTCAGCGATAATTTTCCTACTCTGTTCACAGGACATTGTTGCCCACCAGATTAACTTGTGAGTTTTAATAAGATAAGAAGCATAATAATATTCAGTAATAATCTTTTAAGCTTTTGTGTAATTACCATCCATGTTGATCGGCTTGTGGAGAGGCAGAATCTTTTACTATGACTTGATGTACATAAATGTTTCTGTTAAAGAACATTAAGAAGTGGCTTAGATTTGTAGCTGTTGTCACCCTGTTAGTGGACCAAGTAGTTAGAGGTCATGTAATCCCTTTCAGCCTCATTCTCTAATATGGCTATGTTTGGGAATGTGATGCATGGAAACCAGAAAGGAATCTTATAAAATATACGAGCATCCAATTAGAATAACAATCTCTGTTGCAAAATTCAGTCAGGGTGTCTGCATTGCAGTGCTTGCAAGCAGCTGCAACTAAAATAACAGAAGTTACTGTGTCAGAAGTTCATGCTAATATGGTGGCCTATTACCTTTTCTAAGGGTAGGAAATGGCACAGTAAAGCATCCATGCGTGATATATGCGGAGTTTTTAGGACCCTCCACAGTGTTCACCTAATTTATGGTGAATAATTCATGGTAAGTTAGTTAATTAGTACAGGTTCCAGTGGAATGGAACACTATCTCTGAATTTAGTTTTCTGTCTCTGCTGTCACATCATATTCTGAAAAAAGACAACTGAAGTCCTATCTCTTGCATCTAAATTATCTCTCTACAGCATTTTTTCCAAGTTTACAAAAATAGTGCTCTATTTTTCATCCAGTATCTGTCATAATTTTGTATCTTGCTTCGTATCCCCTGCTGCATCTGTAATAAAACTTCAGCACATAAAGTGCAGTAAAATGCATCCTAGTGGTATAGGATTCACAGCATTGAGAATGGTAGCTAAGGGTACAAGCTACTGAAGGAATACAGAGGCATAAACTGATTCTGTTATTCAGTGCTACAAAGACAGCTGAACTGGGCATCCAGCTAGAGTTGTTTACAATACCTTAAGCTTTCCTCATTTTAAACAGGTTCTAGCATTTACAGTGTTCTGAAGTACTCTGATACCATATTTAAACTATTTCCACACAAGTGGAGCCTAGTGGTTCCCTGTTTCTAGCACCAGCAAAAAGCTTAGCGATTACATGCAAGCTTTGTAAGATGCCAAACAAAGCACCAGATGTTCCTGGGATTGCATGACCATGCACGCTTTCCAGGCCTCAGCTTCCCCTTTCTGCCATGTGTTTGGTTTGTTTTCTGGATTATTCCTCTTCTCCATTCTCTTTGGAACCTGAATTTTTTCTCCTTCATAATTTCAAAGTACAGTAATGATTTGTATTTGTAACTTCTACTCTTACATTGCTGCTTTTTTTTTTTTTTTTTTTTTTTTAATATATTTTTCAGAATTAAAGGCAAAAACAAAAACCCAATTGGCACAAAAAGAAAGCTCAGAAAGCTTTTTGCTCAAGTTGCTGATTCATCACATACCAACCAGAGGGCAGTGTGCTTGTGGATCAGGCACGACAAGGGGGTAAAACCTTTGCATGTAGGGCAATGAAAGGAAGATACCTCTGTAGAGTGGATAGCAGAGTTATGTGCAGGAATTTCCGGTTCATAAAACCACCGTAGGCCTCAAATGAGGAGTGGTTCTAGGAAGAATCAGCAGGAATGAGGGATGTCATATAGATTGGTAAAACATGCAGGATTCCTGCCTGCTCTTTTTCTGACCCTGCACTGTAACCTACAACAACACAGGAAGATGTGGGGGTTGAATGTGAGAAGAGATTTGTTCCCAAGCAATGGTTATTTTCAAAGTTCTTGTGAAAAACTGCGAGTGTGTGACCACTATTGCCTATATCAGGAAAACATGTTATCAGCTGAACTTCATTCTTTAATATAAACACATATAGGTATAATGATTGTTAATGGTCAAAAAAAAAAAAAAAAAAAGATGTAACTATGGAAACCCAGGAAGATCATCCAGCATCTTTAATTTTTAACACTATTGAGTCTAGTGAATGGTGCTTGATAGATGGAAAAATAATTTCTCAATGTCCTTTTCTTATTGTGTAACAGATGCAAATGAAGTTAGATGTAAACATTAAGCCAGATTTGATTTTTAAATACTTCTTAAGGATATGAAAGGAACTCGTGACATTCCTACTGCGTGATATTTTTTTCTAATTATTGTGAAAGCTAAATCTTTCTCACTCTTTGTCAACTGAATCATGGGTAGCTCAATTCCTGAAATGTGGGAAGGATGTTCATGGCACTCTGATAAATGCTAGGTTCATTTTTTTTGAGTACCTGAACACATGCTACTGCATTCTAATATGGAGAACCATGATTTTTGAAAGTCCCAGCAACTGAAGATTCTAATAACCTCTTGATTTGCATGCCTTGAGAATTATGGCTACGTTCTTAGATTTTGAAGTATTGATTTAGGAGTTGAACGTTGAAAATCAACCTTGCATGTGTTTGCCAGCTGCTTTATCTAAAATTGAAACTTATAAGGAAAAAAGTCCATCTTCTTTAAAAAAAATCTCTCTAAAAACATTGCAAGATTTCTTTTGGGAACACTAGCTGTTTTAAATCGAAGTGGCAGATACTTTGCATATGCATATGGCCTGACGAGGATTTCTTTTCAAAATTGTCTTTCTGTAATGAATGTCCAGTGCAAATATTTTAATATCTGAAAATCATATTGTCCATGATAGTATTATACAAAGTACAGAATATTTTTAATATGTTTAAGATATTACACTAAGCCAATTCATAAGGATATCAGTCTTATGCTAGTTGAATGTAAAGTGCATTGCTAGTGAAATCTTAGTCTCTTGCACTCTTCTTTATGATAATTTCATATAGGACTTCCTAATTTCACGTGGAACTTATTCTTAACACATGAAACAAAACCTAACCTAATTCATAATTCATCTATTTTTGCTATAGTTATTGAGAATGACAATTTTCTATTTAAATAGTACCAGAAAATGTGTTAAAGGTTAATTCCTCTCCAGCAAAGACAGTTGCAGGTTTTTGACATTCATTTTTGCTTGGCTTTCATTCTGTCTTAGGACAAGCAAATATTTGTGAAGCTTTTTTTTAGGAGCAATTTTATGTCAGATGGTAACTAACTACTGTGAGAACTCAGATAATGGAGAAATTATTTAAAATCTCATCTCTCGTAGTCATGCCAAGACTGTTAATCAGCTTTTCAAATCTCTGACAACTGTCCTTAATACCAAATTGTTGGTATTCTTTGACTGATTTTTCTTAGTCTTTCCATCAAGAGATGTTCTATTTGGGTGGATCAACAATGTGATCACGTCTCCCACATCAACATGATCATGCTGATCGTCACTACAACCGTTTTGGAATAGATTCACTTTTTGTCTGTTCTAATAGTAACGTTTGAAGAATTCAATTTGAAGCATTACTACTCTCCATGTAATTAATATCCTCACCTGAAATGTGATGAAACTAATTTTCCAATGTGGAGCTCTTCAAGAAATTTCTTCCCAGATCTTGGCAAGAATGGTTTTCCTGGGAAAAAACTATGAAAAATATTTTGAGAGTTTTATTGAAGCAATTATGTGTTGGCATTCTTTTTTCCCCTACTAAATCAGTATCTGACAAAGAAAATAACATCAAAAAATTTCTGCCAGTTTCTAGTCTACAGGTAAATCGTGTGTGTATATATATATATATATATATATATATTTTTTTTTTCCTGTAACAAGAACGATGAAAATAAGATACTTTTTTTTTGGTTTGCTTTTTTTGTGTGTGTGTATTTGCTTTGCTTTAGCTAAAAAGTAAAGTCCTTAGCATCTCTTCTCCCAATTCTAGTTTGAAATAGGTGAAAACTGCCCTGTATATACAAAGAATGAGATGAATCCAAAGGAAGGTTAACTTTCTACAGGAGTGTTAGATTTCTCAAAATGATACTTCTCAATAATTGTGCATCGAGCTACAGTTTTGTGGGGAAGCAAAAATCAAATTGAATTATATCTAATTACAATGTACAAGACAATATGTGTATGTCCCATTTAATTACTAGTGAGAATAAATTAATTATGGATGAGTGAGGAACAGAATGTAGATAAGGAACATGATGCTTTTGTCTAGTGATACCAGTGTATCTGACTGATATGTTAATGCAACATATGCGTATTTTGATGGACTTTACTGAAGTGCTATCAATTCAATTATGTAAGTAACAGCACAGAAGTGGAAATGAAATAACGTGCTGCCTGCTAGCGAATTTCTTCTCTCTCTTAGGACAATAAACAGTGGTATAATAACTTCATGCAAAGAAAAAATTATAGTTTGAGGTCAACTCAAAATGTATAATTTTGCTTGTGCATCCAGGACTTGTTTTGCAGAGACAGATTACAGAACATGCTTGTCCATGTCACAAGCTGCCACACACTGCATTAGGGCTTCCCTTTCCTGTACAGCTTTCCATGAAGTCCTTATAGCTGCCACAATTATGCCCCCTGGCATGCAGTAGCTGCTTTGTGGCTTTCTAACAAATGTTGAGTGGTCCTGGGAAGAGACTGTCAAAACTTTAAACAAATAAATAATAAAAAATCAATGTTAAGTATTGCATCTTTATTTTCATGAGGAGTCTGAGAAACACCTGTTAGGAGAAAAGGGAGAAGAAACCTCACAAAGAAAGGTTAGGGATAGCTGTCGCTGTGCTGCTTGGCAGTGTGCTCAACTATCTCATCCTGCAGAAAACTGACTGGCCTGTCTGCATGCATGGGGAACCACATTCTTAAGAAAATGGCACCAGAGTGTATATATGCTGATATTTTTAATGTGGTCAGCCTTGCAGGAGGTTAGAATCCAGCAGATGAGTAAGAGCCAAATCCAGAATAAGTAAGAGCGTAATTCCAGAGGGTGAGCTGCCCTGTTTATGGGAGTGATGGTGAGTCTTTTACTGATGGAAGTTCAAGGCTTTCCCCAAAGGCTGATCATGGGGTGGGACTGCAAACTGGCTTGTGGTGAGTGCCAGCTTCACTGGGGGGTAAGAATGCAACTTGTAATAAAAAACGTGGCTTGCTACAAATTGTTATTTTGTTTAAACCGAAAAGAATTTGAATTGTTAGACTAGAATTTAGGCCTAAAACAAGGGTTTAAGTATGTGTCAGGACAGACACCTGAGAGAAAGTGTCAGCCCTGTCTCTATATAGGGCCTTGATTAATTCTGGAATGTGTAGGGTTTTTACAGTTTCAGGAAAGAGAAAATTAATTGAATGCTCCAAGTCTAAGAGGAAAATTGTTCTTTGAAGAAAATTATGGCATTAAGAGTACTTGAGGCCTTGCTCCATTTTAGCTCACTAGCAGTGAGGCCTAGCTAGTCCTTTGAATGCTGGCATTGTTGGAGTAAAAGATCGTCTTTGTCTTCTTTAGCAATTGTTTTTTACTCATTGCAGTGCTAACTGGCAACCAACTTGGTAAGAACCACTTCAAAAATGAAATAGGAGCTTGTAAAATACCATGAAAAGCTTTCATGCGAAGTCCAATAGAACAAGTGAAAAGTACTACTATTACTGAAACTATTCACTTTAGCTGTTTGATATCATTTTGTATTGTGTTGGTGATACTTTCTAAATAGTTCTTAAAGTGTTTTTAACAGAAGTTTTACCCCTAGCATTTGCTACACCATTCTGAAAACACTTTGTTGTTGCTGTTTCAATTCAAAATGCCTTGCTAAGATAATGAGATCTTAATGATATCTAATTATTATTTTCTCAATTTTAATTTCTCTCATGTAATACAACTTACTTGCCCAGAACACCAGCAAAAGAAATTAGCTTCAAAATTGGATAATCTCATTTTTATTCCTGAAAACATTCAACTACTTTTTATCAAGCTTTGTCTAGCACATTTTAAATCAACATGTTTACTTGTTACACTGATCAATAACAATCAATCTAAATAGTCTTAATTGCTCACTGCTTGGAGGACATTAATCTCAGCCTTCTTGCAAGGGCCTGTATCAAGTTGTCTTCCTTCATGTAATGAACTACATTAATTAAACTCTTGGCTGACTCCACAGGGATGTTTGACCAGCAACCAAAAACCAGGTAAGTTAAAACTTCCATGAATCAGACCTCTGAGCAGCAGGGTCCCATGTCTCTGGCAACAGCTCTTGCCTGGGGTAGGGTGTTGCTCTCTTGTGCTTCACAGCCATGAGTTTATCCTCTCATCCTAGAAAGATGATCAAAGATGCAGATTCTTGTGGAAGAATAGAACTAGCATGGCTAGAGATAGAGGTAAGGGTTTCTTCTGGTTTGGTCTTTTTCCTCTGATAATATAATGCATCTTAAGAAGCTAGGTCAAAATCCAGTCTGTTGCTGCTGATGAAAATCCTTCTAACAATGCTTCATTCTCTTTCTCATTTTCTGGTACCTCTGAGAAGACGTCTTACTGAATATACTTCAGAAGAAAAAAAATGCTTTGCACATAATGACATGAATGAATGACATGTCTAAATATACCTTTCATCAGTATATCTAAACTTGCACTCGTGTTTTCTAGCCAGTTATGCAATTGAACCAGGAGACCTTTTAGTAGGCTGAAGTGGTGATAGTGGAACAAATTCACTCTACTTCTACATTAATCTTCTGTCTAAAAAAGCATGGTCCTGCTTGGAAAAGATAGCAGGAAACTTTTAAAAACGGGATCCTTTTTTTTTTTTTTTTTTCCCACATGGCTTGTACAGTAAATTAAATGCATATTCTATTGCAACAAATAAGGATCTGATTAGTACCCTTAAATAGAATATTTGCAGCTCAGCTGCAAGTGAAGCTTTAGACAAACCCATGTTATGTTCAGGGGGAAAAAGATGTATGAGGAATGTAATGCACCAAAATTGACTGATATTGGAGGCTATAAATAAGGAAACAGTTATTTCACTTGTCTGAGGGCTACATGACTAGAGAGATTGCACAGCACAAAGGTCAGTCACCACATATATTTTGTTCTTAGTTAAATAACAACGACAAAGGAAACTACTTTGGAAAGATGAGATTTTCATGGTACAAAGAACTATGTCTGATATATAGCAGGGATATTGAAAAAGAAGAAAAGGAATAAAGTCTTGGCTATGTGATCTGGGCCTGCTCAGGATGGTTAGAGTTTTCAGTGACAATCCAGGCTTTAAAATGCTTTCAGTTTCTGGTATACTGAAAACCAGGATGCTTTTCTCTGTTTGAGGAAACCTGTACAAAAAAAGAAATAATACTTATGTTTTCTGCTGTACTCTGTTCTGGAATAAAAATGTGTGCTGAAGTGTATGCTGATAGTTGTAGGTGGACTTTTTCTTTTTTAAATTTTATTCCTTCTCATTCCTTCTCAAGTATCTTTTTGGCTTTTTTTCTCTAAGAAAGCTCTGAACTTGGTGATATTTCTCTAGTTCAGGACAATAATTGAGCATTATCTGTCACATCTTATGGTCCAACATTAAGAATCACTCTCATTTTGGGGAGGAAAAAAAAAAAAAACAACAAACAACTGAATCTCTCGTAGAGGACTAACACTACTTAGAGAGGTGACCTGAGTGTGAACATTATACCTTCAATGGTAGCACAGAATTTCCCTTCCCATCCTTTTAACTTCTAGGACTTCCTGACAGTGATTATTATTAAACTGCATATGCTGCAGTAAAACTTTCCTGTAGTATGGGGACTGAGAAAATGATTGACATAAGATGGTGGTGTAGCAGTGTTGTGTGCTATAACTGAAGTAAGATCATTTTTTTTGTCTGATTTTCAGGTATTTTTGTAGCAAATTACTTCATCAGTTAATACTAAATGACGAGATGACTGACTTTTCTAGTCTGGGCTGAATTTGAGAAATACATTAACTAATCTATGTTGTGAAGCTGAATTAAGAGGAATAAAAAATCAAACTCTATTTTGAACTTCTATTTCAGAATGGCAGATCTGCACTAGGCTTTCTCAAGTGAACTCTGTAACGTTAGTTTCCAGTGCTGCAACAGTGCCATACTGGCTCAGCACTCCCAAAAGTCAGTGCTCATGTGTCCATGTCCTAAGAAAGCTGAGCACAAATGCTCTTTCTGATCCGCTTAGAACAGCTGGATTTGGGTAGAAGTTTTACTCCAGACAGGTGGCACTCACTTTGTGAGTTATTTGTGACCTCTTTTGTTTCTGTTTTATTAAATGGAGAAGAAACTGGAGCTGTGTAACCATGCCTGTGCAACCACAGAATGGGAGTCTCACAGTAAATTGTAAAAGGTTGGGCAAAATGAGAACTTCACATATTATTCTGGACTTGGATAAAAAGAGGAAGTATTTCCTTTTGTAATGGGAACCCTGTTGCTTGTGTGATAAACAGACAGTGATGTGTTAGCTATGGAATTCCCCTCCCACCCCAATACTAGACTATCCCTAAAAACTTCAAAATGTTTGTTTCAAAGCTGATTGTTTCACATCTATGAGAAGCATACAGTCCAAATTTTTGGGTGTTTTGATCAGGATTTTTCCCCATTTTCAGAGTAATATTAGCGATGTTTCATATTGACAGTAGAGGAATTGGCAATTGCTAGCGTTAACATTTTTTCTTCTGTTCTTAACAAAAAAAAACAGGAAAGAAAAAAAAAATCACCTTTCTGATGCAAGTCAGAAGTCTTCTGACATGGTTCCTGGGGCTGTTTAAACCAACAGGAGAAGCTAGTGGAGTTACATGTCTTTGTAGAGAGCAGTTTTCAACAGAATTATGGAAAATCATATTACTTTGAGCACAACATGGATAGATAAAGATAGAAACTTCAAGCTGTTAGTAAAGACACTTTGAGTCAGCGCTCAGTGTAAAACTTATTTCAGGTTTTAGCTGTGGTCAGTTAATAAGAAAGCAATCAGATTTCAGCACACACACACACCTTGTCTAGTTGTGCGAAGGGGGGAAGGCAAAGAGACAGCCATTGGCACTCCTGCCTTCACCTCTGCAGGTCTTGCATACCCTTCTGCTTGGGTGATAAGGAGCATCCATGTTTACCCGCAGAAGTAGCCCTGTGGTGTAAGGGAGAAGCCTGATGCTTGGCTGTATCCACCTTGACAGACACAGGGTGATGGGTGTGTTAAGGGTTAACCAGAGTATGAGAGTATGAGAAAACAAGGGTGGGAAAGAACAGAAAAGTATCTGTAAAGGTATGTGAGAAGAAAACTGCCAAAAAGATCTTTTCCCTTCCTACCTCCCCAACTAGCCTGCCATTTAGTTAATGAGTTAATCTTCTCAAGGCTACATTAGATTTCTGTAATGGAGGTGATATCTTGACTTGTAGCTTCACAATTCTATTGCTGTAAGTTCCTTCTGGAGTTTGCATGGTTCATTTGAATTTTGGAGCTATTATCAGTAGCTAAGGGCACTTAACATTCCTACTTGATTCTCAAGAATCTAGATATAAAACCTTATTGCTTCATCTTGAAAACATTACAACAGCCTTGAAAAGGATGGGGCATTACCTAACTGTATCTGCAGACACAGAAAATCGGAAAGAAAAAAAATACTGTATTTTAAGTTACAGAGAAAATTTGATTCTACTATCTCCTCCTTCTATTCACATAACAAAGACCAGAGTATTGCTATTCATACACACGAAGACAGGTGTTGTTTTTTTCCTGTTTTTTTTTGCTGTTGCTTTACTAAAATAGTGCAATATTCTGTGTCTAAACAGAAGCTTCTCCTTGACACTGAGTTACTGATAATGGAAGGAAAAAAGAATCCAAGAAATGCAATCTGCATCACTTTAAGTTTTGTTCTTTTACAAGGGCTTATTTGTTTGGAAACCGTCATTTTCAATTATGTGTTTTGTAGGTTTTGTGAAGATTTCTGGGGGGGGGTGAGGGGAGGGAGGAATAGGTCTGCAGAGAGATGCGTGAAGGCAGTTGGCTTTTCCTTCCCTATTATGCTGTGTATAATAAGCTGTGTACATAAGCAGTGTAACCAAAAGAGAACACAGATCGTTCAGGCTAAGTTCTAGCATAAGTTACTAAAAAAAAATAAAATCTATACATGTAGTTGCAGCAGTTTCTTGTCCATTTTCCCTAGAATCAGAGGTGGGAAGGGGTGAGACCCTGCTGACTGGTTTTCGTTTCAGAACAAAACTCTTGATCTCTTGAGATAAGAAAAAAGCCACATATATTTCAAAAACGTATTTTCCACCTAAATATATAACTTAAAACATTTTCAGAAATTGCCAAAAAATGTGTGTTGGTTTATGAAGAAGTTTGAACTTCAAGAAATTTTCAGATTAAGACAAGGATTTTTAAAAATGTTTTCAATGCTACCCGTTCTTTTTTTTTTTTTTTTTTTTTTTTCCTGCTAGAAGAAGAATCCTTTTTTTTTTTTTTTTTTTTTAAATAGGATGGAATACACAGTTTGGGTAGAAGTGTGTCACCAAATTTACATGAAGGAATGTTTAAGGGAACAGAAGTTAGCACAGATGACTTAATGTCTCTGAGTAATTATTGTTGTCAATACTGGAATGTACCAGACTGAGAGGCAAGAACACCTACCCTTCTGCCACCATGCAAAGACTTGTTTGTTTTGTGTTTTTTTTTCATGGTGTTCTATTTCCCCAGTCTGCTCCTATAGCTTTTACTATGAAAGGGAACTACCTGGTAGCAGTGCAGTCTTTTTACTTCATTATTATGCATAGCTCATAGAGGGTACTGGGAGTACATGTACTAGTTTCTTTCTTTGTGTTATTTTTGTTCCCTTAACATATTTTAAAAAATATTTTTTGAAACACTGTTTTTCAGTGCAAACAGAGGTTCTTTTCCCCACCGTTTCAAGCCAGCGTGCTGCTAACAAAACCAAATACAATTTCAAGAAAGTGTTCCTATGCTGTGAAAAGATTCAGTATGAGGTCTTTGAACTCCCCAGCATAGACAACAAAATTCCACCTTCTTTAATTACTGCCAACACACAGTGTATGATTCTCTTTATTAAAGGCGGCACCTTTTTTTTCCTCTAGGAGCTACACCTGCATTTTAAATAGTTGCATAACAAATGCATTTTACCAGAATTTGAAAGGTGTTTGTAGAGTGTTTTATCATCAGTAGCACCTTTCAACTTGGAATGATGTTGAAAGACCAAAAAAAGTATAGATTAAGAGATCCAAATATAGCAAAAATGGTTAACTTTGTATTGCTTAAAAGTCTCTTTTTAAATTTATTTGTTGTTTGGTTGTCTACTTTTGCTGTTTTCTTGAAAGGATTTGACATTGTTGCTGTCCCTTTCAATTCTGCTCTTTGCCTATCCAGCTATAGTCAAATGTTAACTTCCATAGAATTTAGTGATTTTTGGAGTTAAGGAAACACTTTTTTTTTTTTGTAGTTAATAGACAAAGTAACCTGTGTTATCACCACATCTTAATGAAGCAGAAACTGAGTTTAAACTACATTTCTTCCTTCCCAAAGAATTAATGAGCATTGCTTTAAGATGTGTTTCTGAATCACTAATTAGAATGTGTAGATAATTGCAGGAATTATTGTAAGGTATCTAAGCCCTCCTGCAAAATTTAAGATTAATTTCCTGTTTAGTAAACTTCAGCATGTGACCCTCATACCCTACAGACCATTTCTGTATTGGTATTCTTACTTGTACTTGTGACTTAAGGATGTGGGACTTACATAAGGGTATTGCTGGTGAGGTCTTATTGTGGGGTCTGATCTTGCAGCAATGACTTTTCTCAGACCTCTAGGGATGGCTGCGGTTTGGAGGAAAAAAAAAAAAAAAAAAAAAGCTGGGGATCTGCCCAAGAGTTCACTTAGCCTGGCCTGTGGCCTTCAGGAAGCGTGCAGGGAAGGCTAAATGTGCAGTCACCCAGACACCAAGGAATGCTTTTCTAGTGCATTCTCGCAACCTTCAACAATTTGTGGCTCAAGGCTTCATTAGCTGGAAATAGGATCTTTGTATTGTGTTACACAGCTGTTTCTGCCCTGAAATTGTGCACTGACTTCTTGAATTCATACAAAATATTAGCTTTCACAGCATCCTATGGCATGGAATTTATGGATTGATTGCACATTATATGAGGAGACAGAGCTTGCTTTGAGCCTGTTGCTTCTTAGTTTCAGTGCTATCTGCTTCTTTTATTTGAAGATAAAAATGAGTGATTGCTTTCTGTTAACTGCTTCTGATTTGTAGACTTATACTGAAGTTACATCCATAAAGTCTCTTACAGTGTGTCCTACTGTATTCGGACTGCCTTTAAATAAAAAACAGTTTTGTGGCTCTCATCACCCTTGTATTTTATTTTTTATTTCTTTGTCATTGCACCTGCAGTTTTGTCACAGCAGAGCAGCATGGGGATGTTCTGCATTTTGTTCTCAACTTTGCATTTTAATTTGTCTGATTCCTGCTGACCTATGACTAGTTGTTTCCATAAAGTCTAGTCTTATGTCCTGAATGGCCTGATCTAGTTCACCACCCCTCATTGTGTATCTTGAAATTGGGAGTGTGGGGCTCTCCTCCTGTCTTGCTTAATACCATACTTTGTAGTTTATGGACTTCTGTGTAAATAGACTGTAGCATGACCTGTAGTCTAAAGATGTCATGGGAGCACTTTAAGGCAAGTGTGCCTTATGGTCTTGTGGAGCGGGGTAAATGCCGTAATTTCCATAATACATAATTGTAGAGCAAGTCTTCGGCTTGTTTTATTCTTACGGTTTGTTAAGGTCTATCTCAGCTGAGTGTTGCTGTTTGAGTGGCATTTCCACAAAACTCCTATACAAACTGACTGCTGAACTGGCTTTGCTGGAAGAAAGAAGGCTCGACTGCCTTCTCTCTGCATCAGGCATAATACAAGAAAAGTCCCTTAGGAATTGGGCAGATACTTCACATCTCACTGCGTAGATGTTGCAGGGTGACAAAGCGCAGGTCAGTGCAGGGGTAAGCACAGAGATGTGTACAGGTAGGTTCCTAGGACTGTGGGTGTGCTGCTGTATGGTTTAGAGGATGGACTGCAGCTTGCCTGAGACATGCAAGTGCTGATGGCATTTGTGAGTCCAACGCCAAATATAAGCACTCTCTTGAGCCCGAACTTCTCCCCTAAGTAATCCAGTTTGGACTTGGATGCAGAGTTCTCCAGTAAGAGCCTAAAGTCTGATTGCTTAGGCTTCATTTTTATTGATAATAGACAGGTACAGGCTTCTATTATTTGTTTGGGGATGTTTATTATTTTTATCCAGTTATTTCTTTCTTCATCCCAAAGAAACAGGCACATCTTGAAAATTCAATTTTATTACTTTGTGAACGGTGCTCCTACATCTAGTCAAATCTGAGCTGAGAACCTCTTACCCCTTTTCTGTACTTGTTTTACCATGTACTTGTTTTACCAAGACCAGCTATCTGAATATGGGGGAGGAAGGGGGTGGTGGTGGAGGCCTGATTTTTGGTTTCTTTGGTAACGTTTCTTGTTTGGAATTTCTGCTTGAAGGATTCTTGAGTACTTGGTGAACAAACTCATAGGGATAAGCAGCAGAAACATCTGTTGATGACATCAGTGAATTTAATATAGTGTTCTGAGTGTACATGTGTGGATTTTTATTTCTTGAATGTTCTGGTTCTTTAATTTAGTAAGACATAAATATGCAATGTTATATTTAGGATGTGTATTTTTGCATGTCAACATCCTTTCCTTTTTTGGGGGAGAAAAACAAATCTATATGCTGCTTGTGTATCATTATATGAAGCAGAGAAAGGGTGCCGTATCTTCGGAGCAATTTTTTGCAGTCCATAAGCACATCTTAAAACCAAGAACATCAGTCCTTATATTGCATGTACTTCTCCTGTTAATAGTAATGTTGAAACAACTTAATTTTAATTTGGAGGAAAATAACTAATTGATATAATTCTAAATGTTAAAATCTGTCGTGTTGCTGCTATACTTCAATTTCATTAAGGTCACTTTTTTTTTTTTTTTTACTTGAAGTGCTATTTCTAGGTATATGTCTTAACAGTAGGAAAACAAAAAAAAAAAAAAAGAAAAACAAAACACAAAACCTTAGGATTTTAAGATGAAAAAACACCACCAACAACAACAAAAAATCATGAAATTAAACAATGTTTAATTTCATTTGATCTATTGAATGTAAAAGTCAAACTATAAAGCAAACCAGTAAAATAACATGCAAGAAAAAGCTGGGTGGGTTGATTGAACACAGCAAATGAAATCTGTTTTATAGGACTGGAGTACGCTATTACATGAGCATACAAAAATTTATAAGCCTTAACCAGGGAGACTAACTACCAAACATGACTGCTCTTGGGCTGATACGGAGTTATACTAAATGGGCTGTGTTCTGATGATTAAATCTAATGGTTGCAGGATTGTCTCCAAATAAGGTCAAATATTAAATATACCAAAATGGTACAGCAATAACAGTCATCCTCTGATGCAGACAATAAACACGATGGACTAAGTCCATAGAACTTCTTAGTTGTGTTGTTGTCCCTGTCAACACATAATCTAAGAATGTCTTCTCAGTCTCTGGAGATTGCTTAAATCCCACAGGTCCGGGTGAAGGCACAGGTGACCTCCCATGTCATGCTGCGGTGGAAGCTGGCTCCAAAAGCTTCATGCACCCAGTGTTCCTGTCATCCTCAGGGAAATCTATTTCTTTAGGGAAATTTCTAGAGAGGAACCCCTGCCAAGAGTTGCAGAAAGCATCAGCATTCAGCTCCTGAGAGTTTCCTTCGAACCAATGCTCTTGGTCTAATAGATCAGGTTTAAATTCATCGTTTTGCCCATGAATGAGGCACTAGCACTAGAATTAGTGGGAAGTGGGTCTGTAGCAGCATAATGAATGCGTGGTAACTTCTTTGCCAAGTTGCAACGAGCATAACCTTCAGAGCCCAAAGGATTTTTCTGTGCTGATTAATATGCAAAATATTGGGTAGTGTAATTTTTTGGTCAAGCTGTTGAAAACTAATTGTGTAAACTCTCCAGCAAAAGCTAGAACATAGACTTCTCCCCTCCTCTTTCACTAGCTTTGCCTCTCTGAATCTGTAAGATTTCATGGTTTGACAGATAAATGTAACAGTAACTCCTTCTGCATTAAACAAGAAACCTTTCACAGTTTTTTGTCCAGGGCCCATGGGATTGTAAATATCCCATTTGTTTAAATGTTCCCTAACCGACCCTTCTCTGCCGAGAACAAAAGGTTATCCATACTGAGGTTTTGAATTATGTTACTGCAGCAGAATTTGTATTTAAGCTTTGACCTGGAGGGTAATAGGACAGATTATTTGCAACAGCGAGATAAAATACCAATTGATCTCAGGAGTGTTGCTGTGAATGAAGGACTTTTAGTGAATGATGGTGAAGTCTGAGGTCATGAAAATGTAAATGTTATAGTATCACTTACAGATCTCATGATCTTGCCAAATCGTGAGAGTAGCAACAGCTGTGAGAAAACACAGTGGTAGGGGTATATGTGCATTTTTATTTGTTTATCCCCACAAAGATATAAGGCCTAAACTGATCTTCTTGCTCCAAAAGGAGGTTTGCTTTATACATTTTTTCTGACTCTTTATCTGCTTCTTGCCTTTCGATATAACTGTCAGCCTTTTTCAGCGGATGTGTACAGCATCCTGCATAGGCTTCATTGTAACAAAAACACACGCTCATTTTCTGCAGAGTTCACAGCCAGTCAAGCTGCAGAAATTACTGGTCATTGCTCTGAAACTGATTGAGTGTTGTTCGACAGTTACCAGCCTGATGGGTGATCTGCATGAGAGCAGCTTGAGAGGTTCTGGGAGGAATTGTGGTCCGATCACAGACACATCATCTCTCCCCTACGCAATTCTCAGTTCTTGGGAATGTGGGAAAGGGGAGTGAGCACAAAGCAATATCCCAGAATGCAAATTCCCCTCCATTTTTAGAGGCATCTTTAACACCTTGGGATGCAGCATGTGTGGATTATAGGCTTCTGTTGCCAACAGATGAGCTTTGAAAAATCAAGGCTATATTTTTCAGATGTTTAGAGCTAGCATGTTTTGCTGAAAATTGCTGGGTGTCAACATCCAGTTCTTAAAGCAATTGGTGACCTTTCTTTTGAAAAGTGTAGAAACTTGATTTAGTAGTCAGTGATTCTTGTTTAAATTCACTTCACCCAGACAAACTATAAATGTTGAGATACGGCAGTTTCTGCAATGTCATTACTTAGCAGAGTGCTTTTACTCAGTAAAATGCTCTGTGTATATATAGCATGTGTGTTTATAGACTGATTCTGAAAACTCGAAAGGACTTTCCTTAACAGGGGTTATAAATAGTGCCCAATGTGGCTGGGAAACTGCAGGGTTAATGTTGCTTCTTCCTTCTGATCCCTTAGCAGGGATTTGAATGGATTCTTCCCAAGATAAGCAAAGCCACTGATCTTTTTTTTTTTTTTTTTTTTTGTGAAAAATTTGGTAAATGTTGGATTTTTAAAAGCTTAATTTCAGTGAGGCATTTAAAAAAAAAATGAAGGAAGCTTTGTATGTGAATACAGGAGGAAAAATAAATGAACTGTTTGACAACAATACCTATTTTTAGTCCTGATATCACTTGCTTCCACTTTTCCCAGCTTTTGAGTGTTTAGAATCTGGAAAAATAAAGGGGGTGATAAAGTGAAAATTGCATCCAATCTTCTAATCTCCCTGCTTAAAGTGCTAGTTTGTGATTCAGTCAATATGTGAAATAACACATGCAGTTATTCTCAGTGTCATTAGTATGAAGTGTCTATGTTTGGGTAACAGCTCTTTCTCAATTGTTCCCAGAAGTTATAGAGAACAATATTTTATCTTAGTTGATTTTGTCTGCTTCATTTTGTGTAGAGAATGTTCTGCTGTCTTATACCACCTGCTGCAAGAAGGGGGTTCTGAAGGAGAAAAATGTTTTAAATATTACCATGCATGCAAAATGCATGCATGCATGCAAAACAAATTGGAAAGCTAAATGTGTACAACTTACTTGCCGTTGTTTTGATAAGAAAAGGAAACAGAAGTAAATTTAGTATAGAGATTTTGTCCAAAAAATGTACCTTACAGCAACTGGTATTAGTGGAAGCCAAATAGTTTTTTGGGTTTTGTCTGTGCCCAGAGCTTGATCAAATGTCATGAAGAAAAGCTTTTTCAGAAATAAAACCACAGTACTTGTTAATATTAATACCTAACTAAACTGTTTAGTGTTTTAGGGGGAAAAAAGTGTTGTAATTTATTCTAAGTCAAAGTATTCATGTTTTGATAATTTAAAAATTATTCAGAAACTTAATAAAGGAAAACATCAGCAATAAAAACCAACAATAATCAATCAAACAAGCAAAATCACAAAATGGAGTATTCTATTTGATCTGAGATTATTTTTTGGTTCAGCCAGCACAATGAAAAATCCATTATTCACCCAGCTCAGCTCAGCAGTAGGCTCTAACACAAGCCTACACTACAGCAGAACTGTGACAAAACGAGACAGGAACATTAAATTGATAAAGCAGATCTGCGCTGGAGGATCAGACCATGAAGTTGAATCAAACAATACCAGAAATCATGAGGAATTGTTTGCATATTGACCCTTTTATAAATCCTTACATGTACATTCAAAATCATGTTTTTTTTTCTTTTTTTTTTTATTTTAATTGTATATATCTGAAAGCAGCATGTCTGTTTTCTGTCTTTTCAATGGTTTTATATGTGGAAATGATGAAATATGTAACTTGCTACTGTGGAAGAACGTCCTTATTTTTAAGGAAGACCTGTGAATAGCTGCCTGTGCTGTGGGAGCCCAGCAGTATTGCAGCACTGCAGCTCAAACAGAAGGCTGCAGACATGTCTGAGATATTTACTTCTTTGTTTTTTTTCAGTCCATATCAATAGAAGTCAAATATTTTGTTTTCTTTTTAATTTAAAGGGGAAAACAAAGGCAAGCAAACCATCCCGATGTAACTAATAGCAGAGTATATTGCATATGGTATGTTGCACGCTGAGAGAGCAGCTTTAATAATTTCTGGCTTTTTCTCATGAGAGGTGTACCTCCTCACTGACGAAATTTCAGGTCGTAAAAAATCCACTTTTCTAAATTAAAAATCATTTTGTTAAAACCTCTAACCAACCTCTTCTAAGGAATAGTATTTCAGTCAGTTTTAAAGTCAATATTCTATGCATGGCTAATTTTTTGTGTGCATCGCCACAGAGCAATAAATATAGAAGCACCATAAATGAGTAGGTTTTTATAGATGGTATACTGACAATTTTTTCACCTGTGACAAGAATATTGAAACTTCTATAAGTTTTAAAATGATGTTTCCAGCAGCTGTGTTGATAACATAAAAAGAGGAAAAAATGGAAGTAGAATATTAACAGTTATCTGAAACAACAGGGTGTGATAGGAATGTCCTGTAGCCATATTTTCACTTCAGAAGAAGTCTCAACATGCTAACTGTCTGGTGAGAGACCAGGAGATACCCCTGTTTCTGTAGGTTTGAACGAATACTCTTTGAGTACTTCCCCCAGGAAGGGGGATTCTGAATGGACCTGACTTCAGGTTTATGGGTTGAGTTCATTTAATACTTCAGTATGTGTTTGTGACCAAGTAAATAATAGGAAGTTGTTTAGCTGTCCAGTACTCAGGTACAGCAGGTTCCCTCCAGCTTCCCCAGCTCTTATGCTAGTTAGACATACCTGCAGTAGGCAGAAAACCTGTGCAAATCAGAGCCTGATGATCCTTGAGGATAGGAGAGATAACATGGTGTTTTGAAGAACTGACAGCCTGTTTTGGAGGTATCACATCAGACAAATTGAGAGTAGAAAAGTACAGGGAAATGGAAAAGAAGTCTTGGTCTCTCTCTTGATTTTACATGTGCTGTATCAGTGTTATATGAAAACTGTTGGCTCATGGTTGGTGTGAAATTGCTGAGGGACATGTGCTCTGCGAGACAGTGCAATTAATTGCAAAAACCCGTGGGTCCCCCCCAGTAGCGTTTTTTTGTTGTTGCTATGTTTGTATTTTAACCATTTTATTTTCTTCAATTCTCTGTAGTTGCTTCCTGATAAAATGAAAGTCACGTTGTGTTTTATCAAAGCCATTCCTTAACTACTTGAATGTTCCCATTGTGACAAAACTTAAAACACTTTCGGTAGTGTTTCCTTTTTAAATCTTGAAAGGAGAAAAGAAAATGGCAACATAATGCATACAATCAAGTCTCTTCAAGGATTTTGTCAGATTTCTTCTGCATCCAAAATTTAACTTGTTTAGACATTCATGAAAGATACTCAGATGTTTTATAATGTGTCATGTAAATAAAACTCTTGCAATTTGTGCATTAGAATAAATTTTCAGCTCTTTTGATAGCACCAAATGCAAAGAAACCAGACAATGCTCTGGGAAAAAAAAAGGGAGATGATGCAGGACACCTTTGCTTTGTGTAGAGTGACAGAACTAATACAGGAACTGGTGTTCAAAGCTGAAGTTCATCTGTGCAGTTGTTGTCTGAAAATCCCTTGAATATATGAACGTTAAGCTGTTAAAACTTCCCATGTTTTGAGGCAGAATACAGTTCCTATGAGGGGAACAAAAAGCATTTTTTATTTGGCAGGATGAGAATATGCCATTGTGGAAAAAATATATGTAGCCTGGTATGACAGACGGTGAGGATGAGGCAAAGCAGCCTTTGGTATTATTGTTGAATTAAAAATGATCTGATGTTTATAGGTTTTTCTTTGCATGAATGGATAGTATGGATGACTTGAGTTCAGTGGGATGCACCTCATGCAGATGCTCTTTTCCACTTGGATGCAGCTGCTATAAAACAACCTGTAGCAGTCTGGCTGTCCTGGAGAGATACGCAGGACTACATTTATCTGCATGCCTCTTAATAAACCTGCCTTCTGTTTCGGAAAGGATTTACTTTGCCAGTGTATTCAAAAGCTGTTGCTGTTATGTGCTTGTGTTTAGAAGTGAAGGGGATTGCTGGGCCATGTAATAATGCTGTATTCAGGTACCTTCTACTGCACATTTTAAATGTTATGGAGGGATGTATCTGGGAGTGAAATGGGCTTTTTTTTTTTTTTTTTCACCTTTCAAAAAATGGCACTTCATTTAACCACATATGTTAAGAAGCCTAAGCAAAGTTTTAAAAGTTGGATGCTTTGACTTAAGTTTTGAAACTAGTGCTTAAATATATGTGGCTTGCTTTTCAAGTTCTTCAGCACTTCTCAGCCTTTTTAATGGATATATTTGGTGCTGAGTGCCCTTTAAAATTCTGAGCCATTTTTATTAAAACAAACAAACAAAACAAAAACAAAAAAAACCACTGAGATCTGGAGGTTAATCTAAGCTGATTTATGGCTTTTAAAATTGTCTGTTGTCATTTTCTAATCTGCTACAAAATATCAGGTATCTTTTTGCAAATTTAAGCCTAGCAGTTCACTGGTATGTTCTCAGTATATGTTTTAGCAATAATATAGTGGTAAGAAAACAGAGATAAAGTGTAATTTCTACTAAAGCAACTCATTTTCTGGATAGTTATACATAAGGATCAGGCTCAGCACTGAGGGGGACTGATATTGTGAGTAACATCTAGTTGAATGGAAAGACTCAGTATGATATCCTTCAGAATATCATACATTTTATTTGAGCAAGGCTAGGTCAGGTCAAGCTGTAATAGCTGAAAATTGCTACCATCTGCTGGCTGCTCTGTAAAGAAATAAAAAAATAATAAATAATAATAATAATAAAAAAAAACTTAATACATTAAGAAGAAAAAACAAACAAAACCAACAGATCAGTGGTTCTGATCAAATACAAATACAGCTCCCATCCCATAGTTTTGTTACAGAAAATGACAGAAACCTAATAAATGATCTTCTTTTAAAACTATTCAGATACTGAATAAGACAACAGGAATTATTTTTGTAAAATTTACATGCTTATGCATAGTAACTTTAATCTTTGGGGTCATATTATTCAGGAATATTCAAGTAAAGAGCTGGATGTTGAGTGTTTTCTAATTTATAGTTTCTAAAATAGCAGTTCAAAAATATAGCTTCAAATCTGTAGCTTTGAAAGCTACAGAATAAGTTATAAACACCAAGAAAATACTGTCAGATACGTTTTTATTCAGACACTTCTATTTTGGTGTATTCCAAGTAAAAACAAACAACCAATTCAAAAGCTGTTGACATGGGACAATTTGGGTGGTCACCAAGAACAGCACACATGCACTGTTCCACATGTTTCTAAGGTGCTACAATACTTTCAAATTTGCTGACTTTCTGTAACATTTGGGTATTCTTCT
Organism: Aythya ferina; assembly: GCF_964211825.1. Lineage (NCBI taxonomy): Eukaryota > Metazoa > Chordata > Aves > Anseriformes > Anatidae > Aythya > Aythya ferina. The sequence continues at coordinate 48,769,117 of NC_140300.1, read as the reverse complement.
GTCCAAGCCCAGTGTGCTTGGAATGAGGATTTTCTCAATTTATTTTTATTTTCTTATTGTTAGAGACATGACTTCATCTACTCACCTTTCTTTGTGTCAGTTCAAAAGCTAGTACTTTGTTTGGAATTCAGTATTTCATAAAAGGAAATGGAACAGAATGAATGAGAACTGGCAACTACCTTCTAATTTTCAACAGCTGAATGACAGGAATATAGCTGTTAGTAAATAATCTCTATGATTATTTCAGATTTCAAATGACCTTCCTGTTGGTAAATAAAATTGAGTCCCAAGAAACTTACTGAATGAATATCAACTTTTCCTTCTGTCCTAGTCTTTAACATTAGATATGCCTTTCTAATCACCTGTTGTCATTATGTGAATTAAGATGGTGCAAGAATACCTTTTTTTTTTTTAAAAAAAAAAAAAAAAAAAAAGGGGAGGGGGAGAAGCTACAAACAAACTTTCTGTTGTTTGACCAGGAAGTGTCATAAACTGTATCACTAAAAATAGTGTGTCATGGTAATCACATCTTTGGAGAGGGAGATGCAATGGATGGTAATTTAGCTGCATTTTCTTAACTAGTTTCCACAACCTCCTCTGCATAATTTCTTTAGTGATGCACATTGCTTTTTTTTGACAGTTTTGTAAAATATACTGGGGAGTCAAACACTTGCTGGCAGATCAATTTACTATTCCAGTAAGTGTTCCAGTTCCTGAATTTCACGTGTGATGAGATCTGTTAACTAGTTACCTTCAAAATCACTCTACTTATGCAATATTAAGTAGAAGCCAAATGAACTATCTGAATACAATATTCAGTGATACCATACTTGTGTTTCTTTATAAAATCTGTCAATGAAGATGAGATCCTTGTGATTAAGTAGGGTTTGGTCTGTAGAATTTAACTGACATTATGGAGAACTCCTTAATGCACTTGGAGATTCTGTCACTCAATTTATTCTATCTCAGGCTGTGCAAGGAGGGAGGACCACTTTGTATCCTGGCTTATGCATGCTGAATTTTACAACAAAAATTTCCCAGGAAACTTCAAAACCTTCAAAAGGTCCAGAAAGATATATTATCCTTTCCAAAATGTATTTCCTTTTAAATGTCTATTATTAGTAGTACTATTATCATCATTATTGTTATTATTATTGTTGTTGTTATTATTTTCCTGTCCTAATAAACTGTCTTTATCTCAACTCACAGGCATCACTTTGCCATTTCTCTCCCCCATCCCAGAGAGGATGACACTATGTTATTACTAGTTCTTTGCAAGTGACTCTAGTTGTTTATGCAGACTTTCTCTGATGCTCAAATAGCTGGGGTTTCAATGGCTGTCTCTGGTCCTGCTGTTAAGATGTGATACTGTCTTTACCAGCTTCTGATTACTCCTGCTTGCATGAGTAATTTCCTGTTCTAGGATTTCTGGTCTTTTTCCTCTGTCTTGCCAGAAGTGGGAGTTTGCCTTTTTGACTTGTCAGTAGCAGCGGCAGTGATCAGAGCTGCCTCTTTCAGACTTAATTTGAAAGAGGTGTTAATCTCTACTATATTTAAAAAAAAAAAAAAAAAAAAAGGTGATGACTTATGCCTGTATTTAATGAATAACAACAACAAAAGTCATGATGGAGTAAATTAGTGTTAAATGTGTTTGACCTCATGTAACTGTAGATGAAGCTGGTGCATCAGAAGAACTAATGGCAAAATGTGTTCAGATTCAGCAACTGAACTGTAATGCTGTATTCCATCTGCAGGAATAAATTAAGAACACAGTAGACTACTCTCCTCCAGAGTCGCATAAGCGTTTTTTATTTAAACGCTTATCTGAAATGCCTGCAGAATCTGGTCTTAGATTAGCACACTTAACCTGCTTTGAAATTCTCTTGATGCCAGCATCTGAAGAAGCAAAGGCTGGTGCACTTGCTCCTTCTGCAAAAGGCAAAGACCCCCAAAGTTTCCCCAAGAAGGGCAGGAGAAAGCAGTTGATGAGGTTGTGAATCAGAACATTTATTTGAGCAAGGTTTGACAGAGACGTGGGGTGGGGTGGTGCGGAGGTGTGCCAAGCTCTTTGTCCATAGCCGCAGGGCCCGTTGGTGTGCTTGTAGGACCATAGCCGAGTGAAGATGGAGTCCTTATGTGCTTCCTGCTCCTCTGGTGGCTGTGGTTGTAGAAAGCTGCACCAGCCTTCAGGTCAGTGGCCGCAGAGGGATTAGGCAGAGGAAGGAATGGAGAGTGGCAGACCTTGGTGTGCTCAGGGGTTTCTGCTGGACAGAGAAAGGAAAATGATCAAAAAGAGCAGCCCCAGACTGTTGCCAGGGCCAGCCCCTGCATCCCTGCATGAGGCTCTCCCAGCCTCACTCCAAGGCCGTCCATCTCACGTCCCCCTGACGGCCAGGAGATGCCCATCACAGCCCAACCATCTCATCTTCTGGCATGCTGTGCCATGTGGTGGGGAATGGGTTGAGGATAGCTTATCTGTCCTGTACAGCGTTGGCAGTTCTTCCTTCCACCTGAGTTCTCAAGGGGAGAGTTGCCAGGAGTGTGCGGTGGCCTGGTCCCATTGCGGTGTGTATCTGGCTTTCATAAGAGAAGGAACAAAGAGAGCAGCATTCCCCTGTGACCATGGGGAGCCTCTGCTTCTGTGCCCGAGGGTCATGAGGTCTCACCATGTCCATCCGTGTCCAGCTGTCCTGATGCAGTGGTCACTGCCATCCTGGCCTGATCATGTCTCCTGGCTGCTCACTGTGAGACTGTGGTGGGTGTGGGTTGGGGTGGTCTTACCTGTCCTGTAGAGCAATGGCAACTCTTCCTTCCAGCTGAGTGGTTGAAGGTAATGAGGCCAGGAATATGCCATGGACTGGTCCCATTGCTGTGTGTTTCTGGCTGAAAGAGAAGCAGCACCTAAAGGAGCAGCATCCCCCTGTGACCACAGGCAGACCCTGTCTCTCTGCCCAAGAGTATCTAGTGACTCACCAAGGTTGTCCATGTCCCGTCATCCTGATGGAGCGGTCAATCCCATCCTGGCCCGGCCATGTCACCTTCCTGCTTGCTGTGGACCATGGTGGGTGAGGGTTGGGGTGATCTTACCTGTCCTGTAGAGCATTGGAAGCTCTTCCTTCCAGATGAGTTCTCAAGGGGTGAGTGGACAGGAGTTTGATGTGGACTGGTCCCATAGTTGTGTGTTCCTGGGTGAAAGAAAAGAAGCACCAAACAGAGCAGCATCCCTATTACTATGGGCAACCCCTGCCTCTCTGCCCAAGAGTCTCTAGCATCTTACCATGTTTGTCCATCTGTGTCCTGTTGTCCTGATGAAGTGGTCATTGCTGTCCTGGCCTGAGTGTGTTACCTGGCTGCTTGCTGTGAAACCATGGTGGGTGTGGGTTGGGGTGATCTTACTTGTCCTGTAGAGTGTTGGCAGCTCTTCTTTCCAGCTGAGTGGTCGATGGCAATGAGGCCAGGACTGTGCTGTGGTCTGGTCCCATTGCTGTGTGTTTCTGGCTGAAAGAGAAGAAGCACCCAAAGGAGTAGCAGACCCTGCCTCTCTGCCCAAGAGTCTCTAACATCTCACCGAGGCTCTCTGTGTCCTGTTGTCCTGATGGAGCTGTCACTCCTGTACTGGCCCAATCGTGTCACCTGGCTGCTTGCTGTGAGACTGTGGTGGTTGTGGGTTGGGGCGATCTTACTTGTAATGTAGAGTGTTGGAAGTTCTTCCTTCCAGCTGAGTTCTCAAGGGGTGAGTGGACAGGAGTGTGATGTGGACTGGTCCCATAGTTGTGTGTTCCTGGGTGAAAGAAAAGAAGCACCAAACAGAGCAGCATCCCTGTTACCATGGGCAACCCCTGCCTCTCTGCCCAAGAGTCTCCAGTGGCTCACCACGTCCATCCATGTCCCGTTGTCCTGATGGAACTGTCACTGCTGTCCTTGCCCAATTGTGTCACCATCCTGCTTGCTGTGGAGCATGGTGGGTGTGGGTTGGGGCGATCTTACCTGTCTTGTAGAGCCTGGCAGCTCTTCCTTCCAGATGTGTGGTCGATGGCAATGAGGCCAGGAGTGTGCCATGGACTGGTCCCATTGCTGTGTGTTTCTAGCTGAAAGAGAAGTAGCACCTAAAGGAGCAGCATCCCCCTGTGACCACAGGCAGACCCTGTCTCTCTGCCCAAGAGTCTCTAGTGACTCACCGAAGCTGTCTGTGTCCCGTCGTCCTGATGGAACGGTCAATCCCGTCCTGGCCCGGCAATGTCACCTTCCTGCTTGCTGTGGACCGTGAGGGTTCGGTGATCTTACCTGTCCTGTAGAGCACTGGAAGTTCTTCCTTCCAGCTGACTTATCAAGGGACGAGCTGACAGGACTGTGCCATGAAGTGGTCCCATTGCTGTGTGTGTCTGGCTTTCAGAAAAGAAGGAACAAACAGAGCAACATCCCCCTGTGACTACTGGCTGACCCTGCCTCCATGCCCGAGTGTCTCAAGGTCTCACCACATCCGTCCGTGTCCCATCATCCTGGTGGAGTCGTCACTGCTGTCCTGGCCTGATCGTGTCACCTGGCTGCTTGCTGTGGACCATGGTGGGTGTGTGTTGGGGTCATCTTACCTGTCCTGTAGGGTGTGTACAATTATTTGGCACAGTGCTGGAAAGGAGTGGCTGGGAGTGTGTGGTGGTTTAGTTTGGTCAGTGTCCTGTAGGGCGCTGAGAGCTGTTTGAGGTGAGGGCCTGAGGAGAGAGGAGCTGAGTTCCTCTGGTTGAGTTTGTGTCCAGAGCTGAGGCTGGAGCTGCAGGCGCAGGCAGCTGAGCAGCCTCCCCGTCAGCACGGGCAGCCATGGCAGGGCTGCTCAACTGCCGCTGAGGCCAGTGTTCTGGGGCCAGGGCCGTCCCTGCCCCTTTGTGACATGAGGCACCCCCTGGCTGCTGTGACATGGGTAGGGTATTACCAGGGGGGCAGCAGGTGATGCGGAGCCCAGGCCTGAGCTGGGTGGTGGAAAAGTTGCCCTGGTGTTTGGGCAGGGCTGCGGGGCCATGCCAGCAGGCTATGGGAGCATGCTGGGGTCCGGCTGGGGCTGTGCTGCTTGCCCTGCAGGGCTCTGAGCTCCCTGCTGAGGGGGAGAGGCCAGGAGCATGCCCTGGTTCACTCCTGTCACTGCCTGTGTGTGTGGCTGGGGGGGGAGAGGCTGCCCCCATCTCTGCGCAGGGTGACACGTCTGTTCTGCCCACCATGGAAGCACGAAGGAAGAACTAAGTGAAAAATAAACATTGAAAACCCAAAGCCACAGGTTGTGGTTCTGGGGAGGGGAATCAAGCAGCTGTAGCAGCAATTGTAAGAGCAGCTGCTCAGCAAAGGTGAAATGAGTTCATTGAAATGAACTTTATTTCAGCTAAAGAGTAAAGTTAAGGAAAAGCTAAGAAATCCCAAAACTCTACTAAAAATGAAAGCAGCTGAAGTGGTGTCAATTTTATATGTCATTTGCAGGGACACTTCCCTTAACAGCAAAGATACTCCTGAAGGAAACTCTGAAGGACATGGTTAAGATCAATCTTGGTATGACTGAAATCAGTCCAATTTTGGGTCAGAATTCTGCCTGACATCATGCAGGGGGGCTCTGCTGAAGCCAGTGCAGTTGCTCATGCAGCGGGGTCCCAACCCCAGTGACAGACATCAGTGACCTTTGTTGGTTGCTTATAAGGATAAAGTGGCATTTGGTTTTGTTTGACTGTAAGTGAATGCATGGAGCTTGCGGAGCAGCTTCCATGTTGCTGCAGGAGCACATCAGGCTGTTGGGAACTTCAGCCTGTGTTCTTGCCGAGAGCCAGGTTAGAATAAAGCAGGCAGTTGTACTGGGGATGGGGAAACTGCCTGGATGGCCCGCTGCCTCCCCGTAAGGAAGAGAATGCATTTGTACACAGAGCGCCCTGTATTTTCTCCTTCTTTCCCTACTCACAAATACCAAACATGTATTAGGGAAGTCAGACATTTCTTCCCCAAGAAAAAGACGGGGAAAGTGTACTAAAGGGCATGGCATGTTGCAGAGAATGGTGACCGATCTGGAGGCGAGGGAGACTGCAGGCCACAGCGGGAGGCACATCCGAGGCTGTCCCACCTGGCCCGGGGTCCCCCTGAAAAAATATGCTGTCAGGGACATTGCAGCTCTCTGCAGGGATGTTCCTGGCTGTGCCAGCCTGGGGTTTGTTCTGCCCTTGACCCTCAGGGTGCCGCAGGCTGCGGTTTGCCATGTTCTTTGACTTTCTCTCTGGAAAAAGTCACGTGTGGCTAGAAGCACGCCTGCTGTTGCAATCCAGTTTAACTGGAGTTGAATCCATTTGGAGGCCAGTCACTAGTGGAGTCCCCCAGGGCTCGGTACTGGGGCCAGTTCTCTTTAATATCTTTACCGATGATCTGGATGAGGGGACTGAGAGCACCCTCAGTAAGTTTGCAGATGACACCAAGTTAGGTGCGTGTGTCGATCTGCTTGAGGGTAGGAAGGCTCTGCAGGAGGATCTGGATAGGCTGCACCGATGGGCTAAGGTTGACTGTATGAAGTTCAACGAGGCCAAGTGCCGGGTCCTGCACCTGGGGCCCAATATCCCCAAGCAGCACTACAGGCTGGGAGAGGAATGGTTGGAAAGCTGCCAGGCAGAGAAGGACCTGGGAGTATTGGTTGATAGTTGGCTGAATATGAGCCAGCAGTGTGCCCAGGTGGCCAAGAAGGCCAACAGCATCCTGGCTTGCATAAGAAGCAGTGTGGCCAGCAGGTCTAGGGAAGTGATTGTCCCCCTGTACTCGGCTCTGGTGAAGCCGCACCTTGAGTACTGTGTTCAGTTTTGGGCCCCTCGCTACAAGAAGGACATGGAGGTGCTCGAGCGAGTCCAGAGAAGGGCATAAAAGCTGGTGAGGGGCCTGGAGAACAAGTTCTACGAGGAGCGGCTGAGGGAGCTGGGCTTGTTCAGCCTGGAGAAAAGGAGGCTCAGGGGCGACCTTATCGCTCTCTGTAAGTATCTTAAAGAAGGTTGTAATGAGGTGGGGGTTGGTCTATTCTCCCATGTGCCTAGTGACAGGACGAGGGGGAATGGGCTAAAGTTGTGCTAGGGGAGGCTTAGGTTGGATGTTAGGAAGAACGTCTTTACTGAGGGGGTTGTGAGGCGTTGGAACGGGCTGCCCAGGGAAGTGGTGGAGTCACCATCCCTGGAGATCTTTAAAAGACGTTTAGATGTTGAACTTAGCAATATGGTTTAGTGGAGGGCTTGTTGGTGCTAGGTCAGAGGTTGGACTCGGTGATATTGGAGGTCTCTTCCAACCTAGATGATTCTGTGAAACACTCCCCATTCCCCCAACTTTCCAGCTACAACAGGGAGAACAACCTAAACATGGTTAATCCAAAGCAATAAAACCTGTTTTCTTATATTCCTAGAAATAAAGACAGACAGTCCTTCAAGTCAAGCTGAGATATACTTTTTAACATAACTTTGCTTCTTTATTGTCTTCTTGGAGTGTAGTTGTTTGGGATTCTTCCTAATGAATTCCCTGAAGCTGTGAGTCTATCTAGCAAAACTCATCTTGGTCCCTACTGAAGCTTTTCATTATAAATATTAAAGTTGTTTTTCACATTGGTCATACCTCCAAGAACTTACTGATTTAAATAATTTTTTTCAGTTATTGTCATAAATAATAAGACTTTGTTTCAGAGGTCAAGTCTGGGAGAGCATGAAAGGAGCCTTAACGGTTCTTAAATCTTTACAAAAGATCTTGTAGACTTTAGTTACCAATACCCAGACAGCTGGGTCCCTGCTGGTGGGCAAAATCAGTACCAAAATCCTGCTGATTTCAGAGCAAAAAATAGTGTTTATGAACAACAGAAACTCCAGTACAAAACAAACCTGAATGACTATTATTTGCAGCACGGTCTGAAATAAGGCATTCAGTGGAGGTGCAATGAAAGCCTAACAGTGTTGAGTACTGGGGAGGTTATTGGTTAGGTTGCACCTTCTGTGTCTTTTCCTGTAGAACAGAGTTGTTTGCAGGCCATGTGGAGAAGGTGGGTTCAACTCTAGTGTGTCTAGCTAAATACCACGCAGCCGTTCGCTCACCCTCCCCCCTCCCTCTCTGGGACGGGGGAGAGAAATGGAAAGTGAAGCCCGTGAGTTGAGATAAAGACAGTTTAATAAGACAGGAAAATAATAACAAAATAATAATAACAATAATAACAATAATGTTACAATGGTGATAATAGGAAAATAATAATAATATGTACAAACAAGTGATGCACAATGCAATTGCTCACCACCCGCTGACCGATGCCCAGCCTAACCCCGAGCAGTCCGGCCCCCTCCCCCCGGCTAGCCACCCCTATATATTGTTTAGCATGACATCAGATGGTATGGAATATCCCTTTGGCTAGTTTGGGTCACCTGTCCTGGGTCTGTCCCCTCCCAGCTCTTGCTGCACCCCCAGCCTGCCCGTTGGCAGGACAGAGCAAGAAGCTGAGATGTCCTTGGCTTGGTATAAGCACTGCTCTGCAACAATTAAAACATCGGGGTGTTATCAGCACTCTTCTCATCCTAAGCCAAAACACAGCATTCCACCAGCTACTAGGAAGAAAATTAATTCTGTTCTAACTGAAACCAGGACAACTGGAAATGCTCTATTCTAGAAATCAGCTTTAACAAGCCTGTCAATTGCCTACTTTTCATTTTAGGTTGTCGTCGTGGTGCCCCTATCCCCAGGATCCAGCTTGTGCTGTGAAGGACAAAAAGTCTGCTCACTGGGCTGTGTTGGAGTCACTCAGTGACAAGGCTGAATTACAGTTTTCAGTTCGTGTGAGGGCTACCTTCTAAACTCTGCTTAGAGTTTAAAGAGGAAAAAGTTTAAAGAGGAGAAAAAAAAACAAACACTCCTCAATTTATTTTAAATGGTGTCATCTGGAAACAAGCATCACTTTGATAGAACTTAGGATATCTCTATTTAGAAATTACTTGCTTCAACAAAAGGTAAAACTGTTTCCCAGCTTTCTGTATGAAGAACCATTGGTTGTGAAATGTCTTCCAATGTGAACTTCCTGTTATAAATTTCTATGTGATCAAACATGCTAGATCTAAATAAATACTGCTCATTACTGATTCATGCTTTGGGTAAAGGTAACCTTTTGCTCTGTAATCCTAAGAAATTTGGGAAGTTAGGTGTTGCTGAATTGGGTAGTTGAAAGAGTAGTGCAGTATCACCTCTTCAATGAGCAGTGTGGTTTCAGTCCTTTGTGAACCTCAAGAGATGAGTATAATTTGATTATCTAAAGGACAACTAATTTTCTATATTTGTCCCCCCACTAGTTATTTCAGCCATTCCTTTCTACTTAATCTAAATCGTTGTCTGTATTTGTAAGACTAATCTTACCAAAAAAGTTCAAAGTAAATAATTCAGCAAATGCCGGTGTTAAATTCTTCAATAATATATTACTCAAAAACCTCTCAGCCATCCGTAACCATGAATAATAAATAGAGAATAGTTGCAGTGAAAATGTTCCTAACACACTGCAGCCAAAAAACAGTTCAAACTGCTGTAGCAAGACTTACAGTAGAAGTCTTTATTCCCTTATGGTTTAAGTGTAAAAAAAGTTGGCCACATCATCAAGAAATCACTGCAGTGTAAATACGTCGACACAATCCCAGTACATATTGTATTCATATTTTGTGAATACATGTTGATAGAAGATTTCCACTTTCTTTTATGCTTATATGAGAACTCAAATGCTGAACTAGTTCTGATTATGTTGCTACATCAATCATGGTTGAATAAAGGTCATATTTCTTTTTCTCTGAATATTCAAGAAAGAAACAGAAAAATAAACCTTTCTTAAATTTGTAGAAATAGTGGAACTGGAAGATAGTTCATGTTGCATCTTGATTATTTCACTGCGCTGTGGATTTGTGTAGCATTTCACTTGGCAAATGGTGGGAAACGAGTGAAAAAGAATAGTGAGAAACCTGCCCCTTGTATCTTCAACATGTATTGGATGCTTAATCAGTTTTTCTCTCATACTGGCTGATCATTGCTTTAATGTTGTAGTGCTGAGGAGAGAATAAGTCTTGGAGAAGAGTTACCCAAAAGACAGATGTTGCAGAGTGTACAACAACAGGATGAGAAGGAAAATACCTGTTTGTGTCTTTGTCTATACTCTGTTGTGATTTGTTTGTCAATATTGGTTTTGTTCTGGAAGCTAAGATTTTTTTGTCTCCTTGACCGGGAAGCTTCTGTTTGCCAACTGTGCTGTCACATAATAGTAGCTTTGATGCCAGTTATATGTGAAAGCACTTGGAAAACTGAAGGCAGTGAAGAAAATAACAGCTCATTGTCAGAAGTTTGTACGGCAGGTCTTGCTTGTTGTATCCCTGATACGTCTGCAGAAGTTTCTGAGAGAAGATTCACGCGTCTATGAGTACCTGCTTGCCTGAGGCAAGTTTTGTGACTGTAGCATATATTGCTTCTCAAACTTCTGTATGGCTATACTCTTGTATAATAGCAATAGCACATTTATGTATCTTTACAGATCTATAACTTCACAATTTTCACCCAATTCCCGTTTTTAACAAAATAGTTAAATGAGTGAGTAATCACCTCAGGAAAGGAGCTACCATTTGTACTTCTAGCTAGATGACACACACATCATCAGAAATTAGAAATTGTGATTTACTGAGCAATTATACTATAAAAACAATAAATATACCCATGAACATGGAGTAGTTAGACTTTGAGCACTACTAGTATCTATTTCTTATTTTTTTTTTTAATGCAGATACTAGCACTTCTTCTTGTTTTAATCAAGGAAATCTTGTCACTTATTGCTCCTGTCTACTTCTGTGTTAATGAGTCAATGTTATGACACACATATATGGTATTTTGACTGAAGTTATTAAAAGCAGTAACAAAAGTACTAAGAAGTTTCATTTGAAAAGAATAAGAAAATATTCCATCCTGTCCAAGCAGACAGGATATTATTTTATGTAGACAGAATAATATGCCTACCAAAAACTGCAGCAGTAACAAACATTAGAAATTCATTTAATATTTTTGAATTTTGATATTGGCTGTCATTCTGATGAGGAGTATCTGCCATCTGGTGGCTAAACGTGCAATTTAAACGTGAAATGTTCAGCCATCAGGGGTTGTCATTATTGTAAGTAAATGTAATAAACTGGGGGCAAAACAGTACTCATTTGGAACAAGTCTGCAAGATTCATCTTATTTCAGTTATCCCAAATAGCTGATACAAGCAACAGATAACTGAAAATCTGTGTGAATGCAATTGTAAATACACTTTGAAATACTGGAAGTAGTGAAATATGATCTGTAGATTATAAACTCTTAAAATGGAATGTGATTACTTTTCCAGCTCTGTGAACTGCAGGGAGGGAGAGGGAAATCGACCAAAAAAATGCAGCAATAAGCATGCTTAATTTGGTCAGCCCCAATCACCAGTGCATGATTTTTCACAGTGGTGATGATATCTTAGCTAGGCTGCTGAACACAATGAATTGAGAAAACCAAGGATTTGGCAACAAAAAAGAGAACTGCAGCTCATTGTCAAATTAATATTGCATGCGGGCATAACTTCAGCCTTTTTTTCTGCCTGATATGTAATTTAAAGCAAGTTAGCACTCCTTACATTTGTATGTGGATGTAATTAGACCACGGGGAATTTATCAAAATTGTTAAACTTCTGTTTATTTCTTCCCTCCTTTCCTCTCCCCTATGGCCTTTAGAGGCTATTTTTTAATCTTTCCTTCTATGCTTTGCTGCTACCTTGTGGCATGTAGTAGAATCATCATTCAGTGCCCTTTTTTTTGTTCTTTCAGACTTACTGTTAGTAAAAAAGTTTTAAGGAACTTTTTAAAGCAATGAATACCGAGTGATTCACTTGTATGTAGGCCTCCACTAAGCTTTACCTTGCATTTAAGTATTAAGTTAATACTTTAATGTTAATGCTTTTAACATACAAGCATCATTGATATATATTTCAATCTAAAGCTGCTCTGAGTTTCTTGGCATAGAAAATACTGTTCTAAAAACTACCTGCTTCTGATAGAACATTTAGGGGAACAAGATCCTTAAGACGCTAGAAAGGAAAAATAGGTATATGTAATTCAGAATAATTCTTATTTATATAATTCACACTTCTCAGTTTTATAAAATAAATACTCAGTGAATGTGGACTTCTTCCCCTCCTTATCATATCCCCCCCTTCCACAACAACATGTTTAAGATCTTTCTTTCTTAAGATATTTCTACCATGGGCTTTCCATTCTGTTCTCTTTGGTGTGCATAACATGTATCTATCTACTTCTTCAGCTTTCATAACCAACAGAAATGACAAAATGTTTATCCTTCCTTTCTTTGCCGTATTTTAAATTTCTTCACTTCAAATTTCTGCTTCATATTTTCTGAATTTCCTCTGCTTTCTGCTTAGTTTTTGAAGTTAAGAGATGGTTTATACAAGACTGTTACAGAGACTTACAACACCAAAGATGATTGCTCTAAGCTGTGTCACTTCTTCCACCATTTATTACGTCTGATTGGTTTCACTCAGATAAAATGCTGCCTCTAGCACGCACACTGAGAATTTGAAGTTGTTGTCTTAACCCTGACTAAAACAAAACAAATCTGTAAGTACAGTAGCATCATAGGTTACTTCTATCTCTGTATTTGTACCTCTTCACTACAAACTTCTTTCAGTCTCATAACTTTTACAGTAATAGTAGCATAAATGTGTCCCATTCAGCATTTTTTTAATCCTGTGATGCTCACTGTTGTCCAGGCAAGATTTATTGACTGTAAAAATGAATGATAGTAGCTTTCATGTGAAGCTTTGTGTATCTAGTAGGTACTTTCAGGTTCTTCATTTACAGTAAATAATGCAGGAATTGAAATTCTGATTATTTCTTTTTCTACTCAAGTTAAAATTGCCCACAAAAACAACCAAACCAAAAAAACCCACATTTGTCAGCTCCAGTGATGCTACTAGTTCTGTGGTTTTTTTTTGTTTGTTTGGTTGGTTGGTTTTGGCATTGTAAAAGTACTCCCTGGAATTTTCTGTTTTAATGAAGGTTAATTATCGCGTACTATGAGAGCTCAAATGCACAGGATAGTCTAGTCTTGTAGTGGTATGCTTTTGGATCCATCTTTTTCTAAATGTTTTTCACCACCTATTTGAAAAGAGATATCAAAAGCCATTGGTTAAAAATATCCTTTCAGAAAAGGGGTTAAAAACCTTTAATCACTGAAAGATGAGCTAAGTGTTAAATTTAGTCAAACCTTGTTATAACAAGATTACTCTCATGTAAAACTTAACTCAGTCTTTTAGCATAAAGGTTAATGCATGCAATGTGTCAAAAGCTCACGTAGTTCTAATAAGGTACTGAATAAATGAAACATTTCTTTGTTCAGCAATGTCTAGTAAATGTACTAATTCTTAAACTGGTGCACAATTAAAATATTTATGGATTGCCGTGCTAGCTCACAAACTTTTAGGTCTGTTCTCCTTTCTGTGTGTCAGCTTAGTCTTTTAAATTTATCAGTTTCTCCTCTGTGTGCAAGGTACAGATCCAACTATTTAAATAATAATGCCTCTTCTTACCACTTCTTGTATATCTACTATGTTATATATAAATTCTACTGTCCCTTTCCTAATAAGTCACTTTTGGTGCTTAAAGTGTTGTGGAGATCTGCTGACTCGTGTGTGTAAGAAGTGTCTGCTGGGTCCCAAACTGCTACTTGCCAGTTTTAACAATTCAGGAACAGATACTGCTTTTGTTGATACTGTACTATGGTATGTTTTTTGGCCAGCCTCATACAGGAAAGAGGGGACTTTGTGTATGCAACTAGCCTTATGTTATTATTGCCATGGGTTAGGTGATACCAAGTGAGTATGGCTATGCTTGCCTTCCCCTCTGAATCATTAGGCATGTCTCAAGTCTTCAACAGGCACAGAAAGAAGAGTACTAGCACTCCCTTGGGTAGGCTGGATTAGGGGATGAAAGAAATGGAGAAATTCTCCATAGCTGTGCTACTAACCCTTGGGAAGTCCCAGAAGGTGACAGCAGCCTTTGGTCCCACTTCTTATTCCAGTTTGGAGCAAGAAGATCTTCAGGGACTTCCACTCCTGGTAGCAAACTTTCATCCCTGTCTAGATGGGGATGAATTCAGAGGGACTGTTTCATACTTACTCTCACTTTTAGAGTCTTTTGACGGAGACCTTTGATATATGAGTGTCCATTAGTGGAAAGTGTATTTAAGATGTCAAAATGTCAAAAAATAAAATAAAATGATGATGAATTATTAGGGAGGGGAGGCGATAGTACTGAATGTAGTACACTTTCAATACCATTTTGAAGGTTGATTTAAAGTAAAAACTGATGTTACAATGTACTTATGGGAAGGAAATAATCCAAACAGAAACAGAACTGTTGGAAATTGAGTGAGAGAAGTCTGTCAGAGAATGTTTAAGTAGTAGCTGTTAAAGAAATGACACATCTGATTTTTCTTGGGTGCACAGACATTTGTCAAATTTATAGAAGAATAAGCTGTCCAATGACTGAGAAATACCCATGAAAGTTATAAAACACAAAGCCAAGACATAAAAGTCAGGAGACGCATGTACATAAATAAAAAGAAGATGCATGAGAAGCTTTATGTGTAAAGTTTTGAAATGAAAAATGTGAATATTTTTGTCATAATGACGATAACTTCTTTTCAAGTAAGATATAAAATATTTCTATTAACAGGGGAGTAGTTAAGCTAGAAAAATCTTTCTCTGAGTGGTGTCCAATAAACTTAGAATCCAGGCATGGATCATATTATATTGCCTGAAAAGACTTCCTTCATAGTTGTGTCAGGGAAGGTTATTCTGAATAGTGAATTTATCATATCTCTGGATAGGTAGCAATTTGTGAGCCTGCTATGCTACTGATTATTTAGTCTTCTGATAGGTAAGCCAAATTTTGAACTAAAATACTAGAATGATTTCAAAAAGATTGAAAGAAGTACGTGTGCACACATAATTTATAGATTTGTATAAATATTTATGTTTCTAGGGCTGCCAAACCCAGCTGTGCAGTGGAGGAAGGCTGTTGCAGTTGGATGCCACTGAGTGCAACAGGTTGCAATGCTGTGCACGTATCCCCGACAGGCGCGCATACCGACACCAGTATGCAGCATACAACGCAGAAACACTCAGCGCTCACAGACAGCACCAACAGATTCATCCTGCTTTCCCGTCAGGTTGATGAGGTACCAGATCTGTTAATTGGAGATGTATATATGTCATACATATATATATATATATAAAATATTTACATTAGCTAGGCCTAGGTGTATTAAGTAGCTGGCCATGGATTCTGCCTTCTTCAGTTGTAAGTAATAAGAAAGACATGCCATATTTATATGAGAAGAGAAGCTTGAGTGAAGCATAGGATATTGCCAGTTTCTTCACGTGAGGCTTAACATCACTTTGGAGACCACTCTTACAGAACAGATCAATACTGCAGTGTGCTACAAGCAGGGGTTTCGTGGCCTGTTATGTGTAGAAGGTGAGACTGGACAGTCACAGCGGTCTCTCTGGTTTTAACAGCTGTTACTCAGTCATTTAACTATGCCACATGTAACTCCCTTCCTGTCTCCTAAGTGAAAAGGAAATTCCAGTTTTTGAAACGGAAATGAGAAAGTGCCAAAAAAATCAAGTATCAGGTGAGGGCAATATCTTGGTTGTTGCTTACCCACCTCACATAGTGTAGAAGTAATGTACCATAAAAGCAACACAAGCTCTGTTTATTGGCAACAAGGGAAACTAACTTTGAATTACAGAAGAGGAAACTATCCCCTCAGCTATAACCACTGAACTGCCTCATGATGGTCTGACATGGTAACAGATTTATTTAAAAAACAACTTTTATCATCAATATACCTTGTGGCACCTTGTCTGTGTCTAGTAAGTAAGGAAAGGAATTTTGCTTCACTTTTCTAGAACTGACTGGAAGTGTGAGAGATGGGAGTCTGTTTCTAAAACAAGCCATCTTACAGTTCTTCAATCATACAAACATTCCTGCTTTTGAAACAGTGTTTTGCTATCATGTTCTCAGGAAAGGGTAAATGATTAAAACATGGTACATTGTACAAAGTATCTAAACAAACTGCACAGTTGATATGTGGGCTGAAGTAATATGTTAAAATTGTGTTTAATCAGTGAGCCCTGACAAGACTTAATGTTTATCCTTTATTATCCTTTATTATTTATTTATCCAGAGTTACCCTTATCCTTTGTTAGCCTGTTCCTACTAAGAAAAATAATTAGAAATGGAGAAAAGAACAAGAATTATACAATCCCTTCAAATGTGGCAAAACTCTTACATGCCACTCCCCTCATCACCAGCCAAGGTCCTGTACTTTACCTCATATTCAGCAAGGTTACTTGCCTCAGCCTTCTCTAAATAGCTCTCAAAAATACATGACCTCTTCTCCCACCTTACACCCTTCACTTGCCAAACCACCAGCTCGCAGAGCATTCCTTCAATCACTGTGCTCTCTCTGAAGTCATGCAGGTCATGCAGAAAATTTCTTTCTCAGATAAACTTAAAGTGAACAGCAGACAAATGTATTTATCTGACAATGCATAGAGCAGGTGAAGGAAACATGGCTGCAAATGTACCTTCTCCCAAACCAGCAGCTTCTAGAAAAAGAATATGAGCCTGAGATCATTCTGTACTTTGAGTTCCTGGCACAGTCTGCAGAAATTCATTTGATGAATAGTTAAACTTAAATCATTTTAAAATTGCAGACAAAGAGTGAAGTTAATGCTTATGAGACACATAAGCATCTCTGTCATACTGCTGCTCTAATTGGAGTGTTTACAAAAGAGAAGGCTTATTGTAATGACAGACTGTGAAGTTAGTCAAATAGCATCTATTGCTGGTCAATAACAGCCAATTGTGCTGCCTAGTTACTCACCTTTTTTCTAATCTATGGTTGCTAGCAAGGTTTTGCACTTTATCAGTATTTTTGGCAATGCACAAGGACCCGTATCAGTGTGATGCATAATGTCCTTATTGTTTTTCCATCCATTATGTGTTTCAATATATTCTTTGAAGAATATATGTTAGTCATCTGCAAACACCTATTTGCTTGAAAGGGTGTTTGTTTTTTTCTTAGTACAAATGAGTACATATACTTTGTGTGTTTTGCATATTTCCTGGCTTTCCAAAACAATTCAAAGAAATACAGAAACCCTTACAGCTTTGCCAGCTGACATGTTTTCATGGATCAAAGTCTTGTAAAAGTATTGTAATTGCTGAATAACTTTGTCCAGCAATTTACGATTGCCTTTGTGTTTAGCGGACTTAACTGTAGATGCCAAAAGGCTCAAACTTTGTCACCTGGATATAACATCCTTCCAAGAAAATGGAGAAGTAGTGCAGCTTCTTACAGCTCCTTGCTGTGTTCTCTCCCTGAACAAAAGATTATTTCTCTGTGTGTGCCTGACTGACTTTTGCAATTCTGATAAACTATACTCAAGAACTCAGAGTCAGTAGTGCTCTTCTTCTGCTGGCTCTTCCAGCTGGGTATGGCATGTATAAAATGTGATGGGCCTCCTATATTTCTGGCTTGTCCAACACAGTCTGGCCCAAAGGTGTAAGCTGCAGCTTTTATGTGCTGGGGGTCTCTATAATAAAATTTGCAGGTCTATTGGGATAATTTTTCCAGTCTACAGCATTTGTAGCAATTCTTTGAATTCAAGTTTCCTAATGATAGGATGTCATTGTTTTTAAAGTATAAAAAATGTTACATACTGAGGTAAGGGAGGGTTTAATAGTTTGTCAAGGGGAGCAGTAATCTATGGTGCATAGTACCTGCTGGAGACAAAGTCTGTGGGCATGTTCTTTTGTGTACAGGGTAAAACAGGAAAAGGTGAAGGCAGAGTCTGGAGGGGAAAAAAAGGCATTCATGCAAAGGAAGAATTATGTGGAGTAAGACGTAGTTCCAAGGAATGGAGTTAGAGGCTTTTTGGCGAGAGGGGAAGCTGAACCAGGTTTCCTCAGCAATATAGAGGATTCTTCTCTTGTTTGGCATCAATAAAACATAAAAAGAGTGAAAAATGTCATGAATGAGCTACAGAAAAGAGAGTATGTGAGACTACATGAGAACTAGAATTTCCAGAGAGATGTAGATGGGTCATATTTGGGATTTTACATTATGTACTCTAATGGTTTGCTAGTGTGATTGGTATGACAACTCCTATGTTCTTACTGGGGCAGTAAAAACCTGGTTTCTTGTGCTGTCAAAGAAAATGAGTGGTTAAGTCAAGTCAATCTGTGTGTTCATTTATTGTAATTGAAAAGGAAAAGTAGGATGTCAGAGCAACATATACCGCTATCCCCATACTATGAATTACAAGTATTTGGTGAAGACCAGTGATTTACTATTATACAGTAATTTTGAGAAATAATGTTTACTAAAAAGCCATGTGTTTGTTTATTAGCATTTGTGATTGCCACAGTTTACCATGTAATAAAAGCTTTTCTTCTGCCTATATCAATATATTTTAAATAAGGAAATGATGAAGAAGAGAAGAAAATAAATGTGTTAGAGAGGTGGCATGCATGAGATTGGGATAATACTACTGAACAGGTTTTGTTGCTTAACTAGAGTTAGAGGTATTTTGTCTTGAGATCTGTTTATGTAGTGTAACCAGTGTTATACGACATCCTCTGTGAGACTCCAAAGATGACGTAAATTGTAGATAGAATACAATAATAATTGTGTGCACTTAACTCATTTATTTAGAAACATACAGGAATTAAAACCTAAGAATGTTAATTCTTAATCTAGATTACTTATTGTAGGTGTGTCTGTCTAGTTTCCAAAGTTATTGAAAGAGTCTGTAAGAAAAGGGCAGCAAACTGTCAGGATCAAAGATCACTTTTAATTTTTCAAAAAAATCCTGTGAAGATATCACTTGCGTTAATAACAGTTAGATTTTACATTAATATGCTAGGCAAATATTTAACTGATGTGCTTAAATTAGTTAATTTATGTCCTAATTAATGCCTACAGAAAACACCTGAACGGGTAGTTCTTAACACTGAACAAAACACTGAAGGTTTTTTCTAAAATCCTTCAAGCTGCCACTAGATGGTGATACTAACTTTTAAACAGGCTGAATTTAGTCAGCTATGTTACTGTTCTCTTGTTAAGAACAATATGGAAAGCACATTTTGGGTTCATGTATATAGTTTAGAAGCAATAATATCCACCAACTGCTATGTAAAATTGGAAATAGAAAAACTGTAACCATTTTTTTTAAATTTCAAAATCGATTTTAGAGCCATTTCTGAGTAAAGATCATTCAACCATATCAATCCTTCTTATGCCCTTCTTTAAAATGCATTCTACGTTGTGTACATTAGTGAGGACATGAATGTCATGTAGCTACCATTTTGTACTTCAGCATTAAAAAGGACAATGCTAGTAATTTTCTGGGACATTTCAGAAATCTACAAAGTCGTTGGAATAGAAATTTATGGACATGCTTTGTTCAAGTATCATTTGTGCAGCTCAGTGCAATAGATTCTGCTTTGCAGATTCAAACTGGAATATTTGACACTGAGAAAAGCATGCAGCTTCATGGAAACACACTTCACGTGTAACATGAGCTACGCTTTATAAATTCTGTTCTGTAAAATGTCTAATAAAGCAGTAAAGTACACACATTTTTGCTGAAAAAGCACTACTTAATAGTTTTGAGTTCCAAGGATAGTTAGGAAAAAAAGTATTTTAGTGATATCATCATCAAAGCAGCAACAAATTCCATTAATTTTGCAGTGGACAGAATTTTACCTCTGAAGCTTAAAGCATTCTTTGGGTCGTAAACAACATCTGCTTTGAAAGTAGGCCAACTATTCCATGCTCTTTTTCTTCCCTCCATCCCCTTTGTTCATCCCAGACTCTAAAGGTTGCAAACAATTCTTATTAAAACCTAGCAAAATCTGTATAACTGCAACATGTGCAACTAATGAACATTTTATGCTAGTGTCATCCTCTAGCATGTTGGAAGTTTTTTACTAGCTGTTCTTGGTAATTAGTGTATTTAAAGCTCTCTTGATAATGGACAGTTTTCCCAAGAACTATAGATAATGCTGCCACCTGTGAGACTTCTGGTCTGCTCATAGATGTAAAAGAGACTATACAATTCCCTCTGTTAGTGACAATTAATCTTACGTGTGCACATCCTCATGATGTCCCTGAGCTCTGAAACCCTCCATCAGGGTTGCTTCCGTTCCTGCTAATAAACAGGTATTAACATGCAACTCAATGGATGTCATTTACTCTTCAATCTCTTAAACTTATTTTCCTTAACTGAAAAGTTTATCAAAGTTCTTCATCTTAGTAGACTATTACATTGTGTATTTAAGACTTGGTGAATTCAAGGTGAAAGTCTTGTCAAAATTACTGACAGCAAAATGTAACTCACTTGAGTATATTCAGTGGCTGCTTCAAGTTACCTATGCAGTCAAGAATGAAGAGAAGTTGTCTTGTAACCAAGGTGACAAAAAGTGCTCTACACTAGATATTTCCATGTGACAGATTGACAAGACTGTTGTTTTCTACCAGATGTAAAAACTGGAATCTTGGATAAAACTTTCCAGTTAATGCATTTGAGACAGAGGGAATTTTCTCTCTGGGAAAAAGTGAGACTTGTTTAAGTGTTGAAATTATCTATAACTATAAATTGTTATCTGTGGAGATTTAAAACTGTGAGAGTCAGCTAATTAATATCTATCTGATAAGAGGACTACATATCTATGACTTTCAAGACTTGCTATCTCCTACTATGAATAAAACCATTTTGTTTTCTGATTATATGTTGAAAGTACGGTTCCTCTGGGGTAGTGCTCCCAGTAGCTTTACACTTCCAAAACTCATTATCATAATCATCATCCCTGACTAAATCTGCTTGTAATCAGATGGGGTTCATCATTCAGTTCTCTCCTATGAAAAAGTCTCACATGTCTGGGAAAGTTTCAGAGTTAAAAATTTTAGTTTGTAACTCTGTTAGTATTTTAGTTTGGAAAACAGTGTGCTTTTTGAGAGAATAGACCAATTGTCTTTGCTTGCTATGTTTTGATTCATGTTGTGGAGAGCTTTCTGAACACTTGATCAGGATTCCTCTCAGACAGAAGAGGTGCTGTCCCTGGAGTATTCTCAATGCACATCAGCCACCAACAGGCATTTGCTCCATTGAACTGGAGAGGAGTTATTGAAGTAACTTACACAGTTCATACAGTGTGGACAGTGAGTTCTCAGCCCAGCTGTTCAGATTTGCAGATCTTCTCTTGGTTTTCTGTGCTAGCATTGCCTATATGTAGTCTTATCCTACCAAAATACAAAGATTTTTGCATGTTTTTAAAGTCTCGTATTTTTTCAGCCATAACAACTCTCTTAAACTTGCAGGACAGATCAATGGGAGCTGTGTGGGTACAACTAAAATCTCAATGGCTAAAAAAAAATAATCCTATTAGCCAATGAAATGTAAATTCAAATGTATAGTTGAGGTTTGGGAAGCGTTAGGTGCTATATTCATAGTCACTTCTTTAAATTATGAAAGCTATTAAAGAGGACCAGATGTCCCACTGAGATGATTTTGCTCCCAGTATTTTTCCTGTAGGTACTATAAGAAGTTAATTATTCTGGCTTCAAAATAGTGAAGTCAGCTTGGAAGAGGACAAGTTTTCAATAAACATGCCAAAAATTATCTCTTTTGTAAGTGCAGTTTTTTAGAATTGGCTGAGGAAGTATTATTTGTTTATTGCTTTGTAAGAAAGCAGCTAACTAGTTTGTCAAGATTATTGACCCATGAGAAAACAGCACTTGTTATAGAAACAAAACCACTGTCCAAGCTTTAGATAACTTGATGTGAACACTGTTCACAATTCACATTACTGAAAATTATTTATGCCAATAAATATGCTGGCATGCATCTATTTCATTTTTCAAGCCCAGCTCTGTACAGGTGGTGGGAGTTCTCATGTCAGTATTTCAGCATGAAAAGCAAAGAAAGGGCCAAACTATGTTCTCCAAATACCTTTTTATTTTTAATATAATATTCCTGTAGTTTTGGATAGCTCACTATATGAAACATCACAATCTTAACTGCCTTTTAATTACTTCCTTGAAAGACATCTGAATTGAAAAATCTGAACAACAGTGTGTACATGCCTGGTTTCTTCCTTCCCTAGGTTTCTTTATTTCTGTTATTCCATCATGATCATGTTGCAAGTGTTTGCATAAATGCAAACATTTTTCATATAGAATATCTCATTTCTGCACTTTAATAATAGCCAGCTTGCGCTTTTACTCAGAATTGATTTTTTTTTTTACTACTTTTTTTTTTTTAATAGTGAGTCAACGCAAGACTTTGCAAGTTAGCATTTCTTTGCTTATTCAACCTGCAGGACTTCTTGGAAACATCAGCACTTCAGATCATCAGGTGATGGGTATGAAAGACTCTCTTTTGCCCTAAAATGTGTCCCAGTATGTTCCTATTGATGCAGAAGGACAATTGCTGTTTCTCTTTTATAGTGCTGGAAAGCTGATTATATGACCATGAATGGTGCTGTTGATGGATGTTTTGCACTGTGTGCTCTTCCCTTACTGTTAGAAAAATGTTTTGCTAGAACCATAAAGGCTGAGAACTGAAGTTATTTGTTTTAATAAGAAAAGAATCGCTAACTTTGTGATCACAGAAGCCATTAATAATCAGACAGGCTTCTTTTACTTAACAACAAAACTCAAGAACAAAACCAAACTTTTCTCTTAACTTTATTTATCATGCCTTATGGAGTTTATTTCTCAGTTGACATCTACTATTTATTATTTAAGAGACATAAGGAAAGAAAAGAGAGATGTTTTCTGAAAAGATCAGAGGAAGGAGAGGCAGAGCTGCAGAAAGGTACTGGCCTATTACCATAATGGCTGGAGTTACAGAGAGGAATTATTCAGAATCTTGCTGAATAAATGAGCAGTAATGCTATCTGTATAGATCATAATTCAAGCATCGCCTGCTCCAGTTGCTTAGCAAAAATGAATAAATCAACTTCCTCTGGTTAGCACTTGAAATTTGTATACACATTGGGACCTACATTGTTAAGCTTTCCTCCAAAATCATAAGAAATACCTGAATTATTGAAAATACAAGGTTATAACCTAAATGTACATATAATTTAAACATCATTGCTTGAGTCAAATGAAGCCTAAAATGGGAAAAAAACAGGGAGGAAAGGTCCATTAACTTCAATAAATGTTTGCTGTGAAACATGCCAAACCTCAAATGTATGGAAGTAGAGAACAATACTGAAGTTCAATAGGATGAAAGACAAAAAATAAATCTTAAATTAAGCTCGTAAATGCTGGTATGTTACATCGGCATGTAAGATGTGCAACTAATCCAATAAGTGGTTTACATGTGTAAATTCAACACTGATGTTGGTAAATTTAAGTAAGTTGAGTTCTACAGAATGTCATTTCATATTTTACATGGTGCTGCATAATAGTTGTCCAGCTGTAAAATGCTTTTTACCCACAATAGGAAATTTTGCAGACTGGCATGTAAGACATTTTCAGGTCTTTCTGCCTGGTGAAAATTATACCTCGTGGAAAGGCAGCACATTAAAAAATTTCTATTGTGTGAGGACATATAACTGAAAGGCAAGAGGAAATATAGAAGTAGCATAATGGATTATAACACACACTCAGAGAAATAGAGAGAATGATTATCTAGTGAATGTTGCAAATTACAATGCCATAATACCTGACATATTTTGAAAAACTGTGTTCTATTTGCAAAGAAGCAAAAATGGGTGTGATTATAATGTGGCCTGATGAGCCTTCACCAGGCACAGGATGAAATTTAGAGCAATAGAACTTGTGTGATTTTGACGCAGACAGCCCCATTTCATAGAGGGAAGGGTGATAGTAAGTCTCTATAAAAAGCCTAGCACACAAGAGACATACTAACTTTACATCATGAAAAGACATCTATTGCAAGCACAGCTTAAATCTTTGTGGAAAACCACAAAGAATCACAGTGATCACATCTTGACAGGACCTAGACGTTTCTGCATTTGCGTAGTTGCTGATGGATGAACAGTGAAGGGAGGAAAAGAACGTGAACCAGGACTTTTTAAGCTACAGTATGTGACTGTATCATAAATCAGAGAAAATAAGCATATTCATTTAATAGTGACTTGGAACACTATTGCAGTTCTGTAGTTTTGTACAATCTGCTTCTGGAGACATATGAATAATAGAAAGGCTTCCAGTAGGCCTCCAAAAGGCTCAAGATCATGCTTTAAAACAAATGTTTCTGCTTCTCAAAAACAAATGTTTTTGTCTTGAAGTTTACATGGTTATTCTGCAGTCACTGAAAGAATGTGACACTGATGGCAAAATTACTGTTTTGTAATATAAAGTTTGCCTTAATTTTATTAGGTGCATACGATAAATACAGTAGGAAATCAGTTTTCTCCACAATGGAAAAATTAATATCTCATATTTTAGAATAAAATCATTTTTAATTTTATTTTTTAAATTTGATTTTTGTTTCACAAACAGTAAAATTCCTTTCCACTTGTATTTTAAAACTATTGCTCTTGTCTGTGATAACTCCATTATTTGAAGTCATTTCCTTACTTGCTGATGAGTCTTGCCTAAACTTGTTTGAGGTAATAGTTATTACTGAGCTACAAAAAGCAGATTAAGGGAGAAAACCAGTGAAAGTCAAGTCCTAATTGTCATAAGACCACAACCATTACAATTAACTTATTTCTATCTCTGTATTTCTTTGCTCTTTGTGTATATATATATATATATATATATATATATATATATATATATATAAAAGGTACTATTATTTTTTCTTTTATCTTTTTGGTAGTATGTTAGTTTCTCTCTTCTCTTTAAGAAGAGATCCCCATCTGATACCTATTTTTAAATAGTGGTATCTTCATATTTGCAATTATCGTGATTATTGTTGTTTCACAGATTGTCAGTGTTTGTAGAGATAGACTTTTACACTAAAAATTATAGGCTCTGACTTGGTCTTCGGGACCAAGAGAAAATGGAATTCCAGTTTGAGGTGAGAGTCATCACTGTCACCATCAGCAAATATGGTACAGCGTTTGTGATGGTATGCTTGGAGGCATGCACCAGAGTTAGAACTTGTTAACAACTCACTGTCTCTTGGGTAAGATGAACTAAAGTTTGTTCCACAGCAAGAATGTTCTTAAAATGTGAAGCTTGACTTCACAGCTTTGCTTAAACTGTAAAGACTGAAGGTTGCAAGCTGCAGCTGAGGGTCTGATACCAACTGAATGTGAACTACCTCAGTCCTTGGGCTTTGTCTCATATCTTGTGTTATGAAACACATATGTATCAGTCTTGTTATCAGTATCACTTTTAGTACTATGGCCATACCATGTGCAGGTGTTAATTACTTGTGCTCTAAAACCAGTCCAAGTCATTTCTGTGGAATTAGCAACTATCATTTCAGTACCTGTTGACAACTAGTATTGTTAGTTTGTACAGAAACGTGAGCATACATAATGGGTAAATACCAAGCAGGAAACAATAGGATTTAACAGAAACAACTGGAAAATTAGTGATGTCATACAGAAAACCATGAATATTACAAAGCTTTCTTTATTATTGTTATTTTTGCTATGTAAAATACGTTTCCAGCAGCCTTTCATAACCCTTACATTTCCTCAAATAATTAACTGTTGGAATCCACAATATGGATTATCCAAATGGCCGTGCTGTTGTTGCTCAGGAAAATTCATGCAAGTTGCCATTTACACGTGCTATAAAGGTATGCAAGTGGTGTGTCTTGTTGATCATTGACTTTCTTCTTCAGCAACTGCAGAACACACTTGAAAAGTATTCCAACATAAATGTAGCTACTGTGTCTAAAAGCTTTTTAAAAGCCATGTAAAGCTACTTGAGGCAGAAATAACAGTATTCTCTTCACCCGCAGTGGGAACAGAATGTGCAGTCACCAGCAATATTGTAATAACCGATTTTTTTTATTTTTTTTTTGAGAACTTCACTAGATTAATTTCTCATGCTGTGTCAATCACACTGCTTTACCTGAGCTTTTGGGAAGTGAGTGCCACAGATGGATTTTGTGATATGTCAAAAAATCTTGCTAAGATTTTGGATATTCTGTTTAATATGTAGATATATCAAAAAGACAACGGTAATCTGATGTGTCATATAAGTATAAGCATAATCCTAATACAGAAATGTAGTGATATTTTCCTAAATAGGCACAAGCTATGCAGAAATGCTGTTCTGCTGCCATAAGTGTGTCCTTTTCTAACTGGGGATTGCTGACAATAAGTAAAATATCTAAATGTAGCTATTTGGGGGAGAAAAAAAAAAAAAAAAAAGGTTATCTTGCAGCAGGTTGAGCTATTCTTACTACAGTAGGAGTATATGTTGCTTTTAGATTTTCTGCTCTTTTGTCCAAAAGACCATTGTGAAATGTGCTGTAAGATTTGGATGTGGGGTGGGTGGAAGTGCTCCTCTATGTGTAAGTAAAGAATGTGACAGTGCAGCATTGTTATCTGAGTACTTTTGGGAGTTGCCTGGATTATGTATCCATTTGGAATTTGAACCTTTTACATCACTCTGAAGCAGAAAAACAGTATGGAGGAATAAACTTTCAGTGACATTCCCAAGTTAAATGAGAGTTATTAATATGGCCACATGCTTGTGCATGTTACTTGAACATGAAAACAGCAGGACCTGGCTTAGCCATGCATCAAAAAAAGTGTAATGAACTGTATTTATAGCTTGGCTTAAGGTTTGTCTGACACAAGTAGGATGAGAAGAGATTGGGATGGATGGGAAAACACTTGGCTTGTATTTATTCTTCTCTGATAAAATCTTGAAGTGTCACTTTGTCACTATCCTTCGGCTATCTAATCCATAAGTGTGTAATTATAGATAGCTAACAAATGTTGAGCTGTTCTACTACTATAAATGAATATTTGGGTATATCCTAATGCGATAGATCCAGTGAATACAGGTGACACATTTAAATTAGGGCATTTGTTACAGAAGAAATTATAAACTTTGTTTATGACATTGAATATTTAAACAAAGCTTGTTCTTATTCTCTCGGGTCTTTCACATTTCAAAGTGTAAATTAAAAAAAAGAAAATCTAAAGGGACAGAAAAGAATGTGTAAAATTCTGTTGGCAGATGGGGTAGGAAAGGAGTGTGGAGCAGCTGGATAGCACTTAGAATATGACAGTCCTTTTCTGTATTTCTTTTTTGTTGCTGCTCCGGGAGTAGAAGAGAAAGCCAGCTTCAATATATGTCCTATCAAATAAGTATCTACATAAATTACAGATGTGACTCTCTTGCTAGGGCATGTTTTTCTCTCTTTGCCACAGACATCTTTAGTTTAAGATGTTTGTCATTCTGGTGTGCACTCTTTGTTTTGTCTATTCTCTCCTGCGGTGCCAAGCAAACACCTTAGCTCCACTGTCTGTATTTTAGCATCTGCTGTGTCTTTGCATGCGACAATATTCTCCTTCATGTCTGACTGCCTCACCACTGTCAAAATTGTGCTGGGTAATCAGTAGGAAATTTCTTATTGCAGGCCCCCATAGACTTCTACCTAGAAAAGTATTTGTCTTATTCTTTTCTTCCTAGTTCTAGTAACATATTTTTTTCCTCCAATCAGTAAGTATCTTCTTCAACTAACGTCTCTTCCAGAACCAAGAGGATTTGATGATTAAGGGTTTTTAGACAGCTCCTCTTACCCTGGCTACTGATATTTCTGAGCTTTCTTGGATTTGCCTGAAAAAAAAAAAAAACAAGCAATATCACAAGCAGAATTGACTTGCTACAGTCTCTTCAAAATCACTAACCACTTGATCCAGATAGGTGTATACCTATATTGACAAGCTTTTTCCCTTCATTCCTTTTTCTTCTTCCCTTTCCTTTCTTCCCTGCTTTCCTTTCTAAATTGCTATTTCATTAGTATATCTCAATTTTGTTATTTATTAATCTCAAAATCCTTTACCAATGAATGCAATAAAATTCTCCAGTTTTATAGATGAGAAAAATGAAGTGCAGAAAAAAGGGAGTTGCTTGCCTACTGTCACTGAAGGCCAGTTCAAATTTAATTTTCCTCTGTTAAGATTGATTCTTTACAGAGAATCTCCTGTTCTCCCTGTCATGATGATATAGATGGTGGTGGAGAAGGAAAAAAAAGCTGATTTTAACTTTGTAGAAAACTATCAGAGCATGCTGGTAACTAGGTTTGTGTTCCTGAAGACTTCTGAGCATGTTCTTGTGCTTATTATTTTTGTCAACTCATTGGTAATGACCCCATTCTTCTAATTCATTATTCAAGAAAGACAATTTAGTCTTCGCCTGAGCTTTACGTCTAATTGTGTAGAAATATCATATAGCAAGTATTACATATTTTTATTTCTTTACATTACAATGCATCAACCAAAGGCACATAATCACAGGCAAGGGTATTTCATGTATTTGGAATATTTTTAATCATCTGCAAACATTTGTAGACTAATACTTGTATGAGCTGGTTTAATACCTTTTCTAATTCAAGTACTTTACTACTGCTTTTAACTGTCTTGGTAACCGTCAATTAAATGCTATTGGAGGCTAAGGTACCACTTTTCTGGCAGTTGCCTTATAGGAGCAAGATCTTGTTGAAGCAATTTGCCTGTTCTGATAGATTGGTCATGAGGTATGCAGTTCTTTCTTTTTCAGAAAAGGAAATAAAAGATGCTGCTACTGTATCAGATCAAGGCAAGCCAGACTCTGAGGTAATGGGACACAGACTGAGGAAGGAATGTTTGATTTGAGCCCAGCTGTTACTGAAAATTAAGCCTCAGTGACACTGCCTGGATCACTAAGAAGTGTAGCTTCTGTTGGGTTCTGAGGGAGTCAGTGATGCTTATTAAATGAGTTAATCGTGAAATTGAGTACAGAGAACCAAAAAATTCTTATGCTAGCAATTTTTTTCAACAGTCTATTTAAGTAGAAATAGTGTTTCCGGTTGGAAAGATCTGTGCTCATAAATACGTGAATTGAATGACAGTATGTAATATAATCTAATTATGTTTTTTATGTTCCTATGTATAATACAATGCTGTGATAATTCAATCATAATTATATGCCTGTTTTTAACTAGAAAGAACCTGAGTGTATAGGTAGTAAGAACCTTTCTGTGGGAGGGACTCTTGCGAAGAATGTGATGATAATGTTGGAGCCAATAGATACACTTATTAAAGTATAAAGTATTTTCAAATGAATTCTTATACCAAAGTTTCCTATGGATTTTTACAAGGCACCTTTTTCTTGGTAGAATACCCTTCTGGAATCTAGGTCTAGTAGCAAAACTGTTAGTCTCACGTGTACCTTGACAGTGACCATGTCTTGACTAATGTCATGAGTTTTTTTTTTTTCTTTTTTTTTCTCCAGAAAACAATGGGGAGCTATGTTGCTAGTCCCTGAACTTAAATACGTGTTTTATTCCCAAGACCAACCAAGTATTAATATGTTTTGTCAGTTACAGATAGAGGAGTCAGAAATATTAATATGCAGGGAATTTAGAGATGCTGCCTAGAATCACTCCCTGGACTCTACAGATGTGTGTTAATAATGCTTTTTATATTGTATCTCACAGCATTTATATTGTGACGCTAATTTCTTGGGGAGGTACTCTGTCAGTGAGTGCAGCGATCAGTCAAAGGATAATGATTTTAAACTAAAACACAGTAGATCTAGATTAGATGTTAGGAAGAAATTCATTACTCAGAGGGTGGTGAGGCACTGGCACAGGTTGCCCAGAGAAGCTGTGGATGCCCCATCCCTGGAGGTGTTCAAGGCTGTGTTAGATTGGGACCTTGGGCAACCTGGTCTGGTGGGAGGTGTCCCTGCCCATGGCAGGGGGGGTTGGGTGGTCTTTAATGTCCCTTCCAGTCCCAACCATTCTGTGATTCTATGATTCTCCTACATGTGTCTCTTATTTAATTCTAGAGTATGCTCAACAGATTTTTCATTTGAAGATTTTTTTTTTCCATAGCAAAACAGTAGCCTTGATCTTTGCCAGTTCACAAGTTTACTTCTTACATTAGATGCTCCCTCGTTTTGGAAGGTCAGTGAGAAACACAAGGATTTCACTCAAGTTCTCTAGGGAGAGGGGCTATCAGCAATCTTTTAAAATTTGTTCTGCCTGAAACACTTGGTTGCCAAGGATGGAAAAATGTGTTTGCTTATTCTAAGAATTAGTTTCTGATTATGAGTACCAGTAGTTGAAAAGTACAGGTTGTTCTGCTCGGGGATAGCAGGATAGGTTATTGGGTGTTTGTATGGCAGGTATTTCTGCTTACTGGTATCAAGCAGATCTCTTCAGTAGAGATCACAGTACCTTAGGATCCACAGGGACATGTGTCTAGATGTCTTGTTATTGAAAGTCTGCCCAGATTTTCTTCCTCTGAGAAGATGTTCATCACCAATGAAATGAAAACGTATAAAGTGTTCCTTCCCTTTCTCCTTCACGTGCAGTTATGTATGACTGGCTACACATATTAAGCACTGGAAGGTTAACAAAAACTCTGGGTATGCCATGCCTCCTGACAGACAAATCTTGTCAAGGCAAAATAACTCTTCTTTGTATTTCACAGACATAAATCCTCCCAGCAACATTTGAGTTGAAAGAATCCTCAATGTATTTTTTTTTTTTTTCTTTCCATGGGAGACTTTCAGAGGTGCCAAATGAAAAGCAGATTGCAAAGCTTCCTACCACTGAAAGTAAGTGAAAAAATCTTAAATTATCCTAGAAAAACAAGCACAGATACGGAGTCGTGGTATGTTTCCTGCTACCATGGAGATGTTTGCTAGCAGTGAGATTTTTTGAGAAGTTGGGTGTCAGTTTTCAGACAGGCAGAAGTAGATTACAATTTCAACTGGGTTAACTAGGCAATACAGTATTTCTTCTTCCAAGTCACTTTCACAGCATATGATCTCTCTGTTACCTGCAATTCCTCAAATGCAATACAAATTCATTTATGGCTGGGTAACCTTCAAGAACATAAACACATTCCTCTATTCCCTGCTCCACCTGATCCGAACCCCTTTTCTCCCAATATATTCTGTTGCCATCTGAGCTACATTTGCCTAATTCTTGTTTGCCAGCTAATTTCGTTAGCTGTGCAAGGTATGTTTAGCCAGGGTTGCCTCAGCCCTCAGTGCACCAGGGTTGTATCTTCCAGGATTGTGCTGCTTTTACTTCTGTGACTCGTACAAATTTGCAGTCTGTATAGCACATCCACCCTTGCTTATGCAGATCTTTTATTTCATATTTTATTAAATTTCACTTCAGAATTCGTTATTTGAGAAGATTATTCAAAGGATTAATATATATATATATATATATATATATATATATATATATATATATATAAAATTCCTTAAAGTAAATTTTGGTTAGATTTAAAACTACAAGACTGAAGCTTTCTTGGGTCTTGATGAAAAGCTTTTTCCTCAGAAGTAGAAAAGGTTTCCTCTCTAGTGCATTCACTATTTGGGCTTGGTATCTTACTGGCTTTACTTGCTTACTTTTTTTGTTTCTCCTTCTGGCAACATAAACTTCATGATAGTTTATAGATGTTCTTGATTGAGGGGGAATTCCATGGGCAATAAAAGATATTAGAAGGTCACTTGCTATTTCTGTCTTGCCAGGTTCACCACAGGGCAAGCTTCATTGTCCCACATGGGATTAAGTTGAAGATCAGAGCTTTGGCTGATGATGGGAATCAAATCAATCTACTGCATCTTCCTAAGAGATATAGAGTTGATCTCAGTTTTATGTTTCTAAATGTCTGCATTTATTCCAATTTCTGTGGTCAGCTGGAAAGAAACACTATTTTCATTTCTTTAGTTCAGTTAGAAATGCAAGAAAAGGTGAACAAGAATTTAGAATGATGTTAAATTTATTCAAAACCCATATGGTCATTGTATGTGCTGAAATTAACTGCATTACTACCACTATTTTTATTGTTGTTGCATCTGAGCAGGAGTTAAATTTACTGATTTAAAAAAAAAATAATTATGTTGATACCTTGCACTATACCTTTCACTTTCACCTTTTACTATAGACAACAAATTCAGATGAGTTCACCAGATGGCATTAGTTAGGTTCTGTGATTATGATTCAGTTTATATGTTGTATCTTTTTAATTCAAAGTTGCTAAGCTCAAAAAGCTATAATGGATAATTCTTTTATAATACTTGGATATATAAATCTCTGATTACATATGATTATGTATTTTCCCTCATGGCTTACAACTATTTATTAAAATATATATATATAATTCTTATCTGTATATTTTGTTTGTGGAATTCGGGGGCATTATGACTGATGAGCAAAGTGTTTGGAAAAAAATAGTCTGGGGACATCATGGGATACCCTCAGAATAGCAGGAAAGCTTTAGTCATAAAAGTTTTTATATTAAATAGGCTTCTTCTAGGTGTATGATTATAGAAGAGGTACTACATTATAGGACTTTCATAGGTCCTTTAGTACTAAAATAATAGTAGGGAAAATAATTTGCTGTGATTAATCTGATGATATGGGGGGGATAACACTTATTTCTTTACTGAAATTTAACAAGGATGCTGGATTGTTCTCATACTGCAAAGGAAAATTAGATACATTTTGTCTTCACAACTCAAATATTTTGTGCAGCAAATGTATTTTATTATCTTTGGCCCTTGTGTAGGAAACAGGTAAAGGATTAGGGCACACTGCTTTTTAAAGACTGTATCACTGCAAACATGATCCAGCACTTTGGCTTTACACTGTTAAAATTACTGTCTGTATGAGTGATGTATATATCCCAAATGTAATTTTAGTTATGAAATTAGGACTATCACATACAAGAGTTGATAGAGGGTTTTCTAAGTAGAAAGAGGAATATCAAATTAGGTAACACAGGAAACGTCTTCCCCTGTGACTTAAAGTATGATGTAGACTGCCTATATCAAACCACACGGAGCAAAGGAGAATAAGATTTACTTAATGTTTGAATGTGGTGCTTTTTATTTTGCTTAAAAGCCTTCACCTCTAATATCACAGCTATGCTTTGTTACAAAGAAGACAAGTTGACAGAAAATACCATTAAATCTCTTGTTGACTGATGATTAAAAACCAAATCATCAAGATACTGATATTTTCTATCAGCTGCTTCCTGGGTGCACACAGCTTCAGACATCTTCTGAAAACAGTGCTGTTTGTATAAAATGCTGCACCAGTTGAGGAGCATTACAGCATTAATCTCTGACCAAACAACTCAGCAAGCAGCAATCTTTTTTAATCATGTTATTACAGAGTAGGACGAGTATGCACAGGATGGGGAAGTTTATTGTTCTCATATCTGCTGTGGGTCCAAGTACATGGTTCTTTTATTCTGAAGGAATACCTCTAGTTCAAACAAGCTCTGAACTGTAGAAGTGTAAGAAGCTATCTCAACCCTGGGAGCTCAAATGAACAGAAAAAGCTGAATTTCTGGTAAAGTACCAAAACTTTATACACCTGAAGAGAGCACTTTTATAAAAAGCTAGTATATGGGATGTAGCTGTGAATGAGTCAAGTAACAGTCAGCCCTGTTACTTGACCACCTATATCAAAGTTAGTAACTTCTATTAGCAAAGAGCTTTGGGAGCAGCAGTGGAAATTAAAAATTCTAATGTGCTCAAACTCTGAAAACATGGAAGACCTTTCTGCCGCTGCCTTGAGACTTCAGTCATGATTGGTGTTTTTTCTTCTTATCTTTAAACTTTTAATGTACTTTATTGACAGAAAGTTCACTGTATGTGTTCATTGAAGAGACAGAAGGAAAAATGGTAATTAAATTAAGTGAATTCAAGATGTTTTTCGTCTCCTGAAAACCTGCATGCTACCTCAGGTTCCCTAGTACCTTTTTGTCTCAGTGTATATATGTACTCCTTATATTAAGTCAGAGCTTGAACTGCAATTCACTTCAAATTCACAGTAAGATGTACTCTAAAAGTACATTTTTGAAATGTAAAATGCATTTTGAAAGCAGAGTCTGAGAATTTTTTGGATGCCTTGTGTTAGAGCGAGTCAACACAGTGTTCTTGAATGGATGAAATGACAAGTCAAACTACAGAAGACACTTAGGAAACCGAAGCCTGTCTCATGTTTCTCTGTCCTGAAAAGATGCCAGCTGGAAGTAATGACATTAGCTTCTGTTTCCCAGGAATTGTATGGTGAAAGGATCCTGAAGTTAGACAGTATTCAGTCACAGCTGAAACTCTGCCTTCCACCTGAGAGCTGAAGTATTTTTTTCCTCTCTATTTCCATCAGATGATAAACAGGTTAATTTAAGCCATCATGAGAGCAGAACAGGAGCATTCACTCAGATAATTGTCTTGTTTGCTGATGGCTGTTGCTTGTTAATGAGTCCTGTGCCTCTTTACTGCAAGCTGAGAGCCTCCCTTATTTGTGGGCACAACAACAGTGATGTCTGGAGAATTTTTGATGGGTTATTTGGAAGAAAAAATGTCTAATCCATTACAGCATACTTTCAGTTAAATGTGTACTAGCAACAGGTTGGAATAATAAGAAGAAACAGGTTCCTATCAGGCAAAGCCAACTGCACTTAGATCTCTGCAATACAAGTTTCCACTGATGTCCTCAATGTAAACTGCAGGTGTATCGGTGGGATCAGATTTTCACAGGTGGTTATTTTCTTTCCTTTTTCCTTTCTTCAGATCTCTGTGGTGTACCTCATCAACCTACTTTTCCTGCTAACAGTCATCACATCTGCATTATTTCCTGCATTACTCTTCCTGTTGATCACAGATACCGTACCTGAATTATGCAGCTTTCTTAGCTACAGCCCCTTGCCTTCCTTCCCCTGCTTCCTCAGCTTGGAACTCTGATGTGGAGGCTGCCATTAGGAAGGGCAAAGGTAATAAGATGCCTGGGGAAGTCATGCTGAAGTCATGCTATGCAGCAAGTCACTTGAACTCTTGATAATCTAGCTTCTTTCAGATCCATCTCCGTGGTGGCTTCGTACAACATAATAAACGTAGTCAAGTATTTCTGTTTCTGCAGGTGCTTTGACATGGTATCACCTAACCCCTGAAATGGCTATTTATTTTTTTTTGTTTCCCTCAACTTTATGTATTTTTCCACATCTTTATTGACTTCTAGAGAGGATGTTTTAGAGAGAATCATTTTTACACAGAAGTTGATTTCTGTAAGGGCTCTATCATTTGTTGAAATCTAGGTTTCCTACTCAGAGAAAACCCAGTATTAGGATTCTTCTTTGTAGCTTACCGATGGATTTCCCTGAATGTTTCAGATTTGCTGTCCTCTGTACTACTGGTAGGTGTGCACTTCCTGTAGAAAACCAAGTTTTCTTTTAGTAAATTCTCTCTCATATATGGGTATATTTGCACAGCAAACAAACAAGGAGCAGTTTTCTTCTTTCCTTGGGACCTATCTGCAATTCTTACAGCCCTCATGTAAGCTGGATGACTGCATGTAAATATTTTTACTTCAAACTGCAACTTTCATATTTGAATGCAGGTAGAGAAGAGAGCTCTTAAAAAAGACCTGTGTATTTCCTATTAATGTTAATTTCTACTGTTGCATCCTAGCTTTTGTCACTAGTGATATATATGAATCCAGACAGCTTCTTGAAACTGAAGGGTGAAGAACAAAGCAGAGGGAGGAGACCCTTCTGTTCTGCAGTACTACAACTGAATATTTCAATCTTGAAATAAATAGGTGTTGTTCATTAG
Source organism: Aythya ferina (assembly GCF_964211825.1). Lineage (NCBI taxonomy): Eukaryota > Metazoa > Chordata > Aves > Anseriformes > Anatidae > Aythya > Aythya ferina. The sequence goes on along the minus strand of NC_140300.1, from coordinate 48,733,216 downwards.
TGCTCTCGATTTGAAACTTTTCTCTAACCAACAATACATTTTTAAAATGTAAGAGGAAAATGATTCCTACATGGAGAAACAATAAAATATTGAAGAATTCTAGTTTAATATAAAAAGGGTATTTTGAATGGTTAAATTACACGGGACACATTTTATTTACTCACTTATTGAAACTTAGAAGCAAGAAGATGTTAATCTGTTGTGTTTTCTGCATTGAGAAGGGGATATTGAGGTCATGACAGTCAGTAACTGCTTAGTTCACCAACAGTATTACAAAGTGAAGCTGCTCAAAACCTTCAAAAGTCAAAAGACTTCACAAAATAGTAACTGAAGAAGAAGCTGCTCTTTAGTAAAATGACGTGGCACTTGAAGGCTACTTGTATTGATGAGGTATATATTTGATCTTTATCCTTCACCTGAAATGGCTTAAAATTATCAAAATCTAGTTTCTTGAATATTTTAAAGCAAGCTCACGATTTTCAAGCCAGGATGATAATGAGTTGCTCACATGAATTTTCTGAGAAATGGAAGTGAAATCCTACCGCTTAATTATAACATACATTCATGAATACATCAAAGTTTATAGGATATTAACCCAACTAAGCTGATATGCCTGCAATGAAAAAACATGCAGATGATAGAAAGAAGTGCTTAATAAAAAAAATAAATTTTTCCCAACAGCTTGCATTTTATTTATTGTAATATTTATATTTATATTTATATTATCATGGTGGTGCAACAGTATGGGCACGTTTTCCTTTTTCTCACTTAATATTTCACCCTTTTTTCTATTTCATCATCATTTACCAAGTATCCTTGGCCCATTTATGTACCAAACACAGCAGGAAGGGCCCTTTATGTTGGTTACATGTATTTCCTCATGTTAACAGTTTTCTTTCTTAAAGACAACTTCAGCAAAATATTAAGAAACTGCAAAACAGAAATTAAAAGTTTCAGACACATTTGGTAGTGGTTGCATAAGCCTGTTCCCACAGAACTAAATCTTTTCTTCTTAAAATAATTCTTAGCTAATGCCAATAGAATGGCTAATATATACTAACCTTCTTGTAGAAACATTAACAGTGAATCATAAAACTGGAAAGGAAATTTGAACCATTTGAGCTTGAATTGCAGACTTTAGGCTGATAGTAATTTATTTTTTAAAGTTGTTGCTATGTGTTGAAAGATATGATGGTATTCTACAGCTAAGTAATTTGTCTTGGCAATTATTCATACTAGAAGAAAGATAAGAAGTAATGTTAATAATTCCCTTATTTCCTTATGCTGTATACAAAACCTCATTACAGTAATTTATTGGTTATTATATTTGAGGAAATTAGTTAATATATTGGTGTACTTGAAGGACAGAAATAAACGGTTCTACAGGAGACAGATGGTAAAATAATTGCATGCTGCATTTATTAATATTGAATAAAAAGAGCTACAGCATCAACAGTTGTGAAAGCTGCTGTCATGGCCAGCCTTACCTTTGTTGTAACTCCTACACGCAGCTTTGAAAATGTATCCCTCAACAGCTGTCTGCTTAAATGGTAGCTGTGGAGTGAATTCTAACTTTGCTGACTTCTTAAAAAAGGAGTCAGTCACTATGTGGCTTATTAACATAATTAGTTGTCATAAAGATGCAAACCTGAAGATGTACTTGCTAATTAGTCATCTGAAATCTGATGGTTTTTCCTTTTCCCTTCCTCCCCTCATAATCCATCTCTCTTATTGAAGAGAGATGAGGATTGCATTGTACTTCTGGAAAAAAAAAAAATCACTCCAATATTCTTTCATCCTGGACATCAAACTGGGGGAATTCAGATAAATGGAACAATTTCACATTACACAGTTCTTGTGTCTATTGTTCTTTGAAAAATCCACCTTCCACAAAGGTGGATTTTTTTTTGCACTTCTTGGAAGATGCTGAAATGTCAATAAAAGCCATGTTGTTATTTTCCATTTTATGTATTGTAGAAGAGTTTCTTATGGTCAGATGAGTATAACAATCTCTGACATCTTGTAATAAAATCTGTAAAGAAATTCACTTATACTATTATTAATTTTACACTGGAAGCTTAGACTCAGATGGTCAAGTGCTGAACTCCCAGTGAATTCAATAGAAATCACATATTTCAGATGGTTCTGAGAATTCTGAAAATTCTCTTTGGTATCTAAGTAAATCCATCTTGAAGGTCCCTATTCAAGTTGGTTATCTATTCCTTTGAACTTGTGGGCTTGTATTGCAGTTATCTTGTTTTACTCCAGTATTTCCTGCTACTACTTCTATAAGTCATTTACATACTGACAATTTGTAGTGTAAACTCTCAAGAACTATCATCAAAACTTACTGTATGGTGTAACATTTGTGATGAGCTTAATGTTGTGGAATTCAAACCCAAGGTTTTGACTGTCAGAGCAATCTGGAGTTCCAGGTGTTTGTTTTTTTTTTATCTAGCCCTAGAAGTAGGGGAAAAGATACTGTGTCCCAGTAATGAGTATTTCTTTGGTCTTAAGCAGAAAGCTGGAAGCCAGTCCCATCTGATTTCCCATATGAGCTGTTGATTATGGCTTTTTGCATTTTAAGTATTGGGACTCCTATGAGGATTTGGTTACTGTGCCTACATTCTGTATCCTACAGAGTTGACAATTTTTCCTGACTGCTCAAACTCCAAAGGCTGTAGTTATGCAAAGAAACAAATATTACACACCTAGCACTTTTCTGAGCTGAGTAAGAAACCATTTTGCGAAGTGCCTCCAGATTGGAAGACAAATGCTGAAAAGGTGTTTGTGAATTCAATTTGGGGTTTATCTAAAGGTTGTTAGCAGCCTGAACCCTAACTTGGATTTAACTGTTGATGTATGCTGGCACAACACCAATGAAATCTGGCACCCGTCTTTCAGTTATCACCTTCAAGATTCAAGGGCAAAAAGTTTTATTGAATATTTTGTGTAATACTTAATGTGAAACTATGAAAGATGCATTTATTGCAGGTGGCCTTTCAACAGCTACCAGCTTGGAGTTCATAAACAGTAGGTGAGCAACAAGTTGGCTAAAAAAAAAAAAAAAAAAAAAAAAAGTCAAGTAGCAGGGAGATGTGATTGCAGGCTTTTGTAGGAGGGAAAAATACACCTGCCTACTGTGTCGAATTAAAACAGTGGCAGCTGTGTTTCTTCCAATGTGAAGCTGAGCAGTATTTTTCAGAGTATAATTAAGCTGGAAGTGAAGCCTACAACTACTGTGGTCAGCATCAACATTTCTTTAAAATTATTTTCTTATTTGACCTTTAAGGAGCAGCAGAGTAATGTTAGACTGAGTTTACTGTTTTTTATTTTTATTTTTTTTCACTCCCAAGAAAGTTAAGAAGTCAGGAGTCCCACAAAGTCATGTGCAACACAAACATTTTATAATCATTTCTGACATACTTACTGGTTTGCTTTATTGAAATCAGTGCTTGGTAATAATTGGCAGATGTATTGATACATTACTCCAGCTTTTTCACTTCACTTTTTGCTAGAGTAAATTTTATTTTTAATCTTGTTTAGAGTAGAAATGATTAAAAAGATGTACAATTCAGATTTGAGAAATACGCTCATTTTAAACAACTAAGTTCTCCAAGCCATAGTATTTATGCTGTACATCCTAAACAACATAAAACATTTGCCTTGACTAGTAAGGGATGTAGAATGAAGTTGCTACAAGAAATTGTGGATTTTGATGAGGAGAAGCATGTTCACCTAGCAAAAGTAAAAATGAAATTTGAATGGTAGCTGTCGTAGGAAATCAAGGGAGCACTGCAAGGGAATTAGTAGTTACCTGATTATATCCTTGTGGATTTAGTCAAAAACTTGAAGTGCAGAGGAAACAGCATTATGTCAATTGAATTGCATGAGTTTCTGGTAAAAGCAGAACAAAATTCTACAGAACAGTTTGAGGACACAAAAATCTGGAAGAAAAAAAAAAAGGCAGAAAAAAATCCCCTAAACTGATATATATATATATATATATTTTTTTTTTTTTTTTGCTGACATTAAGAAATAATACTAGTCACTGTAGCATGGAATATGAATATGGCAGAAAATTTTAATTAAAATTTACAGAGAGGTACCTGTGAAAAGTTCCATGTACTAGATTTCTGATAAAGGGTCAAGTATTGAACTCACTTATTTTGAGTTTTACTTACAAAACATTACAGTGTACATAATAAAGTGAACACCCTTCCTCATGCCCCCGGATTATCACCATATCAGGAGATAAGTGGAGATTTAAAATGTGTGACATATCTGATCATTCAAACTAGCAACTAAGCCTGAAAAAGAACCTTTTGTTGTACCAAACTGTATCTCATCTCCTTTCTCTGTTTATTTGCTACAGTTCAATTTCCAATGTGGTGTCTACTTCGTTTAGCTGCTTTTGGGTAGCTCATGCTTTAAATCTATTATGAGAATAGTTGGCTCCTAGCTAACTAGCTTATTTGAAACAGTTATTAGCAATGAATGTATATGATTACTTTTTAATTTGGAAATGATCTCGATTTTGTTATTTGAGGAAGGTGATACCTGAATTCAGAATGACAGAAAACTGAGTTAGGTAATTTCGAGATTATAACTGCTCCCAGCCATTTTTAATGGAGTTGTAACATTGGAAAATCCAATCAAAAGACTTCTGTGATAAGAATGCAATGAGATTTGCTTAAAATTTTGCTTGTTTTTTAAAATAAAAAATGATTTTTTAGAAATTTATTGTGGATTTTCTGATCTTGTGGTTTAGATCTGAGCTATTTACATAGACTCAGATGGCAATTCTTTATTCTGCAATCATCGGGACGAAGAGCTAATATTAAAATATTTTAAAAAGTGAATTTCAGATGCTAACAAACCCACATAAAACACCAAGGAATGTAGTATTTCTGTTTTTCTACTTCTTTCATGTTATGCATGTGCATAGTACTACCTGACTTCATATCTTCAAAGTTAATAGGAACCTTTCAATATAAATTTTAGTGTCCTCTGGGGCCCTATTTATAAACATTTTGTGACCCAAAGATGTAGGTAAGCAGGCCTCTTTGAAAACCCTGATACACTGCTATCCCTCTAAAAATGCATGTGTATTTACTATATGAAACTTTGTGCAACTGTGTTTAGCATTGAGTTACCAAGATTATCTTTTGTAGAAGGTCTGCGGAGAGCAGAAGATAGCAAATCATCTTAACTATGTAGCCTTCCCAAAGAAACATAATTAAAAATGTAATTTGCCCCTTTCCATGAAATGAGTTTTAACATGAATGCTTCAGTAAACAAATCTACCTATATAATTAAAGCAACGTGCAAAAGCTATTTAAAGATCACAGAAGGAGAAATATGATATAAGGCCAGCCTCGTGTCTCATCCTACAATCATTTTCAGTGCCAATGAGACACAGGTGTTTGCTACATAAATAAGAAAAAATCTGAGTGTGATGGATGTGATTATTATTCATCTCAAACATCCTCTTTCCTTTTTCTTTCCTTTTCTAATTAGGTAGTTTCCAGCTGTTCAGTATTTGCTACTGTGAGATGTGCCATTGGAGAATCACTTCCCAAACTAAACAGAGCCATTCTGAAAGCAGCTTTCTCTTAAAATACAATTAGGAAAGCTATGGTAGATACTTTAACAGAGTTAGATAGACAAAAAAATCAGTACTGCAAGAAAAACACAATGGAGAAAAATGCGTATAAGATAATGCAAAAATAGAAGAAGTCCATGTGTGCAGTGGAAGGATAATGTGAGCTCTCTTGCAACGAATAAGTGACTTTATGTGGATGATTCTATAATGGTAACCAAAAAAGTGGTACTTGTCCTGAGCACAGAAGCAGCTGTATCTCTCTACAGATTAGCTGTAGTTGAACATAACATCCCTGAAAATGGGTGGGTGCTTAGAGAAGTTGAAAAAGTGGTAGTGAAGTGCAGCTTTATAAATTTTGGCTTATCTGTCTTGCAGTTTGATGTGGTTCTATGCTGCAGGAAGGACAAATATTGCAACCAAGTCTCTAGGATGGGGTATGAATGAGAAAATCCCGGGCAGTTTCTGTGGGCTAAAAAAATGCTCATGAGTAGATAAATGCTTTACCTACTCAGGCAGTAATTGATTGTTAGTCTGTTTAGTTAAGCGGGAAGGTGGCTACAGGGAGTTCTGGGCTAGAGATGTATAATGGTTCTTCCACCTCACTCGGGTGCAGCTGACATTTTATATATATATATATATATATATATAAAAATATATATATATTTTTTTCTATCACAGTCTGTTTACTTGCTCCTTCTTTAGTGGTCTGCAAATTCCATGCTGTCTGAGCTATCTATGGGATCTTTCATCTATAAGAGATAGCTGCCCTTTTTTCTGTTCTCTCTGTTGTGTGAAAAGTCAGTTTTCCCTGCCTCCCAAGGCTGCATCCCTTCAGCAACAACTGACTGACCCTTCTGGATTTCTGTTTGTACCTTCCTGGCCTCTGTTATCACTTTGTGCTTGTACTAGTGGTATCCCGTTACAATCACATTTTATTTTCTACAGTGGTCAAGCTGCAATTTCCTGATAATGTAACATTAACGTTTTATTAGTTCAGCCTATTCATACGTATGCTCCTTGTCCCAGTGTCATTGAGTAGCTGACTCTACTGAGAAGCTGTCAGGAGATGTACAGATAGATAAATACAGTGCTTTCAGAACTACTTGTTATGCATGTCTATTTGTTATGGTAACAATACTAGCATATAATCAACGTTGTTTTGCAACACAAATAACTAAGTGGTTTTACTCCCTAAAAACATCTGGGAAAAGCATCATGCTTGGTACAACGAAGTATGGCAATTTTATTCAGTTGTATTTGTACTTTTGATTTCCTTTCTGCATCTGAATATCTGAAGGAGTTTGAATTAGCCAGTACTCCTTTCTGGTGGTCTCTAGGGAGAAATATGAATAAATAACATTCAGAGCTTCTCTGCCTTGTGCTGGTACCTGAGATGTATATGCCACACATAGGATGGATGGAAGGAGACTATCCTCTCTTCTAGAGATGATGTGGGCAGAGGGTTAGCACAGGTGTCAGAGCAGTCCCTGATGGGTTTGAAATTTGCTAATTACTTCTACAGGCACCTGCGGCTCTTCCCCATGGCCTTCGTCCAATTAAGATAGCAGCTCCTTCTCCCATTGCACAACATACACTTTTTTCCTCTCCCCAGTGTCTTCCCAAAGAATCAACAAGATTTTAAACGTGTTTTTCAGCTTGCTGGCAGCTGTACAATTTGTGAGTGCAAAACAGGCTTTTGCTGTTTTTTGAGAACAGGTAAATATTATAGATTTGTTTGCAACTTTAAAAATAATCTTTAAGCATTAATTTTTTTCATCTATAAAAAGCTTTCAGTGTTTTAGCTGCACAGTTCAAAAAAGCTAATATAACCATTGAATTAACTGTCTGCTTTCTATAACTAGATGAAAAAGACTTAAAGGCTTTATTGCTGAAGGAAACATGCAGGAAAATTAAAAGCATATAACCTGAGCATTAAAAAAAAAAAAAAAAAGAAAGAAAAACTTAAAAGATAGTTTTGTTGTTGAAAGAAGTTTTATAATTCTGAGGTAATGTGTAAGCACTGGTTATTATTTTTTAATATTGTTTTCATTGCTAATAATATTATTTTTTTTCTATTAATCATCCTTGAATATGAAAATTGTCTGGCTTTTAAGTGCTAGGTTTTAAAACTTTCCCTGTTTCTTATAATGTCTTATTTGATAACTTAGTGAAGTGCCTCTGTATTTACAGAATTGATTTTTCATATAAACTGTAGCTGTTTTGTAGTGGTGTTTTTTTTCTTTTTTTTTTTTTTTTTTCTCTTTTCTCAAAAGAGACATTATCTATTAAAATGGCATAAGTTTAGACTAAATTTTAAACTGAATTTCAGAGCACAAAATTGTAACAGATACCTTAGGAAAATGTAATTATACTATTATACACAGAATTTCCACTACCTACAGTTTGAGAGACAAAAAAATATGTTGACTGTAGCTTATTAAGATAGTTTTGAAGGAATCGTGAGGACATGTACAAACGCTTATTCTTTCTCTTATGTATCTGAATGCTTATCAGATTCCAGCAAGAAATAGAAACAGTAAAATATAAGCTTTCTAGACATTACAGTGCTCAGAATTAATATATGTATGCTCATATTGCACATGAGTATTTTAAAGTGGAATATCCTTCTCCGTTTTCATGGTTGTAGATTCATGTGTCCTCCAACTTACAGTTTTGTTGTGGCCTGATGGTAACATGTTTTTTTTCCTGTACGTCCTGCCTAAAAGCCGATGCTCATCATGCTTCTCAGTTTTTCTTCATTCAGACCCTGTTAAGTCTGAATTTGTTTCTACCCAAATATGAGGCTTTCAAAAAATATTTTCTTTCACTTTAGTCCAAATAAATGTTGGCTTAAGAAATGTTCACATCAGACTAGGCAATCAGAGGTATCAAGCTGGTCTAGTATCCCAAGGAGTCACATACAATAGCTCTCTTAAACAGCCACATATTTGATGAGTGTTTTCAAAGTCCCATGCTCCTGGCAACAGTATTTTTATTTATGCACATCTCATTCCCTGTAATGACAGTTATTTTGGCTTTGAAACAAAGCAGATTGTGGAAAAGTAGTGTCAGAAATTCAGAAGTGCTGGCATTTAGAGGAAATCATGACTAATTCATTTTCATTTAAAGATGATCTATGCAACCATGCACTACAATTTTCCTCTTTCCCTCTGTATTTCTCCTCTTTCCCTATCTGCAGTAATCATGACAGTCAGCAGCTGCAAACCACACACTGTGGCATGGGAAGGGCAGACACACTCAGTTGTGATGTTTTTAAAATAGAGAAGGGATTTAACTTTCCTGACATCGCAAGTGAGGGATAGGCTTGAGAGCCTCTCATTCTTATGCCATGTTACCATTTCTTCTGAAACTACAAATATCAAATGATATTTGTATCAACTCAGGTTCAGACTAACGTTTTACATAAAAATTACTGGTTTTATTTATTTGTATTGAGTTACAAAACATTTTGATGAGAGTTGTCAGAACAGAACTGAGCATCCCTGCTTGCTGAGACTTGAACATGCAGCGTACATGTTTGTAAAACATGATAAAATGCAGCGTACTGTTGCATATTTTATCAATACTTTTGAAGAAGACGTTCAGGTAAGAAGTTACACTTCCACTGACTTGTTGGAAAAGATCTTTCATGGCTGAAGGTGGATAGGTTAAATAAAATATTAAGCTGACTGGTCAAAAAAGGTCAGGAAAAAGAACCCTTCGTTTTACTCCCCCACTCTTGCAAATGAAACTTATATTGGTGAACTTTGTGCATTTAGAAGTGGAAAAAAAAATGTCTCAATGGACAAAAAGTGTTGGTTTACATGCAGAAACCTAATAAGGCAATTAGTAAGGCTTGCTAAGGTGCTGCAGGCAAGCCACATGGATTTATTCTGCCCATCAGCTGGGCAGGAGGAGGAGATATCTACCTTGCCTTCTCATAGATGGTTTCAACACATGGCTTGTGCTTAACATCTTTAAGGAATTGATTCTGCATCATAATTTTTCTAGTCAGTGCTGAGAACTTAGAGTAGGTGTGCAAATTTGTTTGTTTCTTTTTGGAATTTAATTAAGGAAAATAGATGCAGACTATTAGGTGAGAGTGACAAAAGCCCATCTGCAGCCCAACAAAGGAGCAGAGAGAGATGCTGGCAGGCTAGGGAGCCAAAATATGACCGTGCCCAGGCCCATCCCAGGGACCTTTGGCCTGCCAAAGGCCCATCGCCACACAGCCATAGGAGCACAGGGGCATGCTGAGGGACAGGAACCCAAATGCTCAGAGGAGGGGATGTCGTGCCTGGGACCCTCCCAGGACAGCCCCAGCTCCCTGATGTGAAACCCATCACAATGAGCCAGTGGCAGGTTTGTGCCAAGGCGTATGGGGCCTGTGGGATGTAGGGGATCGCACAGGGATCACTATGGTATATTTAGGGGAGGAACCAGAGGCAGGGAAGGGGGTGGACTGAGGTGATTTGGGGAGGAACAGTTATGGGGAAAATGGAAGGGAAAAGGGGGGTGAAAAGGACCAGTTACATGTAACTTATTTGCTGGTTGGCATGCTTGTCAGGCCATGCCTGTGCCTGATCAGTGCAGTCTATCCTATCCCATTATTAAATTGTCGGTGTTTGTGCAGGTGCTCTGTGTGGCCATATGTGTATATTCGTGTTGTATAAAAGTACTGTGTGCTTGTGTGCATACTGGGAACACGTGCTTAGTCTCGCTCTTGGTCCGCCCTGGGTGTGGGGACCTGTGGTGGCCTTGCCTCTGTGGGGCTGGCAGATCCGGCCCTATTCCTCTGACAAAAAGATTGTTTATGGGTACAGTTTGTCAACAGCTTTTTTATCTAAAGCAGTGTCTGGCTAGTTGATGTATGAGTTTTTTGTTGTGCCCATCTGTGTTTTGTGTTTGAGGAGGAACAATGTGTATTGTTAGATGAGAGTGACCATACAGCATCTGAACAAAACTTTCCCTGAGGCAGATACTTTGTCTTCAACAGTGGCAGGCAGCTTTTGTCCGGGAAAGCGTGCAAGCTCTGAATGTGGTGTGGTGCTTCAGGAAAATGCTCGCTGTCCTCCAGCACCTTGAGGTTAATGGAAAACTTTACAAAGACCTTATCTCTTCCTGAACTTTTACACTAAGGCAAAGTAGGTCTTTTGGAAGACAGTATGTGGGGGAGTAGCCATGTGTTGATGTTAGTGATATGGGTTTAACCATGAGTTCAGCACAAGATATGTGCTTCAATAAGTAGTGGGATGTAAAATATATATTTATGGGTATCAAAAGTATTTCTGATTTTATTTTTTTTTTGGTGCTTAAATGATACTGACACTTATTTTTGGGAAAGGTCTTCACATGAGACAGGAAAAAAAAAAAGAAGGTCTTGCTTGCATGTGTGTGGTCATTCAGTATCTCAATAGGTTGTGATTACACAAATTATATGTGGGGAAAAATATGAGCAAAGTACAGTCTCATCCCAGTAGTTTTCTTTGCTTATGATTTTTGTCCATGCCTTCTTTGCTTGTTAAGCAACAAACTAATGAGAGGATGGAGCGTTTTTTTTTTTTTTTTTTTTTTTTTTTTTTAATTTATTTTAACTGCAATTCTGGCCATATACCAGAGAGATTCTGGAGGAATAAAACCCATGAAGGAGTAATCTTACAGGCAAATAATACTTCACAGTGAAAACCACAGCCAAAAGTTATTGTGGGTTCAAATGCGCTATGTGTGTAACACTGTTTGCATAATTGTTTCCTTTCTTCCCATAGTTTAGATTTATTTATAACATAGGATAAATCCTGCTAATGCAGGTCCATCACAGAAACAAACGCTAACCTCATTTGAACTGCTACTAATGTTTGCTTTCTATTTCAATCATATTTAGGAAGACAATCAATGTATCTAGTAGGAATTGTTGGAAAGATGAAGTATATCCACTGTTTGCATTTTATTTAGAGTATTTGTAATGATGTAGGCCAAGAGGTTGTATCATTCCTATTCAGAAATATATGAATAGAAAACGTGTGTTTGTTTTTTCCTATTCAGTTATGGGATAATTTAAATTTCCATGATTAATTACCTTCCTCTTTAATAGTTCTTTCTAGTTCATTTGTACCTCCTGATGTTAATATCTTCTTACATATTACATTTTTTCCAAGCCCATTTCTGAAAATAGTCTTAATTATTGTTCCACATCTGTCCAGTTTCCCACCAAAAAGTGAAAAATTTGTTCATTAGGTTGCTTTCATGAATATTTTTTGAAGTTCACACATATATATTTTAAGACTTGCGAACATATTTAAGTGTGCTTTTTGTAATACATCTGAAGATACATCGACCTTTAAGAAGTTTATATGAATCCTTATGAACTTTTATTCATTAACTAGAAAGAACAAGTTCATCAGTGTAATAATATGATATATGTTGTTGAACTTTTCTGCAGAATTCCTAGCAATTTCATTAAATATGAATAATTTAGTGGTCTTTAATTAAACTTTCATGTACTCTTCATAAGTAAGTTGGTTTTAACCCTAATATGTAACTCAAATTAAAACAAAATGTTGTAAGATTTATTGCAGTGGAGGCATAATTTTTAAATACTGACCATCTCCAGTTGAAATGTCAAAACGCTATACAGTCTAAAGACTAGCAAGAATAAGCTTATGTGTCACCTGATAAATTCTCTCATTCTTTATTGTGAATAACTTTCAAGAGTATCTTAAAAGTACTCTTTCTATTCTTATTGTTTAGGCTGATCAGTGCCACTTTCTTCACTTTATACCAAACGGTTGAATCTAACAGACAATTCCTGTCATGCTATTCTATTTTTACAGCATTCTTACAAGGTGCTTACATAAACAGAGAAAAATATATACAGGCATTTTTGTAAGCACCATACTTGGCTCTGCTAACACATAGCTCAAGATGAATTATCAGCTTGAATTACGAGTATCTTGATAAAACTAAAATTGGTAGGTTCTTGTATGTTCTAACTACATGAGCATTTTAAGATGTAATTATTTTTCAAAACCCAAATTAAGTAAAGGAAGAAGTAGTTGTATTTACAGCAGTGCTTTATTACTTTTTAAAGAGCTTTTGAACTTGTGTTACTTCCAAAAGATTCTTCATTAGCCAAACTACCTTGTTTATTTATAATTTTTACAACAGCATATAAATCACATGACTCATGCTGTATATTTCTACACTTCTTATAATAGTGTAGTTGAGTTGAGTGGCTGAGAAGAAGCTCAGTGCCAGAACTTTAAAACAGATTCATAAGGAGCTCCTTGTCCCATTTTAGGGAGTCTTCTAGCTCCCTAAGTTTAATGACTCATTTCTTTGGGTTATATGTGTAGTGGATTTGATTCTAAATCAAAGTTGTTGTTGTAAACCCAAAATGACAAAATAACATTTATTAAAGACCTTGCATTTTTTTTTTCTATTTTGCTTTTATTGTTTTACACTTTTTTCTTTAAAAAAATAAAAATAAAAATAAAATAAACTCATGCATGTTCAGTGGAGCATGAAAAAGTGGTGCTCCATGCTTTATGAGGAGGAAGGCTGCCAGTGCAGCTTGGCTGGGAATTAGTGAAGTAAGGATCTGCGTTTAATTTTCTTTTGCTTCTGTGCACATTGCTTTATTACAAGTGGCTGAGTCATGGGCTGGCTTGCCGAGTAGGTTATTGATTCATTCTTCGGTCATATTTTAATTTTTTCCGGGATGTGTTGCAGCCAGAACCGTAGAATCTCCTCACATGCTGAGGTCTACTTGACCTCTGTCAGCCTAGCAGTCTATAAAACTTCAGTTGTTGATCTGAACACAGTGGATATTCATATACTGACATACAGTGTTCAGAGAACTAGCTGTGCACATATTCTTATATGAAATTAAATTAGTGATTTATGTTCTATTTTTAATTCATTCTTTTAGTTATATATTTAGTTATATATATATATATTTAGTCATATATAATATATATATGACTAAATATATATATTAGTTATATATATTATATATATATAATTCATTCTTTTAGTTATATATTTTATATATTTAGTTATATATATATATATTATACATTATGAATAATGTATTTTTTCTATCTTTCTCTCCCCTCCCTTCTCTCCCTTCCTCTCTCCTCCATCTTCCTGGTCTTTTGGAGCTACACAAAATTCTAAATTGTGGAACGACGTAAGCAAGAATAGTCCAAATAAATCATTAAAATATTGTTTAGTGAAATAGAATACAAATAGTTGCATCGTACATTTATACAATTGCTATGTAAAGCAATGTTCTTACATTCCTTTTAACAGATAAAAAAAAGTGATATTTGAACACCAGATTTTCCAAGATTTGCCAAGGTCATCATTGCCTTAGCAATAAAATCTGAATTTAAAGCCACATAAATCCAGACATATATAGATAAATAGCACTTCAAAACTCTGTCCTGTGCTGTTTGTTCCTGGACTTTTGACTCTTCTATGGTACTGCTGTGGTACTGAGTGAGTGACATTTCGATGAGCTTGTATGCCCTAGCTGTCGTGCTGCTGATGTTTGTTTGTTTTGCCTAAGAACAGGACTCTAATGTCCATATTGTGTGACGTCCCCCAAAAAATACTGCAAAGCACTTTTTTGTATGCAGTACAAAAAAATTTTTTTTTTTCCCTGCAGTAACTGTATGCAGCAAAAATGTTAGTCGTATGACATCTTAACTCTCGATAACTTCTCCAGAGACTGGAATGGCACACTGAAGTGACATGACAGAGAAGTAACAGTATTGTAGTGAAGTACTTAACATAAATATACTTAACCTATTAGCATTGTTACTAATTTAGAGAGATTAGAGATCATTTCTCACTGTCATTTAGAGAAGTCATTCAATCTGCAACACTGGAACCTGATAAATATGTTAGTAAACCTGAAATAAATGTAGCTTGGAGGAGCTTACATGACAATAGTTTTAAGAAGTCCTGGTTTATGTTCACGAAAATATAATGGGCATACACCATGTTTCTAGCTTTTCTTGTCTTTTACTCCAGCTAAGTTTGAACCTCTGCTGAAACTGTCTATGAATAGTTATGCTTCTTAATAGTCTGTTCCCTTCTTTAATTTGTAAATTAATTTCAGATTTGTGAAGTAATGCTGGTAATCCCATAGAACTGGAGAGTAGAGAGGAAAGCAAATATAAAATACAACAAATAATTCACAGAATCACAGAATTTCTAGGTTGGAAGAGACCTCAAGATCATCGAGTCCAACTTCTGATCTAACGCTAACAGTCCCCACTAAACCATATCCCTAAACTCTACATCTAAACATGAAAACAAACCTGCTTCTATCAAAATCTGTTTTACTAACGCAGGTGGTATATGTTAACTATTTACAGTCATAGTGTGCTACGTACTTGGATTTTGTAAACATTCTTTATATTTATTGCTGTGATCTTCTTACTGTTTGAAATGCAGAAGACAGAACAGATTTTCTGCGTTTCTTTCAGCGTATGTGCTTCATTTCTCTTTGTTCTTCTCTCTTGAACAAACTGACATTGCTAAGAGATAGATATAAATGGAGATAATTAGATTTAGCAACAATATCTTAACTACAGACAGGCATAATAACAACAATTTATTTTTTTTTCCATCTGCTTACCAGATTCATATCTCTTCCTAACACAAAAACACTTCAGCAAGATGCATTTTCTACGTATTTGATAGCATTTATTCTCAGGGCTTTCACAAAGTACTGTTAAACTTACACAGTAAAGGAACTGCTGATTGTGTTTGAAGATCTGAGCATATATTACAAATATTGCTGGGATAAGAAGGTCATGCAAGAAACCGTAAAGCTGTAATAGCAAAGTTGCTACACAGCAGCTCTTTTTATATATTCTATGTTCATTGCTGAGTTACTTGGAAGTCATAAATAATGCCTGTGCATTGACCCTTAGTGTTAAAGAGCAGCCATGTCCCTGTTGGAAGTCTGGGTGGCTCCTCAGTGCGTCCCCAGGCAGGGATGGGGAGGCTGGGGGAGAGGTGGGTGGAAGAGCAGCAGGTTCGGCTCCTGGGATGCTGCTTGAGGACAGAGCACATAGCATGCTCCTGTGTGTGGCTGGTTGGAGGGGAGAGCAGCCCTGCAAGGCGGTGCTGGGCGAACTTCATTTCTGGGAGTAAAGGTAGCCCAATGAATGCAGGAGCAAAAGGGACCTTTGGATGCAGACATTGGTGACAGTCGTGCTTGTGTTTGCTGAGTATCATGAGCTAACAGTCTGCTTTGCATTGGTAATTAGGAATGTTTGCTGGAAAATATATTGTGTATAACGTTATTGTTTCTGCAGTCTTTTAAATTTTGTTAAGGGCTAGTAAGCTAAGTAGATGGAGGCCTTTTCGTTTGTTTTTATCAGAAATTGAGTCAGTCCCTCAGTTATGTATTCATATGTGGTGGGGGATTTTTAAATCCATATGGTTGTGAAACCCAAACAAATAACCTGATTTGGCAGACAGCAGGAGCAAACATTGATTTCTCTTGCTTAGTACGTTTGAAAAAATTGAGTGGTGTATTTTAGTACAGTTATAAACTTGCTGGATTCTTATTCGTATTTAAAGGGCTAAGATGGATTTTTTCATTATCTAGTTCATAAAGACCTTTGCTTAACTATTGATATTTCTAACTGAAAATGAAGAAAAATCTGAGTTTAATTCTGCAGTCCTTACTATCAATTAAATCTTACTGGGAAAGTTAAATACTGATATGAATCACAGAATCACAGAATCACAGAATTTTCTAGGTTGGAAGAGACCTCAAGGTCATCGAGTCCAACCTCCAACCTAACGCTAACAGCCCTCCACTAAACCATATCCCTAAGCTCTACATCTAAACGTCTTTTGAAGACTTCCAGGGATGGTGACTCCACCACTTCCCTGGGCAGCCTGTTCCAATGCCTCACAACCCTTTCTGTAAAGAAGTTCTTCCTAACATCTAACCTAAAACTCCCCTGGCTCAACTTAAGCCCATTCCCCCTCGTCCTGTCACCAGGCACGTGGGAGAACAGGCCAACCCCCACCTCGCTACAGCCTCCCTTGAGGTACCTAAAAAGAGCGATAAGGTCACCCCTGAGCCTCCTCTTCTCCAGGCTGAACAAGCCCAGCTCCCTCAGCCGCTCCTCGTAGGACTTGTTCTCCAGGCCCCTCACCAGCTTCGTCGCACTTCTCTGGACCCGCTCAAGCACCTCCATGTCCTTCTTGTAGCGAGGGGCCCAAAACTGAACACAGTACTCGAGGTGCGGCCTCACCAGAGCTGAGTACAGGGGGACGATCACCTCCCTAGCCCTGCTGGTCACGCTGTTCCTAATACAAGCCAGGATGCCGTTGGCCTTCTTGGCCACCTGAGCACACTGCTGGCTCATATTCAGCCGACTGTCCACCATCACTCCCAGGTCCTTCTCTGCCTGGCAGCTCTCCAACCATTCCTCTCCCAGCCTGTAGCTCTGCTTGGGGTTATTGCGCCCCAGGTGCAGGACCCGGCACTTGGCCTTGTTAAACTTCATGCAGTTGACCTCAGCCCATCGGTCCAGCCTATCCAGATCCTCCTGCAGAGCTTTCCTACCCTCAAGCAGATCGACACATGCACCTAACTTGGTGTCATCTGCGAACTTACTGAGGGTGCACTCGATGCCCTCGTCCAGATCATCGATGAAGATATTAAAGAGGACCGGCCCCAGCACCGAGCCCTGGGGGACGCCACTAGTGACTGGCCTCCAACTGGACTTGGCTCCATTCACCACGACTCTTTGGGCCCGGCTATCCAGCCAGTTTCTAACCCAACGAAGCGTGCGCCAGTCCAAGCCAAGAGCAGCCAGTTTCTTGAGGAGAATGCTGTGGGAGACGGTGTCAAAAGCCTTGCTGAAGTCAAGGTAGACCACATCCACAGCCTTTCCCTCATCCACCCAGCGCGTCACTCTGTCATAGAAGGAGATCAGGTTCGTCAGGCATGACCTGCCTTTCATAAAGCCATGCTGACTGGGCCTGCTCGCCTGCTTCCCCTTCAAGTGCTGCATGATGACTCTCAGGAGGATCTGCTCCATGAGCTTTCCTGGCACTGAGGTCAAACTGACAGGCCTGTAGTTTCCTGGGTCTGCCCTCCGGCCCTTCTTGTAGATGGGCGTCACGTTTGCTAGCCGCAAACATATGAAGATGCTGAAGTATATATATTTGCACACTGCTCTCACTGCTCTTTGGTATTTCCAAAGACTCAGTTTTGCATGGCTATTTGACATTCATTCCTATTACTGCTTTTGAGAGGGCTGTGACTAATACCTAGCTCTAATTTCACTCTTACATGTGCTGTGTAGCCCTCTAGCTTTCTTAGTTTGATGGGAGCTGCTCAAGATTCATAGGATCAAAATTTCACCCCAAGCTTTGAAGAGAGTAGCTGGAGCAATCTTCTGATGCAGGATGAGCTGTCCTACAGCAGTCTACATCTCAATAATTTCACTAGTGTCAATGGTGTTGCTTCACTTTGGCCAAACTAGGTTACTGGCCTGAGGTCTTTCTGGTCATCTCTTAATTTAACTAATTTTCAGTTTTCAGCCTGTAAGTAAAGTATATTTATAGCTCGGACCAGATATAGGGAAAATGAATGATAATTGATTAGTACGTTCAATGATGACACTATATAAACACTGTATTCCAGCAAACAGAGGAAAAATTAATTAACATCTAAGTAGTATACAAAGTGGCTTTCAAAAAGGCAATAAAATTTAGTAGTTTTATTTGTCTGTAATTATTATTAGATTTTATGTTTTAACTTTAAATGGTGGCACAAACTGGATGTTTAAAGGGCATGAAAATGATTTATGGTTCTAGACAGAATAATCAGGCTACCAGTAAAGTGAGACACAGGACACAATCATTACAAATACAGACCCTATTTGGATATTTGTGAAAAGAAGGCAGCTGAGTGATACACAAGAGAATGCAATTTCAACGGCAATTTGAAAGTAAAAAGCCTTCCTTTCACAGAAAAATGTAGATGTAGTTTTGCTGAAAAACATTGTTTTATTTACTGAAAGATTACAGAATTTGCTTCTAATTTACAAGGAGAATGCCAGGATTGAAATATAAATTGTTCTCAAGGGTATTTCAAAAAATATCTGAGCCTTTTGAATAGTTTTCCTTTTTATTTTTAAGCACAATATGTTCTTTTTGCAAGTGAGTCCTACTTCTATGCTAAAAATTCCCATAGAAGAGAGTATCAGAAACACTTCGATATCTTTTGGTACCTTAACAGGTATTAAGGCAATGGGAGTATTACCTACAGAGTACAAAAATAACAGGAAATTGTCCTTCCTTTTTGCATAATGTTTTTCCCAGTACTTCGGAGAGATGTGGTGGTGTTGACATTCTGTGAAGCTCATTTGTCCTTGTTCCAGTCAGAGGGCAATGGCTGGGCAATTTTCTGTAAAATTAATTGTCGGGCCTAAAAAGGAAGCATTGAGCGATGAGCACTGGAGGAGTAACAGCGATGGGAGTAAGGAGGAAAGGGAGGGTATGCTGTCGCTGGATAACTTTATATATATATATAAAATTTTTTTTTAATGTTTGCAGCTGAGAAAGGAGAGTTGTTCCAGATGGAAGTGACGCATATTTAAGGAATTCAAATACTGTTGACTTTAGGAAGCATTTCATAGAGACTGATATTTGTCATCAAATGCCTAGTTGATGTTCTTGCTGTTTCAGTAAAATAATTTCCCTCCCCTTCTCCAACCTAGCCTGAGGTTTCATTGCAGAAAGTGTCCCTTGAGATGGATTTTCCTGAGCTACTGTTTCATGGAACTTGTGTAAAAATCTGCTAAGCTAAAGTATTGCAAGTAGTTGTAGAAGAAGGACTTTGAGGAGCAATTTCCAAACAAGGGCAAATGTAAGTCTACTGTAAGTTATTGGGTAATATACATATCTCTTATGTTGTTGGAGTCCTTACATAATGTTCAGTTGCTCTCTGGTCTAAAGCAAGCTTTACAGCATTATGCAGAAGTTGGTTGAACCATGAAGAGAAGCTGGAATCTCCAGCCTTGGAGATACTCAAACAAAGCAGAAGGACAATATAGGGTCTAACTAGCAGAGGCTGGGGAAAGGAGACCAAGATATGCAGCAAGTACTGCCACTACATCCAAGATGGTAATGCTTTTTATGTTGTTAGGAGACTGATTGATGATATATTATTAGACACTACTGTTCTGTTTGATGCAAATTCTGGCTTGTCTCTGTCATGTTTGCTGTGCCTCCCTCCCTCCTGAGCACCTGCATACCTTCTGCAGCAGGTCTCAGGGCCACCTCCTGCAGTGTCTGCTGTCATCAGGAACAAGTGGTCTCATCCTTATCTGGCTCTGAGAGAGGAGTTAGAGTCAAGAGTAAAGCTGTATTTTCAACAATATTTCTGAGCCATGGCCTTCAGATCTCTTGTTTGTCTGCAGAGGAGCTTCTAAAGCTCTGGTTATTAGTAGCAGAATAATCCATCCATACAGGGAAATACAGGAGATATGAACATGTGGGGCATTTTCTTCAGTTTCTCAATTGAGTGAACAAGATTTTTCTGCTGCATTATTACTATTAACTATAATAGCCTAAAATTCCCGGCATTATACAACTTACCTTTCTTTTTTTTTTCTTTTTTTTTTTTCTAAGACAATTGTTGTTGCTGTTTTGGATGGCAGAGCCTCATAGCCCTTAGTTGAGGCATTTTCTTTGGACAGAGAGAAAGTGAAAATAAGCTGAAAACATTTTTTCAGCTGTGCAGGAATACATGTGTCTTATTTATTGTGATGATTTGACTGAGCCACATCATTATCTTATATCAAGCATTTGAATATGTTTGTGTCTTGCTTAGCAGGGCATGTCACCTTTCTTATTAGGAAGGTGAAAGAACTGAAAAATAAAGCCAAATGCTGTAGGTATACAATTACAAGAGTGTAGGAGTTTGCACTCTGATCTTTGAATGATGTGCAAAACTGTGCATTAATATTTCATGAATTATTTTTCTGGTGTAATTTCAAATTTCAAGGCATATTTCAGCTTAATATTGTTTTCACTGAATCCAGCAGAAGGAATGTGATTAGGATGTGTAAAAAGAATGATCAGAAACAAGATGCATTTTCTACGTATTTGATAGCTGCTTAACATCCCTCGTTTTTGCATAAAATAATTCTACATACAAAGTAAATATAAACTGTAATCTCCTGGAGGCTGGTTGTTTTTGTTGTTTTTGTTCTTGTTTTGTTTTCCAAAGAGAAAATATCAACAGTGATATTTGCCAGTGCCAAGCAAAATCATCATTATTTTCATTATGCTATAAAAGTGCCATCAAGCACAGACGTGAAAGTTCAGCTATAAAATACATAATGCTTATCATATTTAATTAGTAGATACCTTATTTTTAACACTAAAGGTTTCTTGTTTACTTTTAGTCACTGCTATGGTTAATGCCATCTCATGCGAAGCATATTAAGGCTAAGGGTTTTTTTTTGTTGTTTTTTTTTTTTTTTTTTTTTTTTTTTTTGTTGTTGTTTTTATTTATTTATTTTTATTTTTACTATATAAATAATATTCAGTTTGCAGCTATTTAACCTGCTTGTATGCAGTTCTGTGTGGTGAAGCCACTTGGGTCCACTCTGTATACGTCAGCTTCACTAATAATTATTGGGTACAGAACAATTTATCATCTTGGAAACAGTCTGTGCAGAGCTTCAATCTGACTCTTCCTGCTGCCTGATTTATCTGCTTATCTCAGGTAATGTCTCTGTGTAGATGTGTCTGAAGTATTAGTGGCTTTCAGTGTACATGTAAAATCAAACTAGGGCAGTTGAACATGTCTAGGTTATACATCTGAAATTACTAGTGTCTGAAAACATTTCTGTGCTATCTGAGCTTATGACTAGACAGTCACTAAGCGCTTGTAGCTAGGAGCTCTGCACCTATCAGATAGGATATATGAAAGCATGCACTTGAGCCCTCTTGAACACCATGGGATTGAAGTATTCTTTTAAACCAGGCAGTGCATCAAGTATATTCATTGCTGTATTTGGGTGTTAACATATTAACGTTTTTATAGGGCCTGGCTCTTGTTTTTATATATTAGATTAATTTGCAGGTGGCATTCTCAATAAGCATAGTGCAAATGTTGGTAAATGCTACTTGAGCTGTCACTGAACTTTAGGAGTTGGTATCTAACAACAAGGAAGTCATTTACTATCTTGATTTGGCATCTGTTAGCTGTATTAGTTTCTCAGTATCTTCATATATTTCATACAGAAATAGTAATAACACAAGTACAGTATTTTTAAAGCAAGGATTTACAAGATGTCATGTTCAGCAAAAGTCTAATCAAAATAACAGTTTTCCTAATATCAGAATCTCTGACATGTACACAATACCTGCTGTGAATCAGGATCTCCACAGATGTCCCCCTCTCCTTCCCAATCACACAGGCACACAGTTACTGAATAGTTAGTGTTCAAGGGTGATTTAGAAGTCTTCTGATACTTTAAAAGTTCTGGTATGGGAACAAAAGGCTTCCTTCTGCCCATGCTCATCTGTTCTGGAAACTAGATTGAGAACAGCACTTTAGGGAAGAAATACTTTAATGAGCTCAGTGCACACTAAAATAGTCTTTATCCAATCCCCTCTGGAGATGCTGTAAAAGCACAGCCCAGAAATATAGTGTGATCCCCACTGCAGTTTGTTCAACAGAAATCACGGGTCTCTGCCTATCAAAGACAAAATGAAATCATCCAAAACTCTAGGCATGCTGAAGCTGTGCTGTTAATTTTACAGACAAAAACTGTAGTGCTGCCTGTCAAATGTCTATATATTTTGTTCTGTGTTAATTAGTGCGTAGCTAAATTCAGTTAAGTATGCAACACGCTGTAATGAGAGGAGTTGAGCTGAGGTATTTGAGATGGTCAACTGACCGTGACTCCTGCTTTCTGTGCTGTAGATGGCTTTATGAAAATGCCATGTGGAGAATCGCTATAATGTGCAGTCATCAGGCACAGCAATCAAAGGCAGTCAGGAAAAGAGTTCTTTACTTCTTGCATGCATACTATACAAAGAGAACATATTTCTGGATCTTATCTTTTGTTTTCTTGGTTTATATTTAGTGACCAACCCCATGAGGGTGCTCATCAAATATTCTCTGAGGAGAAAAACATACTTCGTGTTTTTGATTCAAAGATCAACTGAGAAATATACATGTATACTCCAAGATCCATAGAGTATATTTGTGTTTTCAGATAATTATTATAGATATGGATGGCTGCAAAGTTACTGTTCTGGAAATCAGACCCTTTAATGATCCTTTTTTTGTTAAGCATTTATATGAAAGCAGGCAAAAAAAAAAAAAAAAGGCTAATTTTCTTACAATAAAATTATCTGCTAGGGTATTGTGAAACAAGAAAAACAATGAAAACTGTGTATGCCGTAGCCGTGTTCTCCTGGAATGGAAGAGATAAAATATGCATTTCAAAATATGCAGTTTTTTTGTTTAAATTGAATATAGACTGCTTACTGCCTCTAATTGTTTAATTATTCATCTAAATATTAGTTAAATAATGTTCTATGCATAATTCATCTATTGTCCATGATCATTTTATTGCCACAATACTCAACAAATCTAAAGTAAATATTATGCTCAAACTCTTGTTATAGGCAAAATGGAAACATGCCTTTTAAACAAAATCAGAATTTATTATCTTGTTACTTGAAATCTTAACAGCCTAATCAACTCTTATTGGTAGTTCAGACTGAATTATTACAGAAAGAGAAGCGATAATGGAGAATATTATTATAGAAAAAATCACACATAATAAAGTTATTAGTAATAAATAGTATAGTAAATAAATGTTAAATGTCCACCCCCTGATATTTATTCAATTTCCTGGTGTTCTTCATCTTTCACTGCTGCTGGGGCATGGAGGAAGAAGGGAGGGGGAAATGTGGCAAGTTGTCAGCATCTCTTTGCCTGAAGAAGCTTGATCGAGGTGTTTTTATATGTTTGCTAGGACAGCTTTGCAACTGGTTGCTTCTTCATTGGTCTGAAAATAAAACAAAACAGACAAATAAAAAGGTGCATTTTACATAATGTTAGATACTTGTTTCTTTTCTGTTACTCCCAAGACCAGTTTGTCCAGAGCCAGGTTTTTGGTTCTTCAACTGACTACTGGTGAGTTTGCAGCCCCACCCAGCTTGTGCCCCATCTTTTGCCACCCCCAGGTACTCCTCTATGTTTTGTCTTGTGCTGCTCCTTCTAGAGGCCTGTGTTACCTTCTATATGGTAGTTGTGTGTGCACCACACAAAGATATGTCTATGCAAAGCAAGTTAAGAATACAGAATCACAGAATTTCTAGGTTGGAAGAGACCTCAAGATCATCGAGTCCAACCTCTGACCTAATGCTAACAGTCCCCACTAAACCATATCCCTAAGCTCTACATCTAAACGTCTTTTAAAGACTTCCAGTGATGGTGACTCCACCACTTCCCTTGGCAGCCTGTTCCAATGTCTAACAACCCTTTTGGTAAAGAAGTTCTTCCTAACATCCAACCTAAAGGTGTCAGTGTACCTACCTGGTCACTGACAAATTATTATTCTAGCTAAACCAAGTGACAAGAAAGCTCCAGGTGGGTCAAGACAGGCAAAGCAAATCTGATAGCCCTGAGATCTTCCAAACCCAATACAAAGGCCTACTACTAGTAATGGCAATAATATATTTACAGGACTATAAGGCTACACATATAGTTAGTTCATCTGTTTTCTGAAAGGACAAATCTGAACGATACTGCTACTGGGCAAATATGTATTTTGACTACATATTTGAATTTTACTTTAATTGTATGAAGAAAGAAAACATTATTTGTAGTCAATGCAAATATTGACACGAACTGAAGTATGCGTGTTTCTAGTTAGAATAAATTATTAGACTTCCACTCAGTTATGTCAAGAAGGTCCTCTTTACTGTAAAAACATAAAATTCTTTCCCATCATTTTTCTGTTGGCAGCAATAGCTAGTGTTTGGGGAAAATACCCTTCACCTATGTATTTGCATAATGTCAAACTGCAGGTAAGTTGATTACATTTTTCAATATTACAGCATACTTTATGAATTTTAGACAATATTTTTGTCAGCAAGGTTTCATCTAGGTGCAATTTGTTTTCTTGTTCTTTTTTAATTAATGAAAAGAAATTTTTTTTTTTTAGTTGAAATACTGTCAATCAACTGTAGCTGTTCAAGAGGTGAGGTCTAGTATGAAGAAGTATCGTTAAACTGAGCATCCAACATGTTGGCTTTTGTGTTTGCAACACATTTAGATTTTTAAGCCTCTGTAAAGCTATCCCATAGATATAGATTAGCTTGTCCACACTTCTTTGGAGTTTATGAGCAAAATTGTCTTACTCTTTTTAGCAGTGCTCTTCATGTAGTTAATATGTTATAAATTGTTGATGTTCATGATGTGACCTTTAAATATAATCAAAAAGATAAAAGCTTTAACTAGGTGTGGTATAATTTCTGTGAAGAGTTGCAGCTGTTTCTGCTAGCCCAAGTAAGAGCTGCAGAAATATGGATCATTTTTAGAATTATAAAGCCTTCCTGGGTGGAAGGAAACCTGGGAGGTCACCACATCCAGCCTTCTGCTTAAAGTTAGATCAGATTGCTAAGGTCCTTCTCTAGACAAGTTTTGATATCCCCAAAGATAGTCTCCAAACTTACTGGACAACCTGTTTGATGACTCTCATTGTGAAGATTTATTTTTTTTTCTTTTTTCTTACAACTAGTTGAAGGTTCCCTGGCTGCAATTTCTGCTTGTTGCATCTCTTTTACTGAGTGCTTCTGAAAGAGACCAGATATATCTTCTCTTTAGGTCCCTGTTGGTAGGTAGAGACAGCAAACACATATCCCTCTGAGCTTCTTGTATCAGACCCAGAGGTCTCAGCCTCTCCTCACACAGGTCTGATAGGGTATGGTAGTTGTGAGGAGTTCCTCAAGACTTCCTGTCCCTTACAGCAAAGAAGGGTGAGCTGCTTGAATTCAGTCTATCTAGCTGTTAAATGTTACTATTCTGATGCTGCTTTTCAATGGTAGAAATAGATAAGTAAAAAAGAAAAGGGAAAAAATAGTTGATATTAAGTGGGTTATAAAATTCACTTCAGTACTGCAGAATTTCTCTATCCATGTCATAAAACCTGTGACTTTCTCCTTCCTGTATGTTATGATGCTTATACCAGTGTTTTTCAGCACCTCTCTAAAGCTGAAGTGTTTACTGACTTAAGATTTTCATCTCATGAAGCAAATTTGGTATTAAACATTATATTTCATTGTTTTCAAATAAATATTACAAGAGAAAACAAAGATTCTTAAAAGTGCATATTATTTGATTTTATTGAACTGACTTAAAAAAGAAATAGGGATACAAGAATAAATTAAGCCAATCGCTTCATAGGGATTTAAGCCATTATTAAATGGCTTTCACAGGGTAATCAACTAATATTTTAAAGTAGACGGGGTTGGAAGGACTTCTCGGCTTTTCCTTTTTTTTTTTTTTTTTTTTTTTGGCCTGAATTAACAGCTGGGGTGTACCTTTCTTGTTATGACAGTATTATCCTTCCATTTACATGGGAACAGGATTTTGTTTGCTTTGTTTTTCAGAAGACTTTTTTTTATAAACATGAGTTATCTTCCCTCTTGGTCTGTTTTTTGGCTAAGTTAAGAAAGCCAAACTATTTCCTTTAGCCCTCTAGCCCTACTATTCCCCAACCTAGGTTTCATTTATTTACTTCAGTTGTAGTCTGAATTCATCTTTCTTGAAAACAAGTGATAATTCAGTCTTCTGTATTAGTCTGTATATGCTGCTGCTACCTTTTGTGTGTGACCTTAAAACTACGCTTCATCTCCATGCAGGAGCTGTAGCTTCCCTTTTTCTTCCAGGAGCTTATCGTACAAGAATGTCATGTGCTGGTACTATTGCATCTCTTTCTATCTTTCTCATATATACATTTTCATTCCATATACATAACTCCAAATTCCTCTCATCTCTTCCTAAAAATGTCCACAGTATTTTTGCTTGTATTTTGTCTTGGCACCAAAGCATTTTTTTGTACTCGCTTTTAATTTTCTGCTAGTATTGCCCTTTAGATTGGCCTTGTGACAGCAGAGCATTCAAGCAGATCTCTGCAGTTCTTCCTGATTATCAATTCCTCAAAAAGTAAGCTAAACTTAAATGCCTATTTGTGAAATAGACTTTCTAAAAAAAAAAGCGTGGAAGCTTATTTTTACATACCTAGTTTTGGAAGATGGCATTTAGGGTTTAATTTGGCTTTAATCTACAAACAGAGATGGAGAGTAAGCAGGGGGTGTGACACTGATATTTTAATTAGGCACTTGATATGGACCTCATGAAATTTTCTTTCAAAATCAGTTTCAATTGGCTTGAATACGAATACTGTATTGCGTATGACAGATCTTTGGAAACAGGGGAGGATGGGGGAAAGAATTAATATAGCTTGATTGATTAGATACTAAGTAGACAAATACAATATTTGAAAGTATATTGTAAGTATGTATTCAATCAACTAAAAGGAGCAAGAAATCATTAGTTTTTTTTTGCACAGCTGTTTTCTTTTAATAAAGCAACATAAATATTTAATTTGTTTGTGACAGCCTTTTAATTCGTGTTTCACCTCTAGTCTTATACTTCACAGTCTGGCTTTACAAAACCTTCATTTACTTATACTAGTTACAATTTTATGCAAAATATGAGTATTATCCATGTAGTAAAGAAAGCCGAGGATAGCTTTTGCATTTTCAGATGATAATAAAGGAAACTTTAGAGATTCAAAGCTGGAAATTGAGTACTTTAGGAAATTATATAGAAGCTTGCTGAGCAATCAAATTGGTGTGAGAAGGAAAAGACGGGAAATTTGTCACTGACTAGGGGTTATATACTAAATGAAAAATAAAGGCAACATGGCCTTGCATTTAAGTTTCCTTCAAGGAAACAGCGTAGATCTTCATGTTCTCTGAACAGGGCAAAGTCATCCATCACTTTCAAAAGCAAAACACAATTGATGTGGTTTGCTATATTTGATTAGAAACCATCAGGCATGTGCACAAAGTAGGTAGCGAGGTAAGCAATGCCAGATTTACAAAGGGAAAATTAGTCCAATTTATTTCAAAATGAATTATTCTGCAACAGAAATGCCTCTGAGTTTAAAACCAATATAATCTAATGATATTTTCTATACTAATCTGTTATGAATCTTATTTATAAAAAAAAAAAAAAAAGTTTTATTATGAATAATTGCCATTGATTACTTTCCTTAGGTAATTTTCTGTCTTTTCCTTTAGGTGGCTTTGTTAGGTGGTTTTTGTTTGGTTGGAGGTTTAAAATACAACTGCTTATTTCTTTATGAAAGCTATACCATTGAATATTTTGACTGGAAAGTTATGGCATATATCTTTTGCAATGCTTAACCTTCATACTAATTCAGAGTGCAGAATAAACATGTTTTCCACTAGGCAGAATAAAATACATATGCATGTTCATGCATATATGCACACACATACACACAATTTAGGGCATCTGTACACAGAAGAACATGATGCAAGTAGTCTCTATAGCCAAGGATACACTCTCCACTATCACCTTTTTATGTACATAAGTCTATGGATGTTTATTTTGCATTGAGGCAGAGTCATACTTTGAGTTTATAAAGTGTTATACTCTTCAAATTAAGTCAAAGGAAGAACAACATCTGAAGTAGTTAGTGTGGCATTGACCCGTGATTTTTTATTTATTTATTTATTTTTTACTAGTGTGTGTTAGGGTAATTTATTTTTGGCCTCTTTTAAATGAGCCAAAAAGACACCCTTCTCATTGAGTGTGCGATTATCTTTGCTTGTTTTTAATAATACGCCCTTAAGGTATAGGATGGCATGAGTAAGTGAAGGTGTTAAAAGGGGAAAGGACATGGAGATGAAACCAGGGAGCTATCCTGGATGATAGGATTCTAAGTAGGCATTGGCTTTAATAAACTGCGTTATCATGTTGTGCTGTTCCTTGGAAGAAAGCAGTTGGTTTGATTGAGAAATACATTATTAAAGCAATTAAAAAATAAATAAATATATATTACAATAGCAAATACTCGGTTGGACAATCAAGGGATAAGGGAGATAGAAGAGGTGGTAGGGTTTTCTGTTTCACACTAGTTCCCATTTTCTCTGTCTCTTTTCTGTTCTTGGGCTTACTCTTAAGTTCAAATCCTTTAACGCTCTCACCCATATGCTAAAATCAGAGCAGTACACAAATGAGAAATGTTACTAAGCCAAAAACTTGACTTTTTATTACAAATAAGAAAAGCACATGTAAGTTTTTGGTTTGTGTTTCTTTTTAGTTTCCAATGGAATAAATAAACAGGCTTTATCCTTGATTGGCTTCTATATCATTTACATATTGTTTAGTAAAATGCTCTTCAAGTAAAAGGAAAAACACTGGGTAATCTTAAAAGGACCAAGATTGAGGCTTTAGGCACTGATTCAAATTCATTTTATTCTCTTGACAAAAACTGTGAAGAGCATGGAAAAGTATAAAATACCTTTTTTTCTTAGACAAACAAAAACTAAATCCAGTAGTGAAATTGGAGATGATACAAAGTTGAAGTGCTTTGAGAGACTTAAGTCTTGCATTTTGTTAGGTCAGAGTGTGCCATAATAGCCAGTGCTTTTGTCAAGCCTGTAACTGGTGCAGTTTATTATTGTGCATGGAGTTGTGAAGAAAAATAGGAGACAAAGAGTAAGTACAGAAGTAAAGTGAAGTGCTCAGGATGTTATGAAAGGTGACTGGGAGGTGATGGGATGGCAACCTCAATTATGGATTACGTACACCGTGGCCAAGGCTTCTCTACAGATAGCTACAGGGAGAGGCAGCCAGTGCCTGAGTGGATGTCCCGTGGCAGTTTCTAGGTTATTCTGCCTCATCTGTGTGCACACAGGCAGCCCTGTGGGCACCCACAGCCCCCACTAGCCCTGATGGCAGAAGTCAAAAGTTCGGGGTTGCCTTGCACAGCACAAGCACAGTAGCCAGATTGCAAGTACTACTGTGGGATGGCTTTCATGAGTGCAGTGTGTCACACAGCTGTTTAATTTCCAGTAAATATCATTTGTATCTCTGATGTACTCAAGTTAAATACCATCAATTTAGGCAAAGAGTACATTGTAGTGTCATCTCTACCCCTGGAGGTTAAAAAGGGTCAGAAGAACATCTAATTCAACAGGGATTTATAGAACAGTCAATAAACTAGCTTCTATAAATGTCGAAATTAGAATTCATCTTGCATTATATACTAATGTTTGTCTCCAAATACAATGACAGTTCTTTTGAAGAATGATTAATAGGATCTGAACAACAATACTAAATTTGTCATCAAGAAAGAAATAAGAATAACAAATGAGTATTACAGCATTCTAACATGAAAAAAATTACATTTAATTGAGATTTTGTTAATCTTGATACAGACCAGTGTAAGAAGATGTATGTATATATACAAATACACATACGCATACACACACTATACATACACCCTTGTATAAAACAATAGTAAGAAACAGTGCAAAAAGTTTTCTGATCTCCATGCTGCTTTTGTAGAGAGGTTTTTTAATTCTAAATTTTTATTTATTTATTTTCAATAATTCATATAATGGTTTTGGCAATAGTCTTTAAAACGGCAACAATAATGAATCAGGAGTATGCTCAGGGACTTTTATTTTCAGCAGAAGCTTTTGAGGTCCCTAGAAACGCTTTCAACTGTTTTAACGATGATAATGTATAATCTTTATTACATACAGAAGCTTGAAAACGAGAACTGCACTGAACCATGGCGGGCTGTCTTTTTATTTTGGGTTTGTTTATCTTAATTGAATGCTAAGAGTCTTGCAGGACTCCATAGCTCAAGTATTGATTAAAAAATGTAGGTGTTGGAAAATCAGTGATAAAAATATAGAGATGTAGCTGGCTATGCTAACCAGCTTGCCTTTTCTTTTTCTCTCTCATTTTGTAATAATCTATATTGAATGGAATATAGTATTTTCTTGCTCTCATGAAGAAATACTAAACATACAAGGATAGCTACTGTGAGAGCCTTCGTCACAGTTGTGGTTGTGTGTGTGTGTGAGGTGGAAAGCTAAGAGCTATGGGTATTTCTCTACCACAGAGAAAACTTTGAGCTATAATGTCAACAGTGCTATTAAAGCTAGTGTTGCTATTAATTAGAGGTACCATCCTGTTTATGCTGCAGTACTGGATGTGAAAGTAACATTGGTATACACATTGCTGATCTAGATACATATGCATAAAATTAGCTAACTCAGGCTTGACTCAATCCAGTCATCAAATTTTTGGTTCAAAACAATACCTCAAATGTATCAGTCATGGAGAGATTAGTGCAGGTTATGAAACTAAATAAACCTTATTTTTTCAGATTGGTGTAAGAGATTACTGTAGCAGCTCCCAATTTGTGGAGGAAAAAATATAAGCAAAATGTTTATAATCTGATTTTACAGACTAGACATAAGACATAAGTGGAGTTAATGGATATAGGTGTGGAATATGTCAACATCATATTTTCAGTTTCAACCTGTTGCTTTTAAATCCTCCTTCAGTTTTAATGTGTCTTTAGTAAGTAGCTCCTGTATACTGTAGCTTTATACAGTGCTTTTTGGTTTGTTGAATAAACTCATGTTTATTAAATGTAGGAATAAACTGAGTTTATTACTGGTGCTGTACTCTACTGTTAAATTTCTTTTTATGTCATTTTTACATTTTAGAAGTCATACTATTTCCTCTGTTCGTGATATACAATTACCCTTATACCCATCTTTCTCTTTAGGTAGGAGCTCCACTTACGAATTTATTTCCCCAGTTTAAACATGGCTTACTGCTTTTTCTAATTTTCTCTGTAATGTTTTTTTTTCCCCCTTGTATCATAGTTTAGTTTCTTTAGCATGCATGTGCCTACTTGAACAACAATCCATAGCTCAGAAAAGAAGGTTAAAGGGGGTCCAGATTCAGACTGGAAATTTGGATATGTTAGAACTAAAGCAGAAGTTGCTTACAGTGCTGATACAGAAAGACTTTGCAAGGACTATTCTTTTGGCAGAAGTCATATGATGGTCCATAACCTTCAAAGCTTTTTCCTAATGCTGTCAATACTTATGGCACAGTGTATAAAGATACTCTTAAGAAATGCTATGATTTTGAGGTGAAGAGTCTGGGGGAAGAGACTGCAGCTTGCAAGCAGTTGTGGTTTTACAAGGGAAAGCACGGGGAGGTGAGGAAAGTCTTCTGCTGAGCCCTGTGTCCCAAAACTTCATTCTCCATGGAGAATAATGTGGATCATGTGAGTGTCATCAATTTAAAACCTCTATGATGTAATTTATTTCAAGCTTACGGTGTCTACATTTTAACTGTGTGGCAGGGGAGGTAGTAAAACAATGTTTAGTTTTTCCTTTTCTAGCTCATAAGTAATATATAAGATCAGATGAAAGAAACAGTGCATGTTTTCAGGTATCCAAATAGCACAGTTCTCATTATTCAAAACTGCCTGAAGGCTGAAAAATGCTAACCTAATCATAGTTTTTATCATCATTTATGAGCACAAGTAATATGGAAGCAAAGCAAAGAGAAACAAAGATGGTCTTTGGGGATCTAAAAGTCGTGATGGAAAATGGAAACATGATGCTAGGGAGTGGTACATTTTAGTCTGATGAATAACATAGATTTGAAAACTCTGTGCCTCCTGTAGCATCAATGTTGTTTTGTGGTCAAAAGCCATCAACAAAATGAAGGAAAACGAAAGAGCAACCTCAGCATACGTATTCAAGGAATATCGAGTGTATGTTTCAGAAGTAACAGACAAAAGATTGACAGAAAACTGCCAGAACAAACCCTTTTGGTACAAACACATAGAATCTCGTGTTATTTATCTTACTTCTTTATAGATGCAGGGCAAGATTAGGGGGAAAAAATCCATTAAAAGAATTCTAAACTATGTCTTTTAAATTAAAATGCCTTTGCGTCATAAGAAGGGCAAAGCAAGGCACAGAATGGGTGAAATCCTGTTCTCTTGAATATATGGGATTTATGTCCTCTGAATTTGAGAGAATTATGAATTCATAGTCTCCCAGATAGACTGCACAATAATCTTGCCTAGATAAGAGGATTTTAGATAAAAATCCTCACTGATGCTACCAAAGCTTTTGCTGTACAGATGCGAACCCCTGAATCATCTGACCATTATTCTCCCTTGCGCAGGATTTAATAAGATTGAAGGGAGTTTAAAAATATGGGATAAGAATAAGAGGCGTGTAACTGTTTTGGTAAGAAGAGCTTAAAAAAGAGGGAAGGTTTACAGAGGCACTTGAAACAGCTACTGGTAAGTATTCTCATAGAATAAGAAATTATGGATCCATCTGAAAGTTTAAGATTAAGGTAAATTTAGTAAAAAATGTATGGTGTTTGTACAATACCTACAACAAACTACAATGCATACAATTGAAATGTCCACAGTATGGTAATTCTACATCTATTAGTTTATCAGACTAAAACATGATTAAGCATTTCCATGAGTAAGAAAAACAGTAAAAGCAAACAAACAAAAAAATAAACCTACAGTTGTCAAGGTGCTATGCTAGGCATGGATTTGGAGGAAAAAAAACAAATAAACAACTTTTACACAGCTTTTTTGATTTAGTGATTTCCCTGGCATGAGAAATTAAATGCTCTGAACAGGATCAGGAAAATGAATGGTGTTGGTTGAAGCTGGGAGACTGCAAACCTGATCTTCATGTTATCTGATGAAAGCTTGCATGTATTATCTCTAAAAATAATTTGCTTAAGGTCGTTTAAACATTAGCAAATTTAGAGCAAGTTATGTAATCTACAGATTAAAAGTGTTCTCATGCAAAATTAAACTGTTCGTCTTCTTTCTCAAATTAGTTCCCCAGGTAGCTGTACTAGAAATGAGAAAGATACAAAAAAGTATTACTCTTAAATCAGCTTGACACCAGTAAAAGTTCATATTTCATAAAGAAGAATTGATAATCAAAGTCTAGGGCTGCCCACAGCTGAAAGACAAACTTCCATCTTTCTCCCCTGTTTGGGTTGTAAAGCAACTGTTTCTTACATAATCGAGATAGGTAAATTCAGTAAATTGCATTATCATCTTAGGAAGTATTGATAGGCTACTCATATAACCAGGTGTATTGACCTCCTTAATACCCTGCTTCTTTGAGATAGACTTCTGCTGCCTTTCTGAGGCCTTTGCTTTGTCAGTGTTGTTACTACAGGGACTAATGTGAGGATGAAAAGAGTCTGTTTTCCTTTAATACGGTCTCAGGGCAATATACTAATGAGGAAACAAACAGAGCTTAGATCATATTGACAATACCTCAGGTAGCTTAACTAGAAAACAGTGGATGAGCAAACAAGAGGTACACAGCTTGGAATAGTTAGAACTGGTGCATGTGATGCACTGATGACATGTAATTCCTCTGCTTGCTGTGGCATGAACTTGCTCACCACGGAACAGAATGTGGTGTTCATATGTTTTCAAAAGTTTTTTGTTTGTTTGTTTTTTGGGGAGGAGTGGGGGGAAGGGGTTGCTGGTTTTTCCCCATCTAAAATGAATACCAATATATTTGGCACCTAAGTATTTGGTGGTTCTTTGATATCTGCTAGACATACTTTAGAAATCATCTGTTGTTGAAGAATATGAGTGGGGTAGAGTGTAGAACTGTTATCATATGTTTCTGTAACTATGTGGACATCTCTGTAGGAGTTGCATAATTGGTGAAATAGAACTGTGTGCTAAACCATCACTACCAAAAGTAACAACTGGCACGTCAGTTTGAGTGCTGCCTTATATTTCTCTCCTACAATTTTTGACACTGACTGTAAAACGTGTTTTTGTGATGTTCATTTTTTATTTTTTAAACCTCCTTAGGGATCTTAGGGATTATTCTGTTATTTATTTATTTGTAATTAACTTTAGTAATATTGACTTTATCTGAATTATTGTAAATATATATTTAGACACGATTTCTTCAGTGTGGTTTATTGGCCTTACTGGATATATTGTAATTGTTTTCAAGAAATCAGGAATTCTGCCTTAAATATTCCACTTGCTAATGTTCCTATAAGAATGTTCACCATCCTTCTGAATATGTATTTCAAGGAGTGTTCCCATAAACTTGTTTCCTAGAAGAGAAAGTGGAGGAAACCTCCGGGATCCTGATGAAACCCTAAGGGACGACAACTTGTATAGCTGGACAGGGGGATGCTGTCTTGATAACAGCCTTAAAGCTTCTGGAGAGGAATAAGATGTTCATTACTTGACAAAACTCAAACGGACGCTGATATTAGATCCTTTTTAAAAGGGTTCAAGAACTTGTGAACTGAGGAGGTGAAAGCAGGGCAGATATAACTTTGAGATTTATATTGAAATCATATATATATATATATATATATAAAAAAGGCTAGTTAGTAGAATAAAGACTACACACCTAAGGGAAGTGTACCAGTGATTGCTCTTAAGTATTCTGAAAATGCATTACTTTCAATATTTGTGAGTTAATTAAAATTATTTAATGATTGTTAGCAAGAGACAATCATAGTCAATACTGTATTTTATAGCACTGCTTTAACGTTGGGAGATGAATAGATTGAAAACTTCCTTAATTTTTCAGTTAGCCACAGCTCACAAAATCAGAAGAATTAATCATGTAAGGAAAGAATATGTGATTAGATGATTCGCTTGAAGTACATGTCGAGTTCTAAAAAGGAAAGAACTTCAGTTTTTCATCTGGAATTAAAAGGATTGGGTTGGGATAGGGGGATTAAATTTGAAATGCCCACATCTCTCAGGAGAGTACTTTCTCTTCCAAAATTTCTAATCTGAATTGTTCAGTGGCGTCCTACATAAGATGCTTTTATGCACGCTGCTCACATTCTGAGTCATGTAAACATGTGAGGAAGGGAGGAAAACAATGTAGAGTGAATATTCAGTGTTCTACAGATTGCTCTACAAGTTGTTTTTTTTTAATACCACAGGTTACGCTTTTACATTTACTATGCAGGGCACTGCATATGCGAGATGTATTACAGCACACCAAATACTTTCTTCGCTGTTTCATGTTTGATAAAAAAAAAAAAATGCACAGAAGATAACAGAAAACTCAATTTTGAAATAAAAAGCACAGCTGCAAATGCCAGCATGAAATTTTGAGCTATATGAAGCAAGACAAAATAGAGTATGATAAGGTGTTCCAAAATATAGCAAAACATTCATATTGAGAATTTTCTAATTATTTTACATTTCTCTAATCAAAACAAACACTACTGGAAGAGCTCAAGTAGAACGGGGATGATTATTCTTTAAGTCTTGATGCTTAAAATTAGGTATCTAAACCTTCAGTAAGATTCTGAGGTTTCTGGAAGCTACCTGTTGTTTTCATTAACATAATGCTAAAATACAAATTGAGATGCTGAGAGTTGGATTCCTACAAATCAAAACATTTGTCTCCTTGCTTTAGAATCCCTTAGAAGCAACAACACAAGAACATCCTCCACTATAAGCTAAATTAAAACCTTTGCCCTACACTTAAGATCACTAGTAATTGTTCGTCCTAGGGGATTTGGAGGACTATATCAGATTATATCAGGAATATAAGATATTGATGTTTCATAATTGGAGGTATTTGGTTGATGCAGAAGTATGTGTAGATTGGAGCAGACCAAACATCTTGAGGCAAGTACAGTAGTGTAAGACCACATACACTGCTGTAGTATGTGAGAGACCAAATGTTGATTAGTGTGCAGACATGCAATCATATAAAGTGCAGTGGTAATGTGATTAGCAAATTTAACTTTTGCACAGAGCCTTGCAGTAGTGTCTGTGTAGTATATTACAGGAACTGGAAGAATAGCCTTAATCAGATCTTCATGGAATAAAATCAAGAGTTTCTCTCTGTGTGTTGGTACAGAATGGTAACAAGCTGTTCCTGCTGTAGTATTGACCGCAATTTTTTAAAAGTCAGTAGCTGGATGTATTTTACTAAAATATAAGCCAACTGCAGAGTAAATATCAGTTCCAAGTTAGGAACATTTTTATTAACACAAAGGTAGTTAATAATGGCTCAGAGTATTTTCCACTAAGACGTAGCTACCATTCCAAGAATGGCCTTCTTAGTATGTAAGTTAGTGCATCTGGATTCTCCTCCTAATTGTCACCAAATTCCTGGGTGACTTTGGGAAAACAATTACATTTCTTGGTCCATGGGCTTGTTCTCCTTTCTTTAGAAGCACAACAGCCAAAATCAGAGATGGAATTTTATTTTGTGAAAATAATTGTTAACACTTAGTATGAGATAAGAATATCTTTCTCATGAAATGAAATGGCAGGGATCAAACCCTCCTACTAACAGGCATCTCTTTTGTCTAGCGGAAACCTGACTTACAGAGAGGACTTTGCTTTCCCTTATCCTAGGCAGCTGCTCTAATAGCTATACTTAAGACTGTCTTTCTCTGATTTTCTAGGCCAGCTCTACTAATTAACCTTATCCATTTCACAGTAGCTGTGATGTTTGAACAATTTGTGTGATATTTCCCAGAACCAAAATATCTTTAAGTGGTATCTGTAAGTGATTTAGTATCTATAATTCTCTGTAAGTGAATTACTAATTCATGTTTTTCTACATGACTTTGAAAATAGAAATCATGGTAGTAAGTATAGTAACCAAACAGATAGTGGCTAATAGTCACTTTGGCTCTAATGGGTGCATGTGGAAGAAACAAAACAAAACAAGCACTAACAGGAGGATGTTCTAGTGTGGGTTTTAAGCAACATTTTTACCTGATTAATGTCTTATGAGAAATCAGCAGCATAGATTCCAGTGACATCAAAGTCACAAGACCCAAGATTTTATCTGAAGTTGTCTTGTGCATGACGATTTTACTACCTACTGTAAGCTTAACATATTATGCAACAGAATATAAACAATGTATGGAACAATATCAGTTGAAGTTTTCAAGATTTTTTGAAGTTTGAATAGTTTTAAGTTTGTCATCTCTCACTTCACTGGCTAATACTGTGGAAATATGCAAGCAAATAATAGCAATTACACATGAACCACAGAGCTAAGTCTTTTTACAGATTCCAATTTATTCTTCCTACTGGTATAAAACTGAATATGACAAACTGCATGTATAATGTGGATTGAATTATGATGCCTTCTTGATTACTTAAAGAGAGCAAAACTGGGAAGCAAGTTAATATTTGCAGGCAGTGAAACAGCATAAAACATTTAGAGACAAAGTATTAGTCATACTTACATAGATTATTATTATTATTTGCTCAAAAGAACCACGTGAATTTTCTTACTAGAGTTCTGAGGTAAACTAGTAGATAATCCAACTGCAAAAGCTGAGGCATCAAGTTAGCTGGAAGATAATGGTGGGATGACCTGAATTTGGAATCCCTGTTTCTATGAGAAGCTCATTGTTATTACTGTTGATGATGACATTATTTTAATTTATTTGTTTTCAAATTGGAACAAAATGCTGATTTCCTGTGCAAAGTCATCTATTTGGGGATTTCAAAGTATAACATCTATTAAAAAAGATCGTTTTGATTCAATTATATTTAAGAAGCTGACATAAGAACAAAATAACTGCTAAAATAAATGTAGTGGCTTTAAACCAATATTTCTAAGACTTATGTGAAATATTTAAGAAATTACTAGAAAAGCTTTTACTAGTGTATAAAAACTTTCTAATTGTCAAAATTAACACTTTGGTGCTAGTAAAACAATGCTCTCTAAAGTGAAAGGTACTTTGACAGAAATATTTTGGCTCTTTCAAAACTGGCCTGGTTGCTGTAGTGGTAAAAAAAATAACTTCAAAAAAGTTTCAATTAACAGTCTAGAAAACTTGCGAAGCTCCATGCTTCTCTAACCACATTACTAGAGGGAAGGAAATACTGAGAGCATTGGAAAGAATTATGATATTGCTTATCTAAGTGGAAAAATCAGATTATGCATAATTTAATGGGTTTGATACTAATTAGGAAAATACACCTTTAAGTCCTGTTTTTGGAACATACTCTGTGAGAAATTCAAATTTCACTGAAGTGATTTCCTCAGTAGGGACAGACCTCATCATGAGTCATAGTAGAGAGATTACCTGTGATTTACTACTTGTGTATCTGTGTGTACAAGCCATGTGTATGACTTCAAATTTTGCTCGTGTCCCTGGTGATCTTTCTCATGATATTCGAAGGACATCGAGGTGCTTGAGCGGGTGCAGAGAAGGGCGACGAAGCTGGTGAGGGGCCTGGAGAACAAGTCCTACGAGGAGCGGCTGAGGGAGCTGGGCTTGTTCAGCCTGGAGAAGAGGAGGCTCAGGGGTGACCTTATCGCTCTTTACAGATACCTTAAAGGAGGCTGTAGAGAGGTGGGGGTTGGCCTGTTCTCCCACGTGCCTGGTGACAGGACGAGGGGGAATGGGCTTAAGTTGAGCCAGGGGAGTTTTAGGTTAGATGTTAGGAAGAACTTCTTTACAGAAAGGGTTGTGAGGCATTGGAACAGGCTGCCCAGGGAAGTGGTGGAGTCACCATCCCTGGAAGTCTTCAAAAGACGCTTAGATGTACAGCTTAGGGATATGGTTTAGTGGAGGGCTGTTAGCGTTAGGTTGGAGGTTGGACTCGATGACCTTGAGGTCTCTTCCAACCTAGAAAATTCTGTGAAATTCTGTGAAATTCCTCCTAGACCAACCTTAAATAGTCAGTTGGATTTGCCTGTCCTGCAAGAATTCTTGAAGTATCACTTTGAGATAACAAATATAAGAAACTCTCTTACCTAAAACTCAGTAAGCTGAGTTAACACAGGTCTGCTGCTTTGGTAGATAGACCAGGGGAAAACAAGAAAGCAATATGTATGGTTTTAAACTCCTCTATTTGTTGCTTATTTTCACCAGTTCCTACGTTACCCCTCCCATATTCAGTGTTGCAGTTTAAAGCTGCCTTTGAAGTTACTTTGTTGTGATTCTCCAGGATGTCCTTTAAAATACTCTGCAACTATGAGAGGTATTGCAGAACACAAGTAATTTTAAGGCTGCCTTGAGAACTACTTTATAGCAAGTTATCATTTTAGATTCATTTCTCTTCTTGGCTTGCATGTTGCCTAAATAAATAAGTAAATCAGGTTTTAAACATATAACAAACACAGTGAGGAAAATAGATGAGCATTCAAAATAATGCAGGTGTTTTCTTCATCTTTTGTAACTGTTTCATTACTAAATTGAGTTCTTTTATTCTACTATTTCATTTTTAAATTAGGTACTTGTATAAGAAGCTTAGTAAATAAACATTTTGTAGGTAAGCATGGAACAATGTTTAGCTTGCTAACAAATACTGCTGTCAAGAAATGCTCATAACCTGAGTTTCAAAACAAACAATGGAACAAAAGCTGTAAGATGGAATCAGTTGGAAGAATCAATCACAGCTTGGATTAGTAGGAATTTGACTTAATTCTTTCAAAGACAGCACATGAAAAGAATCAATATAAACTGAAGAATGTCTTATGATGGTTTTCCTAATACTACACAAAAACATGTCTGTATTAGTTGACCTGCAGACAGTATACTCTCTTCAGACTGATTATTGGTATGTTAAGAATAACTGTTGAGTGTATAACTATACGGTGTGTAAGGGCAAGCTGTATTGTGCCCTTATATTGGATTTAATTGCAATCAATTAATTGTTTCAAATGGGTAACAGATGAGGGATTGGAAAGCAAGACTTGAAGGCTGGGATAGAATTTTGAGCAGGTTAACCATGCCTTGAGGTGAGGTTTACTGAAAACTCATTGCTTATAGATTTGAAAAGGCACCTCTACATCCTGGCATAAAGGGTTAATCTTAGATGAAAGTGCATTTGACAAATACCTTGCAGATTTGGACAGAAATAAGATCAATGCACTCTAATAGGTCTAAATGATCTAAATGATTTGGCTACTCTGTTTATATGATAACACGCTGTCCCTTTCCGGAGGATTCAATTTGCAACGACCGTATTGTTTCATACATAGTCAAATGTATGAAACGTATGTTTCATGCACAGTCAAACCACTGTACTGGTTGCATACTTTGTTAAGTGGATTCATGGACAGTGAATAAAAGTGCTTGCTATAATGCAGCTTTAATGTTGGAAAACAGATAGAAGTTATACATGTATTATTTTCATGTTAATATGGACCTTTTCTGCACTACTTGCTTAAATCTGCTTTTTCTTAACTTGCTGATGGGATGTATTCATAGCACAATGAATTTGATTTTGCTTTTGCATATTTTTGTTTAAATGTAGTCAGTGGAGACTACCGACTGTAATTGTGTCACTGAATTTGCAAACAATTTAGACAAAAGCCCTTAGCCGAGTTTAATACTGTATTTTATTTTAGAACTGCATTTCAAAGATGCTTATGCTAAATAAAACTGCACTAGTGATAGGCTGTATCATATCTTTCCTTGGTTTTTATGACTAGACTGACACCTGTACCTGAGCTAGTATTAAACAAGACACTGAAGCATCTCCACCTTGCATGGATGGGGTTAGCAACCACAGCTGGGATAGATAAAAAAAAAAAAAAAAATTCCCACTTACTGATTTTATGTTACAGCCACAGAGGCTTAGATGACAATATGGTCCCATGTGAAAAGAGAACGTCATTTTGCTGTGGTTTTGTGGTTGGCCTAAACAATTTTCTTAATTGGCCTTTGTATTTTTTGGCACCTAGCAGAAGTTTGAGTGTTACATG
The DNA here is from genome assembly GCF_964211825.1 of Aythya ferina. Lineage (NCBI taxonomy): Eukaryota > Metazoa > Chordata > Aves > Anseriformes > Anatidae > Aythya > Aythya ferina. The sequence continues at coordinate 48,691,710 of NC_140300.1, read as the reverse complement.
ATTTTATTTTGAAGGGCTTTGAGTAGTTATCTGTTATCCAGTAATACTCTTGCTGATACCACCATAAGCTCTGTTATGTTTGGTAAGGCCTTGAAGTACTGAATAGTTCTGGAGTGCATTTGAACAAGTACCGTTCTGTGGATTTTTTCCTTCTTTTATTGTTGTAGCAGTGTCTAATAAAGCTGAACAAATATATTACATGAATAACTCATTAATTATGCCGTTCTGGTATTTGCCAAATATTTGTTCTCAAACATATTCATTACTCGTTCTTATGTGGGAATTTCATCTGTGGGCAATTTTTAAAAGATGATTATGAAGATTACCAATTTGCACTGGTTTATTCTAATATAAATATGCTAATATAAACTGTAGACATTCTAGCATGTGACTTGTAAAATTGCTGCTATTTTAAAATAGGCAAATGCTGAACTGAGTTTTCTTAGTCCTACAATCCACAGTAGTAGTTTTCATTTACAGTTTGCTATCTAGTCTAACAAAATCTTCCTTCTGTACTTTCCAGAAAAGACAGGTAAAAAACATGGTGACCTTACCACAACTTTCCTTTACCACAGGTTCTTAACTGTCCTACCTGTTCTCCCTCTCTAGCCAGCAACTTGTTCCAGCAACATCATTCTGTTCAGCATCTGTATCTCTCCCTGCTTCTCATCTGCTATATCATATTCTTCAACTTTTTCTTTTGCTCCTTTCATGGTATTTCTATTTCCTGGACTCAAATGTCTGAGAATCTTTTTGGCTGTAATCCTAACATGCCATTTAACATGTTTGGCTGTTCCACTGGGCTTCCTTTTAGGGAATAGCTTTCTTGAAGATAAGCCTCTGAATCCTGCATTTCGGTCCTTCATCCTCTTGTCATCTAATACTGTTTCTAATACTGCCAATTCAAAATTGGTTCAATTTACCTCCTCCACACTGCTCTGTCTAAACTGCAACTTCAGATTTTTTTCTCTTCAATCATCCCTCAAGATTGTGGAAGACACAATCACTGCTTAACAAAGCTCTTGAACCCCTCTGCTACTTTTTTTTTTTTCTTTTTTCCCTCCAATGTAAACTGTACATTTAATGTTCTCATTGCTTCCATATTTAGTTCCATTGTCTTGCATCAGACCAAGTTTTGCGGGTTTTTTCTGCACAAAGTTTAAGGTGCAGCCTTTCCTATCACTAAAATGAAGTTTCATCCAAACTTTTAATTACTTAAATGCTATTTTATGTACAGTATAGCTTCATCTTTCTATAGCATCATGCTTCTTCAACAAAAGACAACAACTCTCTTCTAAATATATCGTTCCTGCAGCCTTTTTTTCAATGTCATCCTCCACTTCTATTGCAGCTTTGCTTTTATTTTTTACTGTTTGCTTTTACTTGTAAGACATCTACCATTCATGTGATTGTTTCCTATTTTGCTTTCAGTCAGACTCTAGCTTGCTTGCTATTTTTTGAAACTAACATTTTAAGGTACTTCAATAATGTTTTTCACAATAGTGATTCCTCTAAAAATATTTTTCAAAGTTATCTCAAATTACCCTTTAAAAGAAAAAAAAATGTTGATTCTGTTGTTGTGGTGTTGTCTATAAAAAGTTTGGAGATAACTCATTGCTGGTCTAATTAATTAACTCTGCTTATCATGTGAAGCAATATTGTTTCATTGTAGTATCTTCCCTGTATCCATCTGCTGTATTTTATTGAAAGGAAGGCTATTTTTTTGGCATGAGACTGTTTTCTGTTTTTGTTTTAATTGTATGATGGATCCTAGGCTAATAGTTAAAGCTTAGTTAATCTTAATTATATATAAATATAGCAGCTATAAATATAAGCATACAGAGACGTTATCTTACCCTACTTCCTTCTGTACACGTGAAGAGCTAAGATCTTAATATGATCAAGGATTACATTGCAAGTAAAAATAATTTCTATAGGAAATGTGTTAGTTGCAAAAATCTGAATTTATGTAGTGAACAGGACAGCGTGATTACAGATGGTGGAAGGAGAGGGTTTCTGTGTTTATCAATTTGGTCACTGCCTTGAAAATACTGTTCTGCCTCTGCAGTGCTTAGTAAGTCCCTGCAAACTTAAAGATCATTAGCAATTACATGTGCGTTATTGTTCAGATGCCCAATAGAAAACAGCTGAGGCTGGACTTTAGACGTAGTGAAAACTCAAAATTGCTTCAAACTGGAGTGAGAATTGATGGGAAACATGATTTTAATATGTGGAAGAGTGGAAATGCTAAGTACCTTGAAGGACAGACAGTATGTCTCAGAGCAGGTGTCTATAAACTAATGGGCATTTCTGATTATTTTCAGAAGCAGTTTTTATCTTTGTAGAATTTAGGTGGTTCATAAATAGACCTGGAACTATAGAAGGTAGTTTTCAGAAGTAAAATACTGTAGGTATTAACCTTCCATACTCACTGAATAGGGAGGTGCTAGGAAAACCAAATGTGATCTGTATGAACAGAAATTGTGCTAGAATTGTGTAAGTTCTCAGAAAAGTGCAAATTAAGTATACATATTGCACCTACGTTTCTAACCTTGTGATTTAGTTAGCAAATTAGGCTTTTATTAAAACATTATAAAATAATTTTATATGAATGTCAGTTTATATCTTAAATACCTAGTAGTACACAAGTAGTACCTAATATGTTTTATAACATATGGCATGGACTGTGTTAATTCTGAAACTTTGGAATGATATTGACTTCCTGACCGAAAACAAGTGCATGGTTTAGCAGAAAAACAAATGTGGAAGTGTTGCATGTATTTTGATCCTATTCCAAAATGTTGACAGTATGACAGTACTGCATGTATCTTTGGACTTTTTTAGTGAGAGAATTCTGTGCATGTAAATTCTGTAGCACACACTGAGCAAGTGAGCACAGCAGGCATATTTTACAGTGAATATATAAATAGTTTTACTGAATCCAATGTTATTAGAGTATATCAAGCAAACAATACCATTTATTTTAAAAGTGCAGCTGTATTTTTTTCTCATCTCTCTGAAGTTCAGTTGTACGTCTTCGTGCTCACATATTAGATCATCACTACTGATGATATGTAATCACTACCTTTAAATTCACATGTTGATTGATGGGAAGGATTATCATGTGATTAGGAGTGAATAAGAAATGGCAAACTTCTGTTCCCAGCTTTGCCCCAGATTTCCTTTTTGACTGATTGAACAACTTAGCCTCTTGGTATTCTTTTCATCATTTAAACAAAAAGAGGGCATTATGTTTTCTTTCCTTGTGAAAGCATACAAGAGTCATGTCTCCTGTATTCATGAATGCTACTAAGGTAATCAAACCTATGACGAGTATAAATACATAAATATCATGCATAGTGAGTTTGAACTATTGATTTATAGATGCTTTTGAGAATATAATAAGATTTTTTTTTCCTGGCATTTTTTCTTTCAAATTTTATTATATTCACATAAGAATGGGTAATCCATTTTAAACAACTTCCATAAATTCACAATGAATGAGGAACAGGAACCTACTCTGACTGTTTCTGACTCTAATAAAAGCTATATGAGTTCCACAATATTCTGCAGGACACAGGGAAAAAAAAAAAAAAATCTTTTAACTGAATATTTAACAAGCTGTAATACTTGTCATCTTCTTCTTTGTCTCCCTCTTTTTTTTTTTTTTTTTTTTTCTCTCTCCCCTTTTTGAGGAAAGCATTTGGAGAAAATTTGATATTTTTGACAAATCTCAAATAATACTGTACTGGTGAAAATAGATTCTACATTTAATTGGATAGTATATCATATGTAATTAAAAATCTGTCATTTAAAATTAGCTAAGTTTTGGAGGAGAATTAGCTGAATCTGGAAATGGGTTCACTGAGATGTGCAAGAACTGGAGAGTTTCAAATAACCCTTTCCCTTCTCTCATACTACTTACCACCATATTAGGCTGGTGGCAGGAAAGAGGTGCCAGAGTTTATATACTGATGTATGAAAAAGGAGTAGAAATGTAACAGAACTAATGCAAAATAAAAGCCTACAGTTTAAGTTTTATTCCCATGAACTACATCATTGGGAAGAAGTACAAAGATATCCTGTTTGCATTAGGATTTGCTGATATGAGACTGGCACACTTAGCACTCTTGCATTATCCCATTCCTCTGTACAGCAGCAGTAGCAAAGTGGTTAAAAACCAGTGACAAGGGCAAAAAGAGAGACTGGGATGCAAACGATGAAATTTCTATGTTCCTTGAACTTGTTAGCTTTTCTTTCATTTTATTATTGACTCAGATTGTCTTCCCAGAGAACACCATAACAAAGGAGGATTCTGACAGTAGGACTGTGGACTAAATGATGCAAACGATGATAACGTTGCCTTCCGACTGAAAAGCGTACCATACTCTTCACTGTATCTAGCAGTTGCAATATCATTTTTAACCTTTGAAATTTATCTGCTAAAGAAATGTAATCTTCTGCTGTATCAAACTCGCAATCAGTCAAAATATTTCAGTCAAAATATTTGCTTCAATTAATATTCCGTGTGCTCTTCTGTGACAGGCTGATGACTCTCAAAGAGAGGCAAGGTAAGATGTGCCTATGAAGCTTACATTATTCTATTCTTGGACTCTAGAACTGTACAAAGTGTCTCTTACCTCATACTGATACTACTGTTCATAGACCAGCTTGCTTCAAAGTCAGTAAGTGCATTCATTGCAAGAGTAGGTTCCATTACATTCTTAGTACAGCTTGGGATAGAATCAGATATGTGATAAGGCTTATGGTTAGATTGACTTAGGGGTATGTATCTGTGTATATTCATTTAGACCTGTGTTCCAGACCTGCAATCTCTGTTCTGGTTGGCTTACTTCCTAGCAAAACCCAGATGAAAGCAAGTCGTCATGTTCCAACTCCATGACGTGGAATTAGGACAGATCAAGGAGCTTTCAAATTGCAGGAGACATGGTTTTCTACTTCTGTAATGGGTGGACGATGAAAGGTGACAGACTATATTTGAGTATGCCTTATGTTTGAATGCTACTATGGAAGTCTACATGGCCTCAAAATTTCTGTGAAGATTCATTCCTACACTAATACACAACACAAACAAATGGATGATATTTTAGGTTTCAGATTGTTGCAATTGAATATTTTTATATGTTGTTGAGCCAACAAATCCATTGCTGCTCAAGGGAGAAAAGTTACCTAGTTAACTAAAGTATAGTAACAGTGGATACTAACTAGTTGTCAGACTCTAGTTACGTATCTTTTTGCTATGTTTTTGTTATGTTTTTCTTTTTTAAAAAAATAAATCCAGCTTAATGCAGATGAGGCTGGTGTAGGATGCTTCCTAATTCATTGACAAAATTTCAAAAGCTATCATTTATGTGAAGAAAGTCAAACTTTTTTTTTTTTTTTTTTTTTTTTTTTTAATTCTACTGAAAACTAGCTAGAACTAGCATATGTCTCCAGAATCTCTACATGGGACTTTGAGGAAATGAGTTGCATAACAGAGAATGTTCCAAGTTAGCAGACAGACATAAATCATGGCAACTGTGTAGAGATGTCAGGATTATTACTGTAGAGTTCCATAAGTAAAAATTCAAAATAAAAAGAATCTAAATAGGTGAGAAAACCAACTTGATCGAAAAATAAGTCTAATTGAAAAAAATTCATCATTCTTGATAAACCCTAATTCTTATGTGATGGATTCCTGTTTTTTAGTGAACTTTTTCACATAAAATAAATTTTCAGTTTTTTAGATAAAAACAGCATGGTATTTGCAGTACGTATATAAATATTCAAGATTGAACGAGCTGGCGAATTATGAAGTGTAGAGTATTAGCTCTGTCATTTCCATCAGTGAATACTTCCAGCTGTGAAGTTATCAGAATCAGTGCTAAAATATGTTTCACTGTTCACTTTAAAGTTATGTTCACTTTAAAAGCTTTGGTCAATCTATTGAGGACTGTTCAGAAAAGAAAAATGTTAGAATTAATATTCTTGGTTAAATCTGTTAACAGAAAAAGAACCAACTCCTTCCCTATCCTTTCTGCAAGCTCGTCTGTAGAGTGCAATACTAAGATTGTCCAATAGATGCCCTAAGAGATCTCTTATAAACATCACCACTAAGTACTGAAACCAAGTATCTTCAGCTTTGTGTGTGTAATAGAATCTGTTATCTGCTATCAAATGGTATTATGTTTTCAGATTTCAGTGATATAGAATAATGGAATTATTTGATCCCAAATGAAGTTGAAAAAAGCTGAATGATACGAAATTAAATGTATCCTGATTTCTCATTTATTTTGAAATAGTAATTTCCAATGTGGGAATGAATTCTGTAGTGTATTACCTCGTTACTGTTTAATCAGTTGTTACTTTATATTCACAAGACGAGAATGGGAACAACGGCATCTTGTCAGAATCATTATCATTGCAAAGTTGCCACACATTGAAATGAGCCTATAGCATTTACCTAATTAGAAATAATGGAGAAATCTACATATCTAACATCAGAATCTAGGCTTCCTCCCCCCAGTAACAACTTTACATCCATTGCCTTGTGAATTATTATTTTGATGCATTTCAAAGATAGATTCATTTTGGGTGAACACTAGATATTGCATATTCCTTTTATTTAAAGCATTTAGTCACTTAGAGAGAACTGACTTTGGGGAAACATGGGGAAACCTTAATGTGCCTTGATAATTCTTGTGCAATTTGGAAGATCTCCTGTGCCAGATGGTTGGCACAACCTCTCTCCAAACCACAAGCAAGTTAATTTTCTTCTATACCATTTGCCATTGTCTGTCATTCTGGTGCTTATGATGCTCTGCTGTTATAAAAGCACCAGTCCAGATCTCAGTACACTTTATTGTGTTTTTTGATCAGCACAGAGTTTCTAGTGGGTATATTATCATCTTTCAAATTCATTAAAACATTAAGCAGACATTGAGTGTATTAGACCAGCAGAAGATGAGGGAAAGGAAAGATATTTGTTTCCAAACTTTGTGCTATGTGTAAGAGAGCAAGATTGGAGGATAATTCATGGCATCTCATGTCAGGGCAGGCTGAGAGTTCTCTTGCTGTCATTTACTTCAAGCTAATCAATGATCTTCACTAGCAACAGCTGCACTAAAGGGGCAGCTGTCTCCTTCCAGTTAAAAAAATAAAAAATAAAAAGCGGATTTTTTTTTTTTTAAAGTAGAAATGAAACCCTGCAGAGGGCACTACTTTGTACTTTTTTATACTTTGAAATAAAAGTTATTGCTTAAATTTTAATTTAAAAATGATTTTGGACATTAAGTCAATTAGAAGTATGTCTGAAGTTTTGTGTATTCTTGATTCAAAGAATACAAACATATATTCTATAGTCTTTCTATATATTTATATACAAATATAAATTCAACTTATTTTTTCAGTCTTGTGTTCAAGTCTGTCACCTTAGCTGTGACAACAAATGGTACTTGGTAGTATCAGGTTTTAATATCCTGAATTCTCTGGTAATTTGATAATGCTGTTCATGTGAACTCTGTTCACTCTGAATGTTTAAACATGAACCTACTGACAACGAATACTCTATAAGAAAATAAACTGTTGTTGTACTTACAGGTCGTGAGTGGTACCAAGCCATACGGAAGTCCCTGAAAAAATCTTTTTTTTCTTTATTGGTTGATAATACAAGAGCCCAAACACAGAGAAATAATTTTAAGTAGCTTTAGAAGTGATACCACTAGAAAAGCTTGGAGAAGAAAAATACCACTTCTGAAATAATGTATTTACTCTCTGCATTCATTTCTCATCCAAAGCTGTTTATAAGGTAAATAATTCTGGAGGAATGGCTACTTGTGGTAGAAAAGCAGATCCAAACTATTTAGATCAAGAAAATTACTATTGCTCTAAACTGAGTGGGTAACAGGCTGTAAATTACGAGAGCAAATGTTTTGGACAAATGCTGAACAGCTCGCTAAACAACTTTCATTATGTTATTTGCATTGACTTCCCCTTAATATATTGAGACTTTGATCTTCTCTTTGTCTTGCATACAGTTTCCTGCTGTACTGGATCCTGTATTAAACAGTGCCTCATAAATACAAGATAGAGAATCTTTATTATTAACAATGATAGTCTTAACAAGAATAAAACAACTTTGAAGTTCCTCTTCGTCTCCCACCTTTACAAAGAAACCTTAGTACTTACCGTATGCCTTCTCAGCTGCCAGAGTAAGAATGACAAATGCTTCAAATAGAAAAATTAGAGTAGGAAAATGAAAGCCAAACATAACTAAATGCTGTGCCAATGGGACTCAGGTATATGAAATGGTGAGAACTGTGTTCTCCATGTTCTCCATGTGCATGCTACATGGGATCTGGTAAAATATTGTCCTAAATTATCTAAACTGATGTTATGGAAATCATGCCAAACATCAACAGTCTCTCCAGGCTAACAATTAATTGCTAAACACAGAACATCTTCTCCATTGAAGTAGTACTTTGGTCTGCATTGCAGCAAGTGAAGTAATACTTCATTGTAACACTCTGTGAACTAAAACGTTTCAACTGAAAACAGGAATAATGTGATGTCTGGGTCACAAAGTAATGAAAAAAGAAATGTTAAAGTTCATTCAAATGTATGTATTTGCAGAGAAATAGAGCAAACCACACAAAATGGAGCTCACAAAGAATATTAATTGAGTAGAAGGTAGAAAGCTGTAGGGTAAGAATGAAAAAGATTTATTTTCTATCAGCTGTCTGTGATAGCTTTATACGCAGAGCTGAAGTAGAGGAAAGAGTAGAAAATGCCTTCTGTACAAATACATCAATTAAATATAAGGTTCATAAACTAGCTGTGCAAGTGAGCTTCCAAAGAAGAAAGATGAGCATGAGACAAACAGATTCAAAAAAGTAAGAACATCCAAGTACCTTTATGTGTTATACTCTTGTATAATTATTTATACTCATATTTAAGAGCCTAAGCCTCACAAAATTTTGAGATTTTCAGAATTCTTCCTAGAGTCTTCCTTATGCTATCTTTGGGGTTCTTTACGTCTAACAATTTGCAAGGCCAACTTGTCAGACTGATATACTTTGAGTACCGTGCTAGTTGGGTTACATAGAACATTTTGATACTTGTTGATGGTTCGTTTCAGGCACTTTCATAAGGGCAAGGAAGAGTGAATGTGCAAGGTCCCTGTTTGCCCTTTTGAGATTTCAATTTCTATTCACTTTGGAACCAGTCATTTCCGAGTTTACTGCTGTCTCAGGAGAGCTTCTGGTGCAGCTGTGCTAGTAGGAAGCAAAATGAACTCAACATCAGCTTTGTGCCCCCAAAATTGTTATTAACTAGTGAAATTTTATTCTGTTTTATACCTTGCAAGCAACCTGACAGGGCTAGAGAGTGGAAAGAGGGAAGAAATCAAACTGTAGTGGTTCAGAAATGTTAGCTGGTTGCCGGCCAAGCCGGCTTGATAACTGGCAATTACAGAAGGTAGTATCAGTGAAAACTCTGGCTGATTTGGCTTTATATTGTACATTTTGTGTGTAAAAGTGTAAAGTTAATCATGTTTCTTCTTGAAGTACCATGACCTAATTAGCAGTCCAATAAGAACTCCCTTACGAAATAGTGATAAGCAAACACAATCCCAAGCATCCCATTTTGTTATTTCTTGTGTTAACTAGTTCAGTTCTTTAAGTGTGCGACTTACCTGGTTGTGTTTGTCACCGCCGGTTTATTCCACATACAGATGCACGTATAATTAACCTAGCATGCCAGCGTAGATCAGAACAGCTGACCTCTGTCTGTCTTACCCTAGTCATGGATGATTTAAAGGCAGTTTAATACTTTAATCTGTAACACGTTTTCCCAAAAGGCCAGAAGCAGGTAACCTGTAATGCCTCAAAGGGTAGATACTTAATTTTCATAATGACTTCACATTGAAGATTAAGTAGCTACTCTTTAGAAGTGTTGGAATGGATGATAAATTAATTTGAAAGTAATAAATCAGATAACTAACTGGTTATCTCACAATAAAAAAAGGGCTGAGGGAGACTTCAAACTATTGCTGTTTTGCCTGACGTATAATTATTTATAATTTTGAGGGTATTTTCTCCGTGTTGGGGGATGGTGGTGGTGGTTTGTTCGTCCCTAGGTGCCTGTTCTCCACAGTACAGACGAAGGAGATGGAGATAGGATATACACGGATGGGATCCCCAGTCCCATCTCCGGGTGCTTTTCCCTCGCGTTCCACAGCTGGCGCTGACTCGCGGGGGCAGGTCCGTGCTTTCAGCAGGGGCTGCCGGGGGGGAGCTCAGCCTCAAAACTCCGGCAGCCAACTTGCTAGGGGCTGCAGGGATTTCTCGCACGGAGCCTCCGGCATCCCTGCGCGCTCGGCCGGCCGCTCCATCACCTCAGGCATCCCTGAGCGCTCAGCCGGTCCCTCTACCACGGCATATCAGCACCTTACCGCCCCCACCCCGCCGTAACACAGGCAGAGACCCCCGCTTGAGGCCGGGCGGCTCCGTGTGTTTCCCCCGTCCCCCCGCATCTTTGCGCGGGGGCGAGCGGCGGGCGCGGAGCTGCGAGCCGAGCCCCGCGCCCCCTGCAACAAAAGGGGGCGGGCGGGCGCCTTGGGGGGCGGGCCGGGGGCGGGCCGGGCCGAGCTTAGCTGAGCGGCGCGTCTGTCGGTCGGTCCGTCCGTCCGTCCGTCTGGGCGGCGAGCGCGGCCGGTGCTGTCCGCGGCGCGGCGGGTGCTGAAGGGCGGGCGCCCCGCGCCGGCGGGCTCGGGCTCCGCGCCGGCAACTCGCCTCCGGGCCCCCGCTCGCCACCACTTTGCTCCCGGCCGGGGAGGTGCTGGGGCGCTCGCGGGTCTTCCGCGGGCACCCAGCGGCTCGGCTGTTCTTTTTTTCCTTCTTTTATATTTGTATTTCGATTTTTTTTTTTTTTTTTTTTTTTTTTTTTCCTCGGGGACTTAGTGACTCCGAGCTAAGGTAAGCGGTTCCCTTCCTCCTTCTCGAGTGGTAGCGGGGTGGCAGCGGGGCGAGGAGCTGGCAATCACTGGCACAGCAAAGTTGGGCGCTTGGGTCAGTGTAGAGGCGACGCTTGGGAAAGAGGCGTGCAGTTTTGGGCAAGGAAAAAGGTGCCGTGAACAAAAGGTGCGCCTAGGAGAAGTTGGAGGCTTATTTTTCCGCGAAAACTTGCTTTCAGGGTAATGTTCAAATGTTTGAAAATATTTTATTTAAAAAATCTTTGCTGCTTTAAGGATGTCAAAAGGCATTACAGAAGCTGCTCTGTATAAACACTAGTTTTGGGGGATGAGAAAAGCTCTAATTGATTCTGTCTAGAGGAAGAAGGGATATGTAAGGTCATTCTGGGAACTAGAGAGCAAAGTAGGAATTAAAGAGGATTTAAAAACACAGCCTCATGCTGCTCTGTGCTTGTGTGCGTGCTGGTGAGTGTGTAACACAGAAGGGCGGTTTTACCTCGGTACGTGATTAACAATTTAAGGCTGTAACGCCGGGCACTTGTGAAATAGCCTCCTGCTGAAAGGGATCAGCCCTATCCCTGTCTCCAAGGTCAGTGTGTGCAGTGTGGCGTGTGTGCCTGTGAAAGTTGTGGGTTGTTTCCTCTGGTAAGGACCAAGGAATGGCAGGCCTTCCTCCAGACTGCACCAGGTGTAAATGTGAAACTCTGATTTAATAACGCAGTATTATGTTGCATTATAGGACTGCTGCTTGTGGTAATTGAATGGAACTGGAAAGTGTGGGCACATGAAATGTCTTGCTATTCCAGCAGTATTTAACCTTTCACAAGCTTAGCAGGGCACTCAGATTTCATGGAAGGGATTTCTGCCCCTTCTGTGAGCTGTCAGACTTCTGTGCACGCAGGGACTTGTGCACACACAGAGCAACACCAGGCAGGGATTTCTGCACACACAGGGCATAGCAGCACCACACAGGGGCTCCTCTTTGAGGTGAAGGCTGATTCCAAGAGGAATGGGCTGCTGCTGCTTGTGCTGCGAGTGCTACCAAAATGACTGCACAGAACAGGAAAGCAAATGAGGTCCTCAACCTGGATTTTGTGGCACTATGTATTACTTTATACTCTTGAGGCTCTGGTAAATTTTCTTTAGAACAATGACCTAAAATATTTGTTTCTTTGCATAGTTGTCTTGTCCAAGAACTAGCAGGTGTAGTAACTGAAGTGTGAAGTAACTTCTGTTGGTGGTAAGAAGCTGATCAAAGATTGTTTCACGTTGTTATAGAAATTTTTACTCTACTATCATTTACTGAATGTTAAGGTAGCGTGTTTTTACTGGATATTTTTATCAGTCAGAACTTAAGGAAACCATTTGGCAGCAGCACAGAAATACTGAGGAGTAAAGTTGAAAGCAAGAAAATTGAGAAGGTAGTTTAGGTTGCAAAGATTTTCATTAAATTTAAGTAGAATTAGGAAATACATATGATATATTTCCCTACTACACCCTCCTCCCCCCTCTCCAGTTATAAAGCAGCCCTCATCTTCCTCTTTCCAAAAGGTAGGGCAAGATAGTTTATTACACCAAACATGCACTGGTTATAAATCCTCACTAACAGTCTACCCATTAACTAAGACAGGTCTTATCATCTGTCGCTGACACAAACTTGCTTTGAAATGTTGTGATATAAATATAAATAATGGTACTTTGCAAAGTAAAAAGATTCAAGTTGTTTGCTTTCTAAAGTAGACATTTGAAATGTTTTGTAAAGGTTAATTTAGAACCAGTTGGTGAAAGCATTTTATTAACTTTGAAAAAATCTGAAGAAGTATTGCCAAACTTTTGATGTTCATCTGTAAACATACAGGGCCTGAATCTGCAAATCCTTGTTCTCTTGAGTAGTCTCTATTCATATACATAGTCCTGTTAACTGCAAAGGGACTGCAACCATCGTTATATGAGTAAAAGTCATTGGTCTTGCTGAGATCAGTCATTTTACCAGCATCAATCAGATGATAACCTTTGAAGCTAAAACATTAATTCGGCACTTTAATTTATATCTTATATCTGATTGTATTTTCCACATAATGCTTTGTCTCAGTTTCCATTTGGTTGCTTTATTTTATAAATCATGTTTAAAAAATGGAGTTTTGAAATGATAGGTAGGCTCTCAAGGAAATAAAATGGCACCACTATACTTCAACAAAATGGTTTTCTAAATATACATGTACATCAAGTGGAATTTGTACACTGTGGTCCATAACTATTTTGGTCATCTGTTGTTATTAGAGAAAGTGTTCAGACATTTTATGACTGTTTTCAGTAGTAATCATGTTCAAGCGTATTTATGTACTTGGAAGGAAGTGTGGAGTTCCAGGATCTTTAACAATAATATTCAAAAGTTGAAGAAAAGTGGGTGCTAATGGCTTGACTAAATAGATGTCTGCAAAACTCCTGCAAACTCAGGAGGGCTGTTGTCATAAAATTGGTATTCGGGGAAACCCACTGCTGAAGTGGTGCTTTGTAGACCTTGCTTACACTGACCTGCAGACCCACGCGTGCATGTGCTGGCACCTGCTTACCGTTACTGATGACAGCACCATGCTCACAGCCTTTTAGGAGTTCTGAGCTTCTGTTTGGTAGTGAGTCACCTGGGTATTTGCTGGGCTAGCAATTGGCTTCGACAGTAAATGGTACTCAGTAAAAAACAACCCTTACAAATGTTATGTTCTTCAGTTCTAGATGTGTTCTAGATTTATCATATTACGTCAGTTTGTCATTTGGATTTATTTTCATGTGAGTTTACTCAATAATACTCGATATTTGTTTAAAGAAGCAAGACTATTCAACCCTGAGAAATTAAATTTTACAATCATGTACATTATTTCTCTAAATTTATATGACACCTTTTTCCTTGGAAGAAATTTATGCAGCTCTAAGCTTTTTGTATAAAAATTCAGAAAATAACTTTTGCATCACTTTTCTTTGACTTTTGGAGAATGTAAAGTTCTAACGAAAGCAAGGTTATACTTGGCTAGTGTTAGCTTCAAAGCTAAATGAGAAGGTGGAGCTCTGATACGAATAGTTCTGCTTTTTAACAGGCCTGAATTTGGCATAGAAATTTCTAAGGTCAGAGGAAACTTAAGTTACTAATTCTGAATATTTTTCTTCAGACTGGCAAATATTATGGGATAATCCAGGACATTAAACATTTCAGGAGTGAATCACAGGTTCAAGGGGGAGTAATGAATCAAATACCACTCTTTACTTTGTTCTGTTTTTCTGAGTGTTAATTATTCAGTGTAGCTTGGCCTATAATGTGCTATAATTTTAAAGCAAAGTAAGATTAGCAAGTTTTTTTTTTTTTTTTTGGATGCATAGGGAATAGCTGTCAACAAATCAAAAGTCTGGGAGCTTGTTTTTCATAAGATATTATGCATATTTAATAAAGTGTGCTTTTCCTGCCTCTTGATAGACAGAAAAGACAAAGAATGTTCTTATATTAGTATAAGAAGAGTACATTTAAACTGTATAATAAAAAGATATCGAGAGGGCTGTGGGTTGAGTGACAGTTATGGTTGCCCAGCACCTTTGAAAACAGTGCTGTATGAAACTACCCTCATTAAGATAAAAAAATAAAATAAGCCGGGAATAAAGTTCTACCTTCAGAGGAAATGAACCCACATCCTAATTCTTTTTTGTGCTATTTTACAAATTCTTTGGGTTTGTGGTTAGTAGAGTAAGCTCTAGTTACAAAATCTTGTTTTTTAATAAGCAGGTTTTGTTCCTTTCCAGTACTTATATTTATTAGCACATGTTTTACCAGAACAGTTAGGACAGGCCAGTGCAGATAAAGAAATTTTTGTACAGTTATTGTGGCAGAACTGTGAAAATGCTCCCCATTTGCCATCGTCACCTGTTTCCCCTTTGTCATTGGTAACCCTGGTTGTTCTGGCTGAGTATATTGGCTGAGATGTAATGAATTGAGTTCAAATAAGCCAAACTGTTGTGGTCCAGCCAGACATGCTTCCTTTACAAGTGGGTATAGGAACTACTTGAAAATACGTAGTTGTTACTCGTTTTCAGCTTGATTTGATAACAACATTTATGTGGGAATTTACCCCTACTACTCTAGAAATGAAATTAGTTAGTCTATTTAATTACACTTTATACATTCCCCAAGTGAAATCAGTGGTCAGTTATTTGGCTGCTTTGCTGAATTGTGCAAAAATCTCAAGAAAATAATAAGTTCTAAAGAGTTAAATGAGGGGAGAGTTGGCAATACTTGCATTGATTGCTTGAAGTAGGTTGAAGTTCACAGTTTATTTGCATTTGAATTAATTGAGATTAGAGTCCAGCAGTGCTTTTCAGAGCAGGCTTCAGAAAGACTTTTTTGTATAATAAAGTACTTGAAAATGTTAGTTGGAAGATGATGGAGGATATTTAAAATACTTTTTTCTTCTTTTGACACAGCCAGCCTTTTTTCCTCGTTTTACTTAAAGTTAGGCTTATTGTAATTCTGAAATATTTTTACCACTGAATGGGTGTTCTTGTGTTAAAAGCCACTATCGTTTTCAAATCAGCATATTAAAAGCTTTCTGAAATAATTTTTAGTTTCTTTATGAAGAAGTTATTAATAAGTTTAAAAACAGTTCATAACATGAATCAGATGCAATGTAATGGAAATCGTCACTCATACAAAAGCGATTAAAAAAAAAATACAATTTTGTTTCCATTAGTGACTGAAAATCGTACCACCAAATTATAATTAAATAAATAATTGTATAGTTTGAGTACTGCATTTGGTGGTAGTCATGTGCTTACAGTGATAACAAGAACCAAGTTCTGTAAGGAGCAACGTAAGCACTGTATGCATGAAAATGCCGTGATACCTATAGATATCTTTAGGAAAAATATCAATAAACTTTAAAAAAAGTAGGCAAAACAAATGTAAAAAAAAAAAAATTACTCCTTATATCTGGTCTTACCCTCCTGTGCTTCAGTTTATGCACGTTGTCTTCTGGTCTCTCTCCAGCTTATAAATTACTTTCATGCATGGGAGCCCAAAATAACACACAGTACTCTACATACTCTAAATGTGATCTAACTCGAGATGTTGAGGACTGCTTAACAGAAAAGACTAGTATCTGCTGTCTCAGATTCTAGGCTCTGGGTCATTTTAGTGATTTTTTTGTCATTTCTGCACCACCTTTTCTATCAGAGACTAAATTTTCCCTTCTAAGGGCCTGGTTTGAGTCTTAAGTCAACAGAAAGCAGAAACCCTCATGATATTATGTGTGTACAACATCTAGGTGACTATTCACTTTTTTATTTTTATTTTATTTTAATGAAATATTATTGAACTTGTAGAATTTGAGATCAAGTATCTCTGGTAAAGGCAGATTTTCTCTGTGTTGTTCAGATATTCCTCAGTTCTGGTGAAGGTTCTGAAAGTGGTCAGAAAGACAATATTTCCAAACATGTGCTTAGTTAGCCCTACACGGGATTGCAGGGAGCGCGGAAACTGATATTAAAATGAAATAGCTTATTTTAACAGTGAGTCCTTAATTTATTCTTCATGGTTCAAGATGATACCATAGAATCATAGGATGGTTTGGGTTGGAAGGGACTTTAAAGAGCAGTTGGTTCCAACCCCCCTGCCAGCGGGCAGGCAAAGCATCTTTGGCAGTGGTGGGATGACTACCATTCATCATCTGTATTAACAGTGGAAGGTCCACAGAGAAGGAAGAAAGGCTCTTCCAGACAGTACTTTTGGCATGTCCTTGAAAATGGAATTAAGTTGCATAGATTCTCTCTCTCCTTGCAGCGGCAAAGGTTAGCCATAACCCAACCTTCAATGAAAAATACATGTTTTCATTCCTGAGTGATGATTTTCAAATAGAAGCACAGTTTGTCACATTGTTCTCCTGTATTGTCAAGTCTTTTAATAGAGATTATTCTGTTTCAGAATAAACCACGAGACACACACTGCCAGATCATGGTATTTTGAAAACTGATCATATTTTGTACTTATTGCCTATGCCACGAACCAGTAAACCTCAGCTACTACATCAGAAAGATAAAACATTAATTTGCAAAGTTTTGGTTCTTCAACATACCTACTATATCTTTGTCTTCTGTGTATAGTCCCTTTCAATTCTTAGGTAATTCAGAAGCCTAAATATAGCTAGTATTATAGTAGTATTTAAAAAATAAAATGACATTTATGTCTTATTTTTGTTCTAGGCTGTTTTTGATAAACAGGAAAAAGTCTTCTGTACATTGATGCATGCGCAGATTTAGTTCTTTTGTTGGGACATTAAAAGAAAAAAAAAAAAACAACAACAACACAAAAAACCAACAATATCACTCCTGATATTTAACTTCTGTATTATGCAAAGTATTCTTCAAACTGGAAACTGTTTTTCAAGCAAATTGAAACTGTGTTGCTTAGCTATAATTACATTTTATTCTACTGTCTAATAATAGACCAGTTCTCTTCTTTTGTGCTTAGAGAATTGTCACAAAAATATTTGGAACAATCTACACTTGCATGTTTTGTTCCATTCAGTGGGGGTGGTGTTGCTGCACTTAGGGGTTTTCATTTGAAGAGTGCTTCCAGCGTCATATCTTAAAATTGATGCCCCCTATGAAACAAAAATCTAATGTTTTAATATATTTGTGTTCTTTATACCTTTTCAGTGTGATACTCATATTCATCTACTGCTGTAGGCTCTGAGTAATTTCTTCCATGCATAAGTAAACTCCAAGAGTTTCCATGCTTGTGTTTGCATACACTATGTACGTTTTAACATAAAAAGTGAATAAAGCTAAACTGAAGATTTGGTTCATATTTTCAAAGCCTTAGAAATGAATAGGGAAAGTAACAACTGTCCCCTCACGATTTCTGAGGTATAACAGCTCTCATATTAACAAAAAGATGTACGTTAAAGTTTGGGTTATAATTTTATGTCTGTAATGCTTTAGAATGTTTTTATTAATTCGTGTACTGTACCTGACTCCTTCATGAACTGTGAGAAGTAAAATACCTAACAATTTCAGTTTTATCATTCTTTGTCTGTTCTGTCTGTAAGAGACAAAAAGGTCCAAATGCAGTGGATTAGTCTTGTAGTTTTGATATGTGTACTTGTTCCTGGAGTTACCATGTGCATAAAGGTTGAAAGAAACCTTAAAATTTCGATCATTAAGCTCTTAGTGGTTAAAACGTAGGCAGGGAGTCTTGTCTATTTGTTCTTTTTCTAATAGAGTGTGAACAGTAGATTGCATCCATGCATAGAAATTCTGAATTCTAAAAATCAGTTATTTAAATATTAAATGGGGTTATTTCAAAAAGAGCTACAACATTGTATATATAAAGTAATTCAAAAATCATTGATAGCTTTTTAAATAAGGTTCAGAATGAAGAGTCACTTTAAACTTTCCATACATCTGAGATTCTAGAGCTGCAGATTATCATTTTGATTTTCAGTACCAATTTTCTAACTCATCCTGCAGCAGAGGATGCTGTGGCACATCATTTTACATCCATTAATATCCCTTTAACATCAAGTTTGGTGTTTTTAAGTAAGGAAAAGACTTGGTAATTTTTTTGGTTCTTTAGCATTGGTTAACCATTTCTTGCTGGAACTGGATTTTTGCAGTGACTGTTGAGGTCTGTCGATTTACTAACCGTGGGTATTTAGGGATGGCAAGAAGGAACGCTGTTTCCTGTGAGCAGTTATGGCTATCATTCCTGTCAGTGAGTACTTAGGGACAAGTAGCTCCTCAGCTTATTTTGTTGTGCATGTAAACCAGGTTTGTGAGTCTGTTGGCTTATCACTATGCAATTTTCAGTGCTTTTGACTAGTGTCTGTGGGATCAGTTCTATCACAACCCTGTGCTAACTGCATCAGAAGTATTTGTGTGGGATGGATGTAACATGTAATTTTATTTCTGCCATTTATGTCCAGCAGTAATTATGCCCTTCTGTTTTTCTGTTATCTTTTACATCATTTTTTTTTTCTCCCCCATATTGCTAGTCATTTATTGAACAAATGCCCTTTTTCTGAATTGACGAAATATTTATTTATTGCATTAAGGGTTGTATTTTTAGTTATTTTGAAGTTTCAAACATGTTCATCTTGCAGTCTTTTATGGAATACAAAAATGTCAACTGTAAAACTTCAAGCTAATAAAACTCCTTTGACTAAGTAAAACTGAGATACAAAGGAATACAGAAGTGCAGTCAACACAATGCAAAAGCTGAATCAATATGCAATATGAAATGGAGGTTAATTTAATTTACAACGATGAGTGATAAAAGTGAGGCTTTAGATCTGAAGTTTCAAAATTTGAAAATGATGCATCTAGGCAAATATATTCAATCTGAGATTTGTTAATAAGCATTAGTGGGTGAGATACAGTCTAGAGAAGGGTTTGCCCATATTAAATTTTGTGCAGAATTTATTCTACTTTAGAAATCCAGAAAGAAAAAAAAGCTGGTATTATCACTGTGAAAAAATGCTAACGTTTTTTCAAATGAAGTACCTTTTGAGAAGTGTTACGCACAAATTTGTTATTCAATACGTTTTTGAGTTTGCCTAATTTCTCAAGGTTATCAAGAAATTATGACCGGAAAAGAAAAGGCTGTGCATTCCAGGAGCTGGACAGTAAGAATTCTGCTACCCCTTTTGACTTGTGCTATTATGAAAGTATACCCAGAGGAAGCTACATAGCTGCTCACAAATAAAGGGTCAGAATTTGGCAGAACTACGCTTAAAGAGTGTAGTGGATAGGGAAGACAAAAATCAAAGCATCGTACATAAAAATTAATAGAACATTCAGAATTTCAAGGAAATAATTCTTGGAAACCATTATTTTATGGATTTTTTTTTCCTCTCAATCCATGATAACAGACTGCCATTTTTCTCTTCAGCAGGAATTCAATTTTAGTGTGAAGTAGCTAGGCAGAAGACACAAGCCTTTGGCATATCTGATTAGATATCTGCTAGATATCATAGCATATGCTGAGAAAGGAAAAAAAAAAAAAAAAAAAAAAAAAAAAAGCATAAAATAATCCTTAAAAAAGAAGAACATAACTAATGACTTCACAACAGTGCCTCCCTCTCCAGCCCCCCATAAATAAGATATATATAATAAAAAGTTATCTATTTTCTTTAAAGTCACAAATGTAGTCCACAATATCTAAACTTTTGACACTGTGGCTACTTTTCCTTCTCCCAGTTTCAAATGGAAAAATGAAAGTGTAATTACTTGTGGGAAAAATAAAAGAAATAAAAATAGATGTGTTCCCTGACTGGAAAAATGGTGTGGTTACATTTATATTATTATTATAGCAGGTTTACATCAATGAGAGTATGGGGATAAATCAGACACCATATGTGCAACTCCACACTTAATTACTAAAAGAACACTTCTGTAATGAAGACTGTGTCATTGTTTTGAAGTTTGCTTCCTCTTTATCCTTGCACACATGTTATTTCTGGCCATCTGTAGGAACTATTATAAAATCAGAGTCAGTGGGCAACTCTAACAACAGAAGAATATTAATGGTAAAAATCTGTATTACAAAGGAAGGGTAATATATTACTGTATGCTCACCGAGTGCTGTTATGACCAACATCAATATCCTTTTGTTATGTAACAAAATAATCATAATAACAAAAAACAGCACCTAGAATGTTGCTTTAGAAGGGATATTTACAACTTCAAGATAAGCTAATGTCGCATAGTAAAAATAAAACTTTGCAGAAGTCATTTGCAGGATGGAAATATATTACTTCTGTCAAGATGATTCAGACTGTCCCAAAAGAAGAAAAGTCTTTTTTCTTGCTCATGTTGTAAGGTTGAGTTTCTAGTCACAACAGTATGAGGCAGATGCCCATATATTATACTTGTTTAAACAACATTTCAGTTACATTTTGGGTATAGTGATTTAAAGTGTACTGTGCTCACTTTGACATAATAGGGCAAGAAAAGCAGTGAATCAGAGAATAAGTTATATATTTTTACAGTGTAGCTAAATAGATAAGTCCTTATTGGACTCTGATATCTATCAGAAAAAACGAAAGGTAAAAGTATTAGTCCATATTTATCCATCATTTTGCAGACAGTCACTAAATGGAATCAGTGGAATGATGTAAAAGCGATCTTTGTCTAGTGGAAATGAAGAAACTTTTCCTTTGCTGTGTGAAGATATTGAGAAAATTGGTGTCATATACAAAACTATGCAAATAGTATAATACCACATGGTGTATATAAATGTGTATATATAGTACTGCTTGATCTTTCCTTCTATTGAACAATGGTGTTCATATGAGTAAGTGGTGAGTTAGAATAGGGAGCTGATCAGGACAAAAAATGAATCTTTTCCTTCACTGTCCTACCCCTCAAATGGTTTCCAATTGGAAATTGAATGGGAGTTTCAATTCAATCATAGCCTAAGATCAGCTTAAAGTTAGCACTGAACTGCAACCAAAGTTTAAAAAAAAATTAAAAAAAAAAAAATCAGCTTTCTTCAAAATTCTGGAAAACTGATTTAAACTAGTGGGTTACTGTGGACATATAGTAGGTTATAGAAATAATTATCCAAGATAAAAATAGAACAGAATGGAACAGTCCTCTGACTTCAGATACTGAGCTGCATGTAACTACTTTATTTATTTTTTTTTTAATTCCTGATTTATTTTTTTCCTCCAAGGACATAATTTTAAGTTTTCCTGTCAGGACTTCTGGTGGGATAATTTGTCCCTATGGCATAAATTCAACTGGATGATGATAGTCTTATGGGAATGTTATTCTAGAAAAAGACTGCTGGACAGCAAACACTGTTATAGCTACATTTATCCTCCCGGGCATGTTTCTGATATCCCATTAAGGGGGGGGGGGGGGAGAGGGGGAAGGCTGAGAAGGGTTTTGACTAGCTTTCTACAAAATGGTATTTCTGAAATAATTTTTAGATATCCACTTTCTAGATTTGCATCTCTCTTGGGCTTTTAGAGTAGGCAAAACCAAAACTAGAGTGAAATGTAGACCTAAATCTAAGCTTTCTTTCATGGGTGGTGGTCAAAGAAGTGAAGTAAGTTTGGAAATAAGAGACAATTTTAGAGTGTTTTAATGAGAGTATTCTCTTTTTCTAACATGCATTGAATGCTATCATATCATGCACTCAGAACCAAGGGCAACTGAGAGGGTGTCATAGTGCCAAGGGCAATGACTAGGCAGCAGTATGTTGTGGCACCTTTTTATGTGGTAGCTTAGTTTGTCACTTGGAGCTGGCTCTAAGCTTAGGAGGCTACCCAAAGCAACCAGCTATTAGGGGAGAGCAGCGATGGCTCTCCTCCTGTTTTGTTTCCAAGCATTCAGCCTGCAAATTGCAGACCGACTGCAGTGCCAGAACTGAGTGTTGGAAGTCATTTATTAAGGGAGAAATTAGGGAATATGAGCTGCTATGCTCCTGCTATGAGGAATGTCCCCAGTGCTCCCTTAGCACCACTCCATATCCCCTCATCTCCTGCCCCATGCCAGCAACAGGAACAGCAAACCACATTCTTCAGTGTGGTCCCCTGGGTTCACTGCCTTTTTTCCTTCTTTAACACTCTCCTCTGGGGCTTTCTGTTGTCATAGGGTAAGTTGGTTCCAGGTCTTATTTCTGGAGAAGTTAAAGATAGAAGGCTTGACCTGGGTTTGCCATCAGCTGTGCTTTAATGTGATCTGTGTGCTATCTTGCTCCGGAGGACAGGAAGTATTATTCCTTCTCTCCATTGAACATACCTGGCATAGAAGAGATCTACTGGAATTCAGGAGGAAAAAAAGAAAAAAAAAAGTTTATGACCTTTGGAAGAAGGGGCAGGCCACTCAGGAGGGATACAAAGATGCTGTGAGGTTATGCAGGGAGGAAATTAGAAGGACTAAAGGCTGGCTACAGCTTAACTTGGATGCTACAGTAAAATACAATAAAAATGTTTTCATAAGTACATAAACAAGAGAAGGAGGACTAAGGAGAATCTCTATCCTTTTTTGGATGAAAGGGGAAATATAGTGACAAGGGATGAGGAAAAGGCCGAGGTACTTAATGCCTTCTTTGCCTCAGTCTTTATTAGTAAGACTAATTCTTCTCAGGGTGCACACTCCGCTGAACTGGAAGACGGAGGCAGGGAGCAGAACAAAGCCTTTATAATCCAAGGGGAAAAGGTTAGTGACCTAACTTAGTACACTACTTGAACACCTACAAATCTATGGATTTGGTTGGGATCCACACAAAGGTGCAGAAGGAGCTGGGGGAAGTGCTTGCCAAGATGCCTTCAATAATTTACCAGCAGTACTAGCTAACTGAGGAGGTCCCAGTTGACTGGAGACTGGCAAATGTAATGCCCATCTACAAGAAGGACATGAAGGAAGATACAGGCCTATCAGTCTGTCCTTAATGCCAGGGAGGGTCATGAGTGGATTATCATGAGTGCCATCTCATGGCATGTACAGGACAACCAGATGATCAGACCCATTCAGCATGGGTTTGTATGAAAGGCAGGTCCTGCCTGACTAGCCTGATCTCGTGGTATGATGAGAGGACCTGTGTAGTGGATGAAGGAATGGCTGTGTATATTGTTTACTTGAACTTTGGCAAGGTATTTAATATTGTGTTCCGCAGCCGCCTTCTGGAGAAACTATCTGCTCATGGCTTGTGGATGGGCATATGTTGTGCTGGGTAAAAAACTGGTTGGATGGCAAGTCTCAAAAGGTCATTGTGAACAGAGTTAAATCTGGATGGCAGATGGTCACAAGCCATGTTTCCCAGGGCTCAGTATTGGGGTTAGTTTTGTTTAATACCTTTATGATTGTATTGATGAAGGGATTGAGTATGCTCTTAGTAAGTTTGCAGATGGCACCACGTTCGGTGGGAATGTTTATTTGCTTGAGGGATCTGCACAGCATGGACTGATGGGCTGCATCCAGTCGCATGACGTCCAATGAGGCTCGTTGCCAGGTCCTGTACTTGGGGCACGACAACCCCATAGGGTGTCATGGGTTTTGGGATGAGTGGCTGGAAAGCTGCCTGGCAGAAAAGGACCTGGGGGTGCTGGTTGGTAGTCAGCTGAACATGAGCCAACAGTGTGCGCGGGTGGCCAAGAAGGCCAGTGGCATCCTGGCTTGTACCAGAAATAGCGTGGCCAGCAGGATGAGGGAAGTGATTGTCCCTCTGTACTTGGCAATATTAGTACAGTCATCATATAGTACTGTTCCTCTGTACTAGTAAGGTTGTACCTCCAGCCCTCAGCTCAGTTTGGGGGCCCTCACTACCACAAGAATATTGAGTTGCTCACGTGTGGGCACCGAAGAACAACAAAACTGGTAAGGGACTGGAGAGCAAGATGTCTGAGGAGCAGCTGAGGGAATTGGGCCTGTCTAGCCTGGAGAAGGTGGAGGGGCTGATGGTAGGCCTCTGTGTTCTCTACAGCTACCTGAAAGGAGGCTGCAGTGAGGAAGATGTCAGTCTCTTTTCTCAGGTGTCTAGTGATGAAGGAAACATCCTCAAATTGCGTCAGGGGATGTTTAGATTAGATATCAGGAATAATTCCTTCATGGAAAGAATAGTTAGGCTTTGGACAGGCTGCCCAGGGAGTTGCCATCCCTGTAGGTATCCAACAGATGTGTGGACATGGCACTAAGGGATGTGGTTTAGTAGTGAACTTGTAGTGTTAGGTCGATGGTGGGACTTGATCTTAATGGTCTTTTCCAACCGAAGTGTTTCTATGAATCTATACAGAATGCTTTATTTATGCAATTATATGCTTAAGATGATGAAGATGAGAAAAGAAAGATGTATTTTTCCCCTTCGACCTAAGCAGGGTAATCCTTTTCCACCTTGGGCCAGAATGAGAGATTTTCAGTCTGTGAGAATGATTATGTAAGGCTGATTAACAAGAGAATGATTAATTAAAGACAAAAAGGGGGCTTTATTTCATCTGAATAGCTTTCATTGAGGCTCTTTTCACTGCTTAGTAGTGACATAAGATCTGGAAGAATCTAAATGTTCTCTAAAGAGTTCTCTGATTGCATTGGGTGTTACTCAATGAGTTGGGACCATTTTTTCTGCATATGTAGTCTCCTGCAAGATGACTAAAATGACTTTCATAAATACTTTTTTTTTTTTTTTTTTTTTTTTTTTAATCCTCTGTTTTGGTTATTTTGTGATGGTTTTTGGAAAACCTACCTTCTGGTTAACAAGAAAAGTTTCAAATTACTGCAGTGTAGTCATTCCAAAACGTTCAGGATACAGACAGACACAAGAGAAGCTCTTTCAATTCTGACTGTGTAGGGATGCTTACCTGAGTCAGCACTGAGGATGCATTCATGCAGACAGTAACTGATTCATCAATAAAGGGTCTGTGTGGAGTTTGAGTAAGCTGAACTACTTTGACATTTGTCACCAATTATGTGATAAGCATTTGTGGCTGATCAGTGGGAATGTGCTGCAGTGTTCAGCAGTGTCTCCTGGATCTGCTTTAGAAATTGTTGGGTGTCCTAGACAGCTTTAGAGTCTATGTGGTTGACTCAGAAATTGGGAACAGTGGCAGGGTGGGATGAAGAAGGGAGCACAAAGGGAGCAGGGAGGTAGAGTGATTACATGAGGTTGTAGTTTCAGAGGGATCAACTTATGTGAGAAGACATCCTCCTGCTTATATGCGGTTCACACTGGATGTGGAGTGTCTGCTGATGATTATACCTGGGTCATACGATCTTGAATTTCCTGATTATTTTTTTGTGTGTGTGTGGTAAAAATAAAATAATTAAATCTTAGTGTTTTCTGGCATCATATGGCATCAAGACTTTGTTCCAGGCAATTTTCCAGTGAGTTTTCCTGCATCCCTACTGTATAAATAAAACTGAAGATACGTACCTTTTTTCTGCCTTTCGAAAGCAAATAGATAAATATATACGTAAATTTATAAAATAATTGTGTTCTGTTTCTTCTTGTTGTGTTTGTTTATTTAGTTCAATGAATGAACACAATTTCATCTTAATATATTTATGTTAATAAGATGGTGATGGTAGGGGAGAGACCAAATTAATTCCTTTCACATACTGACTGTTTCATCACCACGTACCAGCTGCTCCTTAACTTTTGTTTTGTAATGTGCCCATTCCGTTCTTCTTAGAAATGACAATTATTTTTTTTTTTTTAGTTGATGAACTATAAAAAATCTTACTTATAATCCATTTTAGCTACAAGCTCATAAAGACATTGTTTTATGTTTTACTTGCTGTCAGATTTCCAGCATCCATTTGGAAGGGTTTTGACTAGTAGGTGTATTAGAACACTATAAAATCATACTCATTAAGCCCTTTAAAATAGCGTAAGGCAGTTGAAACACGGTAGGAAATGAAGATTCTGATCCTTATGAATGTGATTCAGAGAATAGAGTAAGAGAAATGCATTATTTTATTGGGAATAGCTCTGTGAAATTTGAAGAAGGCTACGGTTCTATGAAATATTAATATAAACTACAATGATGCAATAAATTTGCTATAAGAAGGGGAACATAAATGACAAAGCTCTGTGGGAAAAAAAAAGTTTTAAGTATGACAGTCCAGGGTGACTTTTTTTCTTTAAAACCTCAGAACTGTGTGTGTTCGCTTCGTACTCTACTGAGTCTATTCACTGCACATAAGGAGAGAAGGTTCTTATTTTATTCACGTGGACTTTCATGTCCAAGTGAAACAGCAAGTCTAGTAGATATCAGAGATTCATTTCAAATTGAGGTCAAAGGCATATCTTCAAACTTGTTCCCGTAGTATCCCCAAAGAATGCAGCTAAGCTGACAGGTTCTGGACACTTCCTCAATTGATAGGTCTAAGAAAGCTCTTGACTGACAGAACTGCAATTTTCTGTACTTCTTTCTGACTATGCTGAATTCAGGCTCATGAAAAAAGTTGACCTTTGTGGCAGTAGAATAGAAAGAGAGACGAGTCACTATGAAACAGGAAAGAAGAGAAGCAAAAAAACTCCACAGCAGATAAATTAAAAAGGAAAAAATACCTACAACTATTTTAGCTGGTAAAGTACAGAACAGTATTAACTATTTGTTTACTTCTCTTGATCTGTATGAATAGATTCAGACTTCATTTAAAGACAGTCAGGAGCAATGTGGAATTTCATACGGTTCAGTTAATGGAGTTATTTTAGAGTTCTGTTTCCATCCTTGTGAACCTTCATCATAACTAAGTCCTATAAACAAGGTAAAATTTTGGACCCAATGTAATAAATGCAGGTTTTAGAGTAATTTTCAATTAGGTCAGGATTTCATGTGTAGTTGACTTAATTACAATAATGCGGGCACTGGGACTGGGCATTAGAGGGCAAATGTATTTTTGGTTCAATCTTGATAAGGACATACTGACCTCAGCTACAAAAAAAATCATTGTTTATTTAAATAGCTGCAACAATTGTCTGTCTTGCTGGTGACTGATCGAACTGTGGTTAGATCCAGTGATACTAAAATCCACGTGTATCTTTTCTCTCTGCAATTTGATGACTTAGTATTCCCTATCAGTGTTTGTGCTGCTGTGTATACTCCTCTCCATCACCCAAGGGTGCATTCATGCTGTGGTGAGAGTAAACATCCTCTGCCCATATTCTTGTTGTGATAAAACAAGTCTTGACCCAAGTTCAGCCATTCCCAGAAAGGATTTTCTGCTGAAAGATGCAAGATTCCTGTTTCATGTTCTAATGTAAATTGAAGTAACATAAACTTTATAAAAGTTTATGTGAATGTAGAGTTTCTAAACACTAATGGCTTTTAAACAATTAAGTATCAGATAAAAAAAAAAAAAAAAAAAAAAAAGGAGAGAAGCATTTACTGAACACAATTTGTTTTTAACCTAACACACTCTTGTTGTGTTACTTGCTTGTCTGTGTTTAAGAGGCAGGGAGCTTATGGCAAAGTTTTGTAAAATGTTGACAGCACCAAAATATTTATCTGAGTTTGTAGCTGGCAGATTTTATATTTCTGATTTCATAATAACATAAAGCAGTTGAATTCCCATTGGTTCAGAGCCTGCCATGATGATAAACATTAGTCCTCTAGGATAGTGAATAACCAGGAGTAATAAGCGTTCTTAATGAGGGAAAAAAGAGACTGCCTTGCTGACAGTATAACTTCCACAAATGAGCACTTATATGCATGGTGGTAAATGTACCAGTTTCCTGAGATTGGTCCTAAAGAGTTAGAAGAAGAATTAGATCACCAGGCACAACTCAGTTCTATTAGAAAAAGCTCCTCTGAGATATGTGAAACATAGTTCCTTCATTTTGTTCTGCTTTTTGTAATAAATAAATTGTGAGACTGCAGCTGTGAGGTTGTGTTAAGAACACAATGAGAAAGGTTTAAATTTGCCATTTCTCATTTCATTGTAATTCATTTAAACATGGGTCACTGACACTACGAAATCTGGTGTCAGCCTTTCAATAAATAAATAAATAAATATACTTAAAATTATAATATTAAACCAGAGCATGAAATTAGCAGCAAAGATTTCATCTAATAAATTGAAGCTGCTTCTTTCATTCTCAGTGTTCATGTTGCTGTATACTGCTATGTGTAATGTCCTGTTTCAGTGTTTTACTAGCCCACTTACCCAAGTCTATGTTGCTGTTCCATTGCTCCTGAGGACTGCTCCAAAGAGATGTATCCTTGCTGCATCCGCTTTCCAGGTGTTTTGGACCATTCAGAAATGCACCAGGCACACAAGTTAACAAGTTTACTTGTTTCTGGTTTCACAACAGCTGCCTATAAACTTTTTGATTCCATTCCAAGTTCTTCCAGAAAGGGTGTCAGCCCTGGGCAGTTGCCTCCCACTCTCATCCTCCCACGGATGCTCAGTGCCTGAGCTTCTGCCCTCACCCTCCAGCATCTGGCAGTGAAAACAGCATGAAGGCAGAGAGGCAGCAACAGCCAAAGGCATGGAAAGCCTTGCCCTTGTGCTGGCTGCTCACCACAGAGTGCCCTGAGGGGATACATCTCAGAGCCCCCTGACAGGTTTCATGTATCTACCAAGTGTGACAGTACAAGACCAGGAGTGAGAGGGTCTGCACTCCACCTTCCACTTGCGCGGCAAGATAGTTTTACAATTTAAATTGGGAAAAGTAACAAAGAGATCGACAGGAGTCAGCAGAAGGCAAGATTCGTCTAGCATGTTGAATGCTTTCCATGAGATTTAACAACAAAAATGTTGTCCTCTTGCGTGTTCCCGCACATGAGCTGTCAGCAGCCTTCTGGCAGCTCCACAAGGACTGTGCCAGTTTTTTTCTGTGGGTGGAGGATGAAGAGGGTGTGCCTGCACAGTCAGTGACCGTGGCTGCCTGAAGTAGCAGCTGAGAGACAGAACAGATTGGTACACAGATGCATGAGCTGTTGGCTGCTGTGGCAGCGCTGCCTTTTGCTGCTGCGAGTCCCAGGCCTGCTGCTGGTAGTTGAGGTCAGTTCACAGCTTCAGAGCCTGATTCAGAGCGTGGCTGCTGCTTCTGAAGGAGAAGCGGTGAGTGCCAGATCAAGGAGTGCTCTGGTGAGAGCTGGCAGTAAGGCCCAGGGGTGGCAGCTGCTGCTCTGCCACTGATCTGCTTCCCACAAAGCGTCCTGGAGGACAGACTTTGCTAGGTACAGATTATGTGTTCATTATGTGTTCACAGAGGGAGTCTGGTGCTGTGACTGCTTTCTAAGAACCCTGGGTTGGTGTGACAGTGTGGCATGCTCAGATGCCTTGCTTGTTGTGAAGTTTTTGAGAAAGAAGGCTGTGGGTGAAGATGTGGGGGCACTAGTCTGTGGGGTCAGTAAAGGGACTCTGTCTAATGAAGAAATGCTTTTACCTAAAACTGCTGCTACTTGTTCTAAGCGTGATCCCTATTATTTATATATATGTGTAGTATATAAATATAATACTACAGTAGTCTATACCTATAATATATATCATATACGTATATATGTATATGTATGTGTATATACATATGTGTGTATATGTATATGTGTAGGGTATATACATATATACACATATGCATATATATCAATATATATGTATATCATTTATATAAAAATTACTTTGTTTGCAGATGCATCTCTGCCATGAAACCATAATAGTAGGTGAAAATAGCTTAAGAAGGGTAGCTGCGTGTTCTTCCTGACAGGGATGTGTATCCATCAGTATGTACAATGAACTGTTCAAAGTCACAGGCAATGAAACATGGTTTATGTTTATTACTCTATCTATATTAAAAACCTATTAATAACACTGAATATGATGATAAAACTTACCCTCTTTTCCTTATCTATAGAAAATAGGCATATTATAGACTATAGATTATAGCCTTTCTTTTTTGTCCCCCTTCATATTTATAGTATGTGAATTACAAAGACTGATGTATCCTGAGGGTATACAGTACTATTCCTTGATATGTTAAAAACGACCTTTTAAATCAAGGCAGGTTAATTTATAATGTGTCCTCTCTCTTAAAGGTAGTATGAACGCACTCCAGTATTTAAAATTTCATTTATTACACTTTGTAGATTTATTAAGTTGATTAAATCAGTTTATTTGGATGCAATGGCTGTATTTTTGTCTCCGTTGTGAATGTTGAATATCCCAGCTAGTCACCTTTTAGTAACACAGAACAACAGCATAATAGGTGAGGAATTTTGGAAACAAGTTCTTTGAAAGGGGAAAATTTCTTAATTTTAAGTATACACATATTTTTAAGTAGGGCATTCTCATATTTAGGCATATATTTTTACTCATCATATAAACTCTCATTTAAGTCAGTTCTTGTTAATTACACGTTTTATATGCTGTTACGTATACATTATCACATCGTACTGTATAGTATATACATTATTATATGGTACGATTTTTTTCGGTGTATGTTTGCAAAGCTTACAGCATAGGGAGATGTAAAATAGTGCTCAGTACATACTTCCTAAATTCTCACCGTATCAGTATCTCTTCCAGTACATCAATTCCAAATAAAGAATCAAGCAAAGAACAAAATTTAACATTACCAATTAAGTAGTGGAAAGATTTAGATAGCACAGTAAACTCTGAAATACATTATTCTAAGATACATTAATCATGATTCAATATTTGTAAGAAAGGTGTCAGAACTGGGATTTTGTTTGTTTTCCGCAAAACATTGAAAAGTAGAAGGGTGAAAATCATTAGCAGAAGAGAAAAGGGAGACGCATTCATGTTGCTTTATCCAAAGAATTGAAAGGAATTGTCTTTAACTGAGACAGCTCATTAGCAGTGATAACTGTGGCAATTTGGTGAACTTTTCCTGTAGTTTTCTTTCCTTTTTGTTTGGTTGGTTGGTTTTGTTTTGTGTTTATTTATTTTTACATCAATGAAAAAATAGTGAATTGGTACACTTCTATTTTACACACCCTTTCACTGAAATAAAAATAGATAAGCTGTATTTTCCCCAGTCCACAAAGCTAGTGGCTTATGATCTGAGTAAAACAGAAATATTTTCAAAGCCATTTTCCTTTTTACTTATTGTAATACTTTAATTGATTTTAATATAAGGCTTACAGGAGAATGTACATTGAAATTGCTAGTAATGAAATGTCTAAAGTTCAAAGAGGTTGGATATTCAGTTTATATGGCCATCTGCCTCAGAGTTTAGATATGTGTTTGAATTCCATCCATTTTATTAATACTATTTGATGGTTTGAGTGCAATAGAAATATTGAGGATGATTCACCATCAGTTTATCGGAATTGGAAATAAAAGCAGCAGTTTAATTCTGTGAAATCAATATCCTAAGCTAAGCAAAGAGTTAATATATAATTTTTTGGTATGGTGTCCTTTTTAGTAAGTAAAATAGTGATTTAACTAACTTGCAGCATGATAATGATTTAACTATTTAACTATGTTGTGGCATAAACCACTTCTGAGACAGCTGGAAAGTATCAAGGCTAGAAGATTAGGACCAGTTGCTTTACTGCACAGACTAAATTGTGTGTGATTGCTTCGTGGCAAATGTATTCACTTACCACATTTTTAATCAAGAGTGTGTGCAGTTGTTTTACAAAAAAGAGTTTTCTTTAATAAAATATTTCATATCTATGATTCATAAGTTTCACTAAAAAGCTGTGATTAACTTTTTCTTCTTTGCAATTCTGGTTTCCCAGAAGATGACAGATGACATGAGAGTTGTCTTAAAGAACAAACCCTCATAAGATAGCTAAATCACAACCATGTATTTTTATATGAATGGTTGCAAACTGAAAACATGAGTAAATATTGTTATAAAGAGGTTCTCAATATAACAATTGTTTTGTAAATTCTATGGAAGCACAATGATAAAACAACAAGACAAAGTACAGATCACACGGAGCATAATGGGTTACTTTGCTAGAGGACTGACCATAATAAGGTCTTGATTCCCTTATCTAAATGAGGCAAGTGCAACGCTGTAAGGTGGCTGCCATCCATCTGTCACTTCAGAAGGTACAGCTATTCCAGAAGTGCTCCTTACGCAAGGGTTTTAAGAAGCAAACTTGTCATAGGATAAAAGAATCCTCTTGTGGATAATAATTTATCAAAAATTTTCAGAAGTAACTGAAATGGAGAGAAGTTAATAGCAAGAAAACTGCAGTGTGCATCAGATTCATGAATGCTCTGGAAATGGGCTAAAAAGTAAAATGACAGAGCCTTCTGAGATTCAGAAGAGTAAATCTAAAATTGAAACTAAAGAGCTTTCTGTACAGTTAGAAATAAGGAATAACTATTATCTGTTCCACACCCTTCAATTTATCCCTCCTCAAATTTTGAGACAAATCTCAGGCTGATGGAGAACAGCACAAAAGGATCCCATGATGCTGATCAGT
Source organism: Aythya ferina (assembly GCF_964211825.1). Lineage (NCBI taxonomy): Eukaryota > Metazoa > Chordata > Aves > Anseriformes > Anatidae > Aythya > Aythya ferina. The sequence goes on along the minus strand of NC_140300.1, from coordinate 48,658,851 downwards.
TTAATGATGAAATGGAAGGTGAAACTCATGGTTAATTAGAGAAATAATGCACCTGAGAAAAAGAAAACACACTAATTATTTACATGCAATGAATAGCTGTAAATTGTCTATTTGCATTTACAGGGTATAGCAGGTAATGGCAACTGTTAATAGCTGTCTGAGAATTTCAGGTTGGTATTTAGTGGCAAACAAATTATTTACATATAGTAAAAGATATACTATTTTAAATTTCTCTATATGCTTTATGGATAGCTTATATTATGTTTTAAATAGATATGGTTTATTATGTAAATAGAATTATAAATTATGAAAATATTATATTTTATATTATTAATTTCTACATTCAAAAATATACAAAAGTATGAGAATTATTAGGAAAGGAGTATTTAAAGACAAAAGAAAATGTAATATTATATAAATGTATGGAGCATTCCTGTCTTCAATACAGTATTAGACTCTGATTACATTCCGTAGAAATGTGTAATACAAACAGGAGTGTACAGAAAGACAAACTGGAAAACCCAGAGGCACAAATTGGTCTCTGTTTGAAGATGTAGTAAGTAAATTAACTCATCAGACTTCCAGACATGGTTATGTGACTATAAAGAAGCAACACTCTTCACACCTACATAATCATATGAAAATAAATATACATACAAATTTATAAAAAGAAGCAGACTTAAGAAGCTAAAGTCCACGAGTGAATATTAAACAAAATTGCTAGTTGCAATTTCTAGCTTAGGCAGTAAACACACTCAGGGGAATATTCTAACAAGTCCCTTCTCTCCCTGTTTCTGTACTTGCAATTTAATTTAATTATCTACCATTGGTTACCAATTCATTAACAAATAGTTATAAAAAAACATTTGCCTCTCTTTACAGTTTCACATCAATGTTTAGTGCAAGGGAAGTATTAGAGCAAGTTTTTTGAAAATATAAGGTACATTTTGATTAATAGCTGCTTGATGACAACTCCTGGTAAAGTAGTTGAAAAATAAAATAAACATACAGAATAAAGAACTTTTAAACAATAGAGTGGTGAAAGTATGGGGTGGAACTACATCTTATTTATGCAAGGCCTTAGAAAAAGCTTAATACTTAAATGTTTTCAGAAGACCAAAAGATATCAGATGATACTCAATATTGGAATCTCTAGAAAACGGCAGACTTCATAACAGCATTAATCAACATGTAAGTGGTTATCTTGTCTTATCTTTAAATCCTTTCAAATGCATGAGTTGTACTGTAATGCATGGAGTGTATATTTGTGTGTTACGTGAGGTAGTATCATGCATCTGATATCACTAATTGCACAGCCCTAGCAAATTCACTACACTGCTTTTTGGGTGATGCCTCAGTGCTGTGAGAAACTCTAGAAGAAAAATCTATTTTCTATAGGTTTCTTATGAAATCATAACATATAATGAATTTACATTTATTTTCTAGAATGTTTCTTTCAAAGCTGGCCTCTCTGTTTTCTCTGGTTGTGCAGTAGCTTAATTCAGATCCTAAACTGCAGTCTGTGGTGCCCCTCCCTCCCCACCAATTCCAAAGTTTTCAGAAATACATGTACTGTCTGGGAAATGAAAGTAGAACTTTTTTTTTCCCTCTCCCAAACAGTGATAGGAGAAAAATACAAAAGACCAAAAGTTGCTTGTACTCAAGAGGTCTACAAGAGCTATTTTTGTTAAACTCTGATCTTCTAAAATTTTTCTTAAAATCCATATTGCTAATGCTTAGAATCTTTGGTTTTCAGCAGTTTCCTATGAGACAAAGTTTTGCGTGGTGTTGATTACAATATTCGATATATCAATCATGTTTGACACTGAAATTGCTTAAGCCCATTTACCTCCAGTACTTTTCAAAGATATTTTGTATAATATCCTGTGCACTTAATAAAAGCATGCTAAGTAAGTGTGTTAATTTATATACTCAGTTGCTGTGATATGTTGAAAGATATCTGATAGCTTAAGGCAGATATCCACCATTATTTGAAACACACAGAAGCTCTTACTTGAAAATAAAAGTAGTTATATAATAATAAAAAAACCTCAAAGATAACTACTATGCAAATATGTAATTCAGGAAGTTAAAATACAGAAGTTATCCAAACAGTGAAACGTCACGTTATAATCAGTGAGTAAACAAGATCTAGATCAGAAATGCAAATTTGGGTTCATAAATATGTCACTTAGCCCCAAGAGGGCATGAAATAAGCATCCTTTTAAAACAAAATACCATTTTGCAGGGATATTTCTATGATTGTTTAATAGTATAAACATTAAAAAGGAATGTATAAAAATTCTATACTTACCATTTATGTGGCAGTCCCAAGTGGAAATAAGGATTCAGTTATTTTGGGTATGAGTATGTAGAGGTGACATTGTCTTTCTTCTGTTCATAAAGCTTTTAAAACATGCTAATTTCACATATTTAATTCAACACCTGAAAATGGAAGTGTTAAAGGGCATATCTTATTTTATTTTTTGTTGAAATAAGAATAACTATTTTAAGGAGATCTGTGTTTTTGCTAGTATAATTTAAGGAAGAAGTAAGCGCTTATGTTTTGCAAGTTCAATAGAAAAATTATGATACTTTGAAAAAAATGGGGTTTTATTTCTGAAAAAAAAAAAAAAACAAGTAAGAACTGCAGACACCCTACATACTGCTGGGATTTTAGTCCATCTTAAAAGGTGGCTTCTTTAATTTACATTTTAAGTGTTCATCCAAGTAACAGGCAATGAAGTCACAGACTGAGCATGTAATAATTTTCTTTTTTTTTCTTTTTTCTTTTTTTTTTTTTTTTTTTAATTTTTGGACAAGTACAAAGGAGAAGCCTTTCAGGGTCAAACAATTTTCAAAACTATAAGGCCTCTATTCTTTTACATCACATGAGGCTTAAATGCATGCAGTTTAGATGGGAGTGGTGGAATGTAGCTGCCCTCACCATCTTCTGTGAAATGACTGTTCTCCAACCTAATTTTCATTTCACAGAAAGAGATACCAAGAGTGCACAAAAGGGACAAAGGTTCAACTGTGCATAGCTAGTGTTAGCATGCATAGCTGCTAAACTAATCTGATTCTGGCCTCCAAAGTTAACAATAACCTTTTTTCAAGACTTCAGTAAACACAAATAAAGGGGTGCTTTCTTCAAGATTAAAAGTCAAGGTTCAGGATTTTTTTTTTTTTTTTTTTTTTTTTTTTAACTGTAATGGACTTACTGTTCCAGAGTAGCAGTGATGCTGAGAACTAACACAGACAGTGAAGGAAAATGCCATTCCACAACACACATGAGTTCTTGGAGTTCGGAAATAATCTCTTCCAGTGTTTCAAGTCAGTGAGTTAGATTTGTTGTAATAACTATGGAATAACTGATTGATTAGCAGGTTTGTTTTGGTCGAGGAATGAAGGAAACCCCAGAAGAAACAAAACTTTTCTACCGTGTCCACTTCTTACCATCACTTTAATATAGAGATGCTGAGCAGCTATAAAAGACCAAGCTTTGACTTATTTATACAAATTATCTGTCTCCATTAGAGCACGTTGTCTGTTTCAAATCATTCACTACTTGGCTTACCCTGCAAGAGATCTATGAGAGATACCTCTACATTAGAAGAGTTGGAAACGTGACTTAAATAGGAACCTTTAGAACAAGAAAGGCAATTATAACTAAGGAGGAATCTTATATTTTATTAATAGGGAGTCCCAGAATGAGATTTGTTTTTGGTGAAATAAAAGGTAGGTGGTATCAAGATAGTATTGTATATTAATCTTAAGCCTAAGGTTGAGTTAGGAGTGAATTACAGCTAGGTGGGCTGGTAAAGTCAGCTTGAATGAGGCAGAAACTGATACTGGTTTAATGAAGTTTGGTTGACTAGCCCCCAAAGAAGATAGCAGACTCGTGCAGGATCCCATTAGTGAGACTGTGACTAGAGGTAAGGTTAGAGTCCATTTAATACCAGTGATATCTCTGTGGGAATTAATACTACGCAGCCTCTGCCTTCAGGTGGCTGTGAGGGCTGTGCTATATGAGGAATGATAGAAGTCAAAATCACAATTTGTATAAGAGGACTGCCAGGAGCATGGCTGTAAATGATACAGGATAATAAGTGATCCCCAATTTGTTCACATTTTATGCTCTGCTGACTTCCTATACAAAAGGAAATAGAAAGGCAGGTCTTTACTGTTCTGTACACACACTGGGTTCTCACCACACTCTTCTGACTTTTTGTACTTATTTCTACATTAACTGTACATATTTCTGCATTGGCATGATAAGTGCATTAAAGGTGAGGTACAAAGGGAAAAAATAATAAACAGTCATATAAGTCAGTATACGTAGAAGTTGTTCATCTTTATCCTGTATTACAGGACTAAACAATACAGAATAAACAGAATGACTTGCATGTATCTCAAAGTGATGAAGATCAGTTTTCTCTGTTGTCTGTTTAAGATGATAGCTTTAATACAGATGCTGAATATCAATAAGTATTGTCTAGCTCTAATAAGTATGGAAACCACTTGTGAAATGTGTATTTGTAGGTTCAGTGAGAACCATCTAAAGGAAACTCTCTAGCCATATGTAACTATAAAATGTGTGACTATGATTGTTGTAAGTCTTCCGCGGTTCTCATCTTACCTTTGCAGAGCTATAATGCTTTTGTCTTTACTCAGAAGGAACTCTGACACAAATTCTCAATAATACTTTCAGCGTCTCCTGCAAGGATTTTCTCATACATGTCAGAATATGTTTCTCAGGGCCTTTAATTTCAGCAATAGCTCTGTGCATTCTTTTAGACTGTTGTCCATTCCCCTTCCTAATACCAGTACATAATATCTCAGTTTTAGTCCCAGCAGTTCACACCATAAAGGTATCACTGTAGCTGGGTAACGTAGGACTAGCTCTGCAAACCAGTCCTATTTTATCTCAAAAAAAATAAATTTTGTGTTCAGAAGAGCAGAAAATAGTTTTGATAGCCTGGTTTACAAATATACTAGAACTTCTCAATTAGCTCAACCTGGTTTGTTAGGGTGACAAACTTATGGACGTCAAGCAGATGAAATAGTCAAAATAAATAACTACACATAATTGTATAGTTATCATATGCTATGCAAGTGACCGGATAACTATTGGTATTTACTCTTAAAATCTTCCTTTGAAGTACTAAGTTTGAAATGCTTCAGGTAACTGTCTGGTTTAATAGATTGTAAAGAAGCAAGTATCCTTCTGCTAATTTCTCTGTCCGGAGAACGAGGTTGTATCAACCATTAAAGATGGCATCTTTCTGTAAAATAAAAACGATGGCCCTTTTTCTCTTCTCTTTTTAACATTTCAGGTGATTTATGAAGGTGAAATACGTTGAAGCAGTCAGCAATTTTAAGCTTTACATAAGAAGAAAAAATGGATGTAAACAGTATTTATTTCTGTTTTCAACGCATCATAATAAAGTTGCATAGGTTTCTTGGAATTGTGTGACTTTTAGTGTTCTTGTACAGATTTCAACAAGGTGCCGCTGTTTATGCAAATAACAGTAACTGTTGAACCCCATCTGTACTCACAGCTGAAGACACTATGTTGCATTATTGTGAAATATCTGTTAAGAATTATTGCTAAGTCCCCTTGAGGATGACAATATTTTTCTTGCTACTGCTAATGTAGTGGTAGACAGGTATGAAGCCAGACGTGCATATGAAACTGTATCAACACCAGCATTTGTAACAAGTTCTACCAAAGACAAACACAAATCACTAAATGGCATTAGCACTAATACAAATGTATTTTATGCAGTTGTCTAAAGTGTCCTGTGACCTCATGGTTGTTTAAAATCTCATTTTCTTTTCTTTTCTTTTTTTTTTTTTTTTTTTTGGGTTTGCTTCTGATGAGTTATAGAGCACTGGTGCGTTTATCACGGCAGCGCTTTTCCTGCTCAGATCCACACCATGATTTGTGGATTTCTGAAACAAGAACAACCCCAAATCAAAACCAATCAAAGAAAAGTTTTTCAAATGTTCTACCTTGAATTTTGCACTTGATCACAGTCAATTCTGGGACAAGAATTTGGGTAGTTTGCTTAATAGGCTGGGAATATTCTGCTGACACAATATAGAATAGATATAGTTTCAGAAATGCGATTTAAAAATCCATTCAGAATATTTGACAGAAAATACAGAGCTTTGCTTACAGTTTAGACTTCAGATAATAAGATAATAGATATATGATACGTGTTTTATACTAATATCTGTCAGGATGAAAATGGTGCACCAGAGAAGCCTGTATTTACAGGAAGAAGCTGATGACCATGTCATTGATGATCATCTTTATTGCTTCATTTGGGAAAAATTTTTGAGTTTTTTACTGTTGCTTTTCTATTATGCCTCGCCTTTTCTGAGGCTTTTTCATTGTTGTTTGTCTCAATTGATGTCTCGTATACCCATACTTGTAAGAAAATGACTTGTACCAAAATAACATTTCAGTTTGTCACTGAACTTTTACATTTTATTTTGACAGGAACAGACCTGTAAAGATGTTTATGTGGTGGTCAGCTGTTTTACTTCTTGGATGCATTTTGTTGGGAGCAGATGGGTGGCCAGCCAAGGAAGGATACAACTTTAGGCCTTATCAGCCCCTAGTAAGACTACGCCATAAGGTACTGATTATTCTCTAGCACTTCTGACTCGGGCTTCATGGTTAACAGTTAAATTATATGCCAGCCTTGTCTTGTTTAGATTTATTGGAGCGGTGTTTAGAAATTAACTTTTTCAGTAATATTCTGCAGAAATATAGACCTGCTTTGACAAGTGAACAGGAGCTGTTTGGATTTGGAAGCCCAGAAGCCGTTCAAAGATAGTGAGATTAGCTCTATTCTAGTTCAACAAACTAGAGAGTATGTACATCAACAAATGCTGTCATAGAGAAAGGAAAAGTTGTCTCCTAAAGAGACTGTCTGCATCTTCTTAAGGCAATGACTTGTCCCAGTACCCACTGGATTTCAGACCAAGCAGCACCAAGTGAACTGCCTATCAAAGAAGCATGGAGGTGAGGTTATCTCATCAACAAAAACTTGTCTCCATGAGGTAAATGTTCACAGTACTGAATTTGAACTGTGGCGTAATACCAGTGTTTCCTGCAATGGTTTCCCAGCTACAAGCATTGCATGCCATTCAAATTTTGCCCACCTGCCACATTTCTGTCATGAATCAAGGACTCCCAGAACAGTTCTCATCTAAAAGATCCTGGTCTTCTTCTAGCAGCTAAAAGGGAAACTACTGTAGTAGTTTTGTACAGTAACAGGACAGGAAAAGGGCTGTCAAATCTCCATGGGCTGCTTGAAGCTAGCATAGATCTGGTGAACTTTTCAGTTTCTACTTGGCATGGGACCAACATCTGTGGAACTCTAAGGCCTGTGAGCAGGACAACAAAGATCATTAAAAAAAAACCAAAAAAAAAAACAAAAAAAAACTTTTCCCCCTTCTTCTGAATCTGGGTGTTTCAACTAGAAAGTTCAAATTATTGCTAGAAGCTATAAATGTTAGTTTCTATTACTGTTTCAAGATCCTGGCTAGTTTAATTTCTGAATATATTTTATAAAATACCAAGATATTTCCTCTTGGACCTAGGTTTGCAAAAAAAAATCCAATATCTTGGATCATGTGACACTATTTCAGCGTGTAAGGAGGAGGAACTCATAACTGAAGCCGTTCAGAGTTCTGCTCAAACAAGATGAAAATATTTGCCTATTAGCCCATTATTGCCTACTCTGTACGTAACATGTAGAAAGCTTCTAACAGATGGAAAATAAAATGCAAAAGTTTATACTTTATTATAAAACTTTGTGTCCTCTAGGGGAATGCTGTTCCGTCAGAATACAACAGCCCCTTAACTGGAGCCTGATGTGTTATGTGCTTAACCATATAGGCACACAGGTGTTTACACTGAGTATTTTGCAAATTCAGAAACTTTGTCTTATCAATTTACCTCTATCAGTTTTAAACAAAGTAAAACTACAAGAAAAATACTTTGAAATCTAGAAAAAATGAGAAAGTAGTAGTTTATCTATGGAACGAGCTGTGGGAGAGAGAAATTATCTATACTCCCCCTTCCCCCCCCATGAATATTGTGAAAAGAATCAAGGGCAGTGGATGAGGTATGGTGAACATCATTTCTCAGTTAGTCTGTGAAATCAATATTATATGTGGAGCTAATAGTATATTGGTGTTCCTTAATAATACTTCTAATCATCTGATATAACTCTCATTTGATATGTGAAATAGGCTGTAATAAGAATTGCAAATTTAATTATGGGGTAGATAACACACACATTCACATATACGTATGTGAACACATACCATTCATTTATGTATATGTCTATATTTCCTCTTTCTAATTTTATGTTACTTATGATGCATATTTCAAAAACACATACAAAATGGAAAATAAGCATACATGCAGAAAAAGTAAACGACATTCTGTAAGTAGATTTTGTGTTTTTAAAAGAATTTAAACTTTAGAGGAAAAGAATTGATAGAGGTGAATATAAAATAAGAGGAAAAAGTAATAAACTTGACACAAAAGTGTATTCTAAAAAGCAAAGAAAATATGGGCATTTATTTATTTATTCTGAGGCAATATGTCTAGATTAAAAAAATGTTTAGTACAGTTCTACTTTTGGTCTTAGGGATGCATTTTAGTATACAACAATGAGGAATGCAGAACTTTTCTAAAGTCAATTTTAAAAACAACTTCTAGCACAGACACACATTCCAACTATGTAGATAATATTGTAAGGGAGACTTTCTGTTTCAAACAAGCATTTAATATTTCACAGAATCACAGAATTTCTAGGTTGGAAGAGACCTCAAGATCATCGAGTCCAACCTCTGACCTAACACTAACAGTCCCCACTAAACCATATCCCTAAGCTCTACATCTAAATGTCTTTTGAAGGCTTCCAGTGATGGTGACTCCACCACTTCCCTGGGCAGCTTGTTCCAGTGCCTCACAACCCTTTCAGTGAAGAAGTTCTTCCTAACATCTAACCTAAAACTCCCCTGGCTCAACTTAAGCCCATTCCCCCTCGTCCTGTCACCAGGCACGTGGGAGAACAAACCAACCCCCACCTCGCTACAGGCTCCTTTAAGGTATCTGTAAAGAGCAATAAGGTCGCCCCTGAGCCTCCTCTTCTCCAGGCTGAACAAGCCCAGCTCCCTCAGCCGCTCCTCGTAGGACTTGTTCTCCTGGCCCCTCACCAGCTTCGTTGCCCTTCTCTGCACCCGCTCAAGCACCTCGATGTCCTTCTTGTAGCGAGGGGCCCAAAACTGAACACAGTACTCGAGGTGCGGCCTCACCAGAGCTGAGTACAGGGGGACGATCACCTCCCTAGCCCTGCTGGTCACACTGTTCCTGATACAAGCCAGGATGCCGTTGGCCTTCTTGGCCACCTGAGCACACTGCTGGCTCATATTCAGCCGACTATCCACCATCACTCCCAGGTCCTTCTCTGCCAGGCAGCTCTCCAGCCATTCCTCTCCCAGCCTGTAGCTCTGCTTGAGGTTATTGCGCCCCAGGTGCAGGACCCGGCACTTGGCCTTGTTGAACTTCATGCAGTTGACCTCAGCCCATCGGTGCAGCCTATCCAGATCCTCCTGCAGAGCTTTCCTACCCTCGAGCAGATCGACACACACACCTAACTTGGTGTCATCTGCAAACTTACTGAGGTGCACTCAATGCCCTCGTCCAGATCATCGATGAAGATATTAAAGAGGACCGGCCCCAGCACCGAGCCCTGGGGGATGCCACTAGTGACTGGCCTCCAACTGGACTTGGCTCCATTCACCACGACTCTTTGGGCCCGGCTATCCAGCCAGTTTCTAACCCAACGAAGCGTGCGCCAGTCCAAGCCAAGAGCAGCCAGTTTCTTGAGGAGAATGCTGTGGGAAACGGTGTCAAAAGCCTTGCTGAAGTCAAGGTAGACCACATCCACAGCCTTTCCCTCATCCACCCAGCGCGTCACTTTGTCATAGAAGCAGATCAGGTTCGTCAAGCAGGACCTGCCTTTCATAAACCCATGCTGACTGGGCCTGATCGCCTGCTTGCCCTGCAAGTGCTGCGTGATGACTCTCAGGAGGATCTGCTCCATGAGCTTCCCTGGCACTGAGGTCAAACTGACAGGCCTGTAGTTTCCCGGGTCTGCCCTCCGGCCCTTCTTGTAGATGGGCGTCACGTTTGCTAGCCGCCAGTCAACTGGGACCTCCCCCAATAGCCAGGACTGCTGATAAATGATGGACAGTGGCTTGGCCAGCTCCTCTGCCAGTTCTCTCAGTACCCTTGGGTGGATCCCATCCGGCCCCATCGACTTGTGCACATCTAAGTGCCGTAGCAGGTCACTAACCAGTTCTTCATGGATAGTGAGGGCCACATCCTGCTCCCCATCCCCTTCCACCAGCTCAGGGTACTGAGTATCCAGAGAACAACTGGTATTGCCGCTAAAGACTGAGGCAAAGAAGGCATTGAGCACCTCCGCCTTTTCCTCATCTCTTGTAACTAAGTTTCCCCCCGCATCCAGTAAAGGATGGAGATTCTTCTTAGTCCTCCTTTTTGTGTTGATGTATTTATAGAAACGTTTTTTGTTATCTTTAACGGCAGTAGCCAGATTGAGCTCCAGATGAGCTTTGGCCTTCCTAATTTCGTCCCTGCACAGCCTCGCTACATCCTTATAGTCCTCCCTAGTGGCCTGCCCACTTTTCCAAAGCTTATAAACCCTCTTTTTCCTCCTAAGATCAAGCCACAATTCTCTGTTGAGCCAGGCTGGTCTTCGTCCCCGCCAGCTCGTCTTTGGGCACGTGGGGACAGACCGTTCCTGCGCCATTAAGACTTCCCTCTTGAAGAGCGCCCAGCCTTCCTGGACCCCTCTGCCCTTCAGAACCGCCTCCCAAGGGACTCCACCAACTAGTGTCCTGAGCAGCTCAAAGTCAGCCCTCCGAAAGTCCAATACAGCGGTTTTACTGGTCCCCTTTCTGGCCTCGCCAAGAATAGTGAACTCCACCATTTCGTGGTCACTCTGGCCATGACAGCTCCCGACAATCACATCCTCCACCAGTCCTTCTCTGTTTGTGAAGAGAAGGTCTAGCGGGGCACCACCCCTGGTAGGTTCACTAACCAGCTGCGTCAGGAAGCTATCTTCCACGCTCTCCAGAAACCTCCTAGACTGCTTTCTTGGGCTGTGTTGTGCTTCCAGGATATATCTGGGAAGTTGAAGTCCCCCACAAGAACAAGCACTGACGATTTCACAACTTTTGTCAGCTGCCTGTAGAACTCCTCATCAGTCTCCTCATCCTGGTTTGGCGGTCTATAGCAGACCCCGACCAGGACACTAGCCTTGTTGTCCCTGCCGATCCTAACCCAAAGGGACTCGACCTTGTCATTCCCAGCCTTGAGTTCTACAACCTCGAAAGACTCTCTAATATAGAGAGCCACACCACCACCCCTTCTGTGCTGCCTGTCCCTTCTAAAGAGCTTATAGCCAGGCATTGCAGTACTCCAGTCATGAGACTGGTCCCACCACGTCTCCGTGATGGCGACCAAGTGGTAGCCTGCCTGCTGCACGATGGCTTCCAGCTCCTCCTGTTTGTTACCCATGCTGCGTGCATTGGTGTAGATGCACTTCAGCTGGGCCATTGCCTTATCCTCCGGCCTTGCCATCGTTCCCCCCGGCACAGCCCCAACAATCCTAGCTTCAGCCCCATCCCCCTTCCTACCTAGTTTAAAGGGTTTCAAATGCTAGATTGTTATGCAAGCAGAATACTTATTACAAATTGAAGATGATAATGAATATCAGCAGAGTCATATTTGCTTTGATGAAGCAGTATGTATACAAGTTTAAGAGTGTGCAGATTAAAAAAGATGAGTAATCACTCTTGCTCTTGTAAAGGGGAATTTATTTGACTTGGATAGTATTCCAACCACAGCAACTCCAAATGTCAGACTGCAGGGAAAAACAATCTTGTTGTTTATCTGTCAAGTTAATATTTGGGTATTATCTTGAAAAAAAATAATCGTGTTCATGTTGATAGTAGGCATCCAAATCATAAAGGTTTTTTTTTGTTGTTGTTTTAAAAGGGATTATGAACAAATTTGTCTCCTCATGCATGGAAATTACAAGTAGGCATTTAGTCTAAATGAATTATGGTCTGAATGCATAAGGAAAAGACTTTGGAACTAGGGAAATACTTTATGCATATGGAAAGGGTGAGTTGGACAAGGTGACCACCAGAAGTCTCATTCTTGGAAGTCAAACTGGGGCTCAAGAGCAGCTGGACTGTTCAGGCTGGAAGTAGATTATACATTTTATTTTTCTGAAGAACTAGACATCAGTTCAGTTCTGCCTCTTCTTCTATAGTATAATCTATTGTCGTTTGCTTGAACTGGAATGGAGAAAGACTATTACAAAACACTCTTGAAAATTTTATTTCTAGGCATCTTCAAACTGCTGTGGCTTACCCTTATGTAGTGACACTGAAAAATATTAGGCTATGTCTCAATTACATGTGCATTTCTTGTTGTGCCAGTTAATCCTCGGTTCTGTATTAGTCAAAACACTGAAAAAGTTTGTAAGGGACTTTCCATTTGGGAGTCTGCTTGTGTTGCTGCTGAGGGTATTGTAAGCAATTTGTTAATACTTAGATTCCCACCTGAAATCGTTAGAAGTATTTCTAGCATCCTAATGAATTTTATTCCTCTGATTTGCATGGCTCTGACAGAGAAAGTAATGTTTATGCAATATCTTCAGTGAAAAAAATGTATGCGGTGAGATTTTCAGGTACAAACAGGAAGAAGGCAGCCAACAGAACGTTTACTGCCAGCTTCTGATCCATTTCCAGAGACCAAGAAATATGAGATATATTCTGTACGTTCATATGTATATTGCAGAGCATGCCAAGTCTGCATATCTAACACATGCACACACATCTCTCCTCTGCAAGCCAGGTGAAGAAAGGTAGGTTATTGGGGAAGGAGAAGAATATGTAATGTTAATAACAGTGCCTCATTGTATATGATATCATTACAGGTGGGGAATTCTTTATTTTCAGTCTCAAGAGACAATCAGTGAAGATTGCTAATATAGTCATAATCACCTGAATACCTTTTACTCAGGTCTGATTCTGATTTTGTGGAATTAAGACCACTATATTCAGAACAGCCAGGGTTATAACACCTATTAAAGTGCAACCACTGGCTCGGGAGGGTGGGCAGGGGAAGGAGGAGCAAAGCTCAGGTGTATCAGGGTGTAATGAGGTGAGGAAAGAAATGAAGATATTTGGAATTCAGCCTGTGTATGTGGTAGGGAAGGAGTTTCCATCAGAAGAGAGCTTTTTTTCCAGCTGAGCAGGTGGAAAGAGACATGCTTTGTTTTTACCCCTTCTATGGGCACCTTTTAACAACTGAGCTTCCTGTATTAATTAAAACTATTTCCAGCGTTGACTTTGTTTTGCTGAAGTGTTAATGGGATCAGAATCAGATGCACAGCAATCAGTGTTTTCTGTGTTATTTCTCTGGATTAATTTTTTTTTTTTAATCTTCCTGTGAAAAAACTTGCCTCTTCCCCTTTCTGTCTCCCTCCTGTCTGACAGTCACTGTTTGCTGTTATGTTAGCCAGTTCAACTCTGATTCTCATTAATGGAGGCCTGAGTAAGAACAGAATCAGGTCCAGTGTGGAGGTCTTTGGGAAATAATGACTTTGTCTGAAATGAAACAAAATAAGAGAAAACATGTAATGTCATAAACATGCTCCCCTGGTTTATTAAAGACAAATTTAAGTGTATAAGCACAAAGCATAGAATACATTTTCCACACAGTTTTTTTGCCCAAAGATTAGAAAATACTCTCCCTCAATTAATAGTGTATTCTGTGTTACAGTGAAGCACCTGTAAAATACAGGCAGGTGAAGAAAGATACAGGCAGAAAGTAGTACTTGAGGATTCAAAAATAATCTGAGCTTTTCTTGTGTGGTCTAGTCCCCAGACAACTGGAGGTTTATAGTTCACAGTGCTTATCTGGAAATGCTGTTTGCCTGCAGGCTCTGAGAAGTCATAAAACTTGATCCTTTAAAATCCTCTGTCCTAGAGCGGGGGAGGAGTAGTGGGGAAATCCTTTGCAGTAAGATGCAGCAGTGAATTCTGAAGACTGAGAGCAGAGCTCTTGAGCATGTCAATGTGGCTCCCAGTTCTAACGTAATACAAGAATTCTCTTTCTCCTTAGGTTCCCTGAATGTACTATCTACATCCTATGCAAATTCCAGGATTTAATCTAAGTAACAGGACTTGCTCCCCCCACTCCCCAATTATTTATGTAACCACAGTTAGAAGTCTTAAGGAACTTTTTGTTTGTTTGTTTGTTTTTAATTTTGCTTTTCTCAGGATTTAATATATCTTGCATTCTAATCTACTTTTTCCTGTGGGCACTAGCATTTAGAAGGCATGACTATTTAAGAAAAAAAATCTCATTACAATCATGGTATATTAATAAGTTGATTTTCTACCTCTCACTACATACTCAAAATATGTTTTTAAAAAGTCATAGGAAGATTGCCTATAAAATCTCTCTAAAATGTTTTCTACATTCCTTCTTCTAAATAGTCTATCCCTGTGGGGGAAGAAAGGGATGTCAAAGCCTAGAATTAATGCAAGTGTGAAATTCTTTTTTTCTAGCTGATGATTCCTTCCATTGCTAACTCAATAGCAATATCTAGCTGTAAACTTTTAGTCAAGAAGTCTATGGGGTTAGGTCAAGGGAGAAAAGGTTTTTACCGTTGTACTCTTGCTGTACTTCTCTTTTGTGTTCCTGATACTGAAAATCACCACTGTGGAAATGATTAATCTCACCCAATTATTTTAAGGGATGATGAGATACACATGTATCATCTAGCTTTTAATTAACATCGCCTTTTTAATTTAATGTGTCAACTTGGAAGCGAAGAATGAAATATAAAGTAATGGTACATGGGGGTGATGTAATTACCCTTTACATTACAGTATTCAACTTGGACACATTGTTATCTAGGAAAAGGATTTCTGATTAGCCACTAAATAGACAACAGTGTTATACACTATCTTTATCATGCTGTCAACAGCTACAATTTCAGATTCTTGTTGATTATAGATTTTTCATATTATATTACAATGTCAAATCACAAATTTCCACCACAGCAAAACAAAACACAAGATTTTTTGTATGTAAAATTTGAGATGCTTGCCTCCTGTTCAACTTTTTGCTGCTTGTATTTCTAAGATCCAAGAGGCCAGATACTTGACGTGGATATACCTACAGAGATTTATGAAGTCCAGCTCTTTTCGACACCTTCCTTGCTGACTCTGATTCTTCAGGTCCTCAAGACTGCAATATATATAATTCAACCTCTTAACATTTTTTCTGTCAGCCAAACTTTATTTTATTCTTTTCCACTTCTTCTTCTCAGTCATTTTTCCCAAGGATTTAATAACTAATTTCATAACCTAGAAGATGATGATACGTGTAAGCTGTTATCTTTATTAACCTTTTTCATCATAGTTCATTAAAGTGAAAGTCATGCCCCGCAGGATACAGTGGTTATAATGTGAAAAATAATATGCAAAAACAATATAAAAATATTAAATGAACATGGCATATAGCAGTGACAAGTGCAATCAGCTTTAGTGGTTTGCTGACAAAATGGGATGTAAAACACTGACTTATTTTTTAAATTAAGTAATTGTCCACTTAGTTTATGGTTCGTTTTCACTTCTCTGATTCTAATTAGCTAGGTAAATTCTGTTTTTAAATGAGAGGAATTACACATTTTAAACATTTTTTTAAACAGTAGTATACTATGCATCTAAGGTGATATATTCTAAATTAAGAATCACCTGTTCTTAAGAATCATGTAAAATAACACCTTTTAAACTGGCTCCAGACTAAGTACATCTAAGTTGGCTATACATCTGCCTATCTTTTCAATATCTATGTCCTTAAACATCCCTAAGACTTTCATTCTTTTACCTCATGTGACAGAAAAATAAGTTCAGAAAAAAAATATCAAATTTCAATACTAGGAATGTGTCTCACTGGCTTTAGCACTTTTTTCTTCACAGGTTAAATTGTCTTCATTATTTTTTGAAAAAAATATTTTTTAAAGTTTATTTTCATTTATGGATGTGTTTCATCCTTTGAAAACAAAATAAACAAAAGCCTTGAGATAATCATTTACTCCAGACAGTAACTATTTTAACTTAATTTGGAAACTGAAAATGCTTGGATTTTGTTGTGAGTCTTTTTCTTGCATTTTTAGCAAATACAAATATTATCTCAGCTCTTGAAACTTCATGACTATTTCTTAAATGTTTCTTTTGTCTTTGATTCATTTAGAATATTAGTTGTCCTTTTGCCCTAATCCAAATTTCTGTAACGATTGTAATATTTTTAATATTCTACAGAAATCTTTTATCATGTTGCATCTTGCATTTTTTGTTGTTGTTAAGTCCTACTAGCAGTAGGACTCTGTATCATTTAATGTGAGATGTGTTGTGAAGCAATACAGAGAAATGACAATCAGATTGTTAGAAACTCTGCAATACTTCTCTGGTTGTCTTTGAAAACACTTTGGGTTTATAATAGAGTTTCCCTTAAACTCTATTATTAGAATTTCTGCTCTATTATTAACAGCATAAGAACCTGATCTGAATAATAACTTCACAGTTATAAGATTCCACTTCATAATTAAAGTTAGAGCATGTTTGTTGCAAGTGTCTGACACTATTAGGGATAATGAATCCAGTTCCACCCTAATTTTCTCTTACTCTGCCTCCATAGGTGGCAGAAATCACTTGTGATCAAGTGGTAAACAAGACTATGGCTGTATTAGGCCAAGTGTAAGTAATGATGAGGTGGAGAATTCCAGAGTACCAGAAAATAGCTTCTTCATGTAGTGATATTGATTCAGGACTACTGAATCAATGCAGAGAACAAAAGTGGAATTGAGGAAAGAATAATTTCTGTGAAATAGAAAGGTTTAATAAGATCTCATGAAAGAGTGATTTTCAGGGTTCTGGCTCGAGAGTATTTTATTGTAAGAATGGAGACAGAGGAGAGGGCCTGTATGCTCAGAAGATTAATCAGTGACATAACAAAATACAGCGATGCATTCTTTAAGAGCATATTTTACTTTCTTGTGAAGATCTTTCTTTTTCCATCAAATGTATCTAGTTTCAGACTCTAGAGACTTTCCTTTTTTGTGCCTTTTTCTAGTAGCATCCAGTATTCCGAAAAATTCAAGGTAGATATACATTACACTGCATGATCAGTTTCTTGTCATGTCAAAATGGTATATGAAACTTTGCAATTTTTAGTCATTTGCTTGCAAAGATGAATATAAAAAGCCAACTTATTTATGGATGCATACTATTTAACATTAATTCTTATATCATTAACCATTATCTTATAACCTTATACCATTATCATTATTTTACATGCTATCCTTGCTAAAAATATGGTTCACAAATTTGTATTTTTTTACAAGTCATTTCACATTAGAGATGCAATAATAAATCCCCACAGAAAACCATTTTCCCCTAATTATATATTCAGATCAAACTCTGATCAGTTTAACCGTCATAGTGGTCTTGAACTGTAAAAAAATTACTGACAATATATGTGCAGCTTGAGCACAAATCTGCTATATTTTGGATAAAACCCGTAGCTGATGAAATTATAACTTTTTTTTTTCTGTATGAGTTGTTCTGATCTCATGCTACCAAGAAATTCAAGTTAAGCAATCTATCTGCACTTTACATGAAATATGTCTTGTATTATCTTGCAGTAAAAGTATTTCTTATTACAATATGTAAGATAATTCTTCATTATTTATTTTCCAGATTGGCTTTAAATTTTTCATTTGAAGGCTTTGCAAAGGAACCACAGGAAGAAACAAGTATATGTCTAGATATATTAGGTTTATTTGATTCAGTTTTCTTCAACAGTTTTTCCCTTGGGATTTTTGTATCTGCAAAACTCAGTCTGTGACTTAGCTCCATTTTTTTTCACAAACCAAAGTATCAATTTCTCTTCAGAAGGGACAGGCAGCACAGAAGGGGTGGTGGTGTGGCTCTCTATATTAGAGAGTCTTTCGATGTTGTAGAACTTGAGGCTGGGAATGACAAGGTCGAGTCCCTTTGGGTTAGGATCGGCAGGGACAACAAGGCTAGTGTCCTGGTCGGGGTCTGCTATAGACCGCCAAACCAGGATGAGGAGACTGATGAGGAGTTCTACAGGCAGCTGACAAAAGTTGTGAAATCGTCAGTGCTTGTTCTTGTGGGGGACTTCAACTTCCCAGATATATCCTGGAAGCACAACACAGCCCAAGAAAGCAGTCTAGGAGGTTTCTGGAGAGCGTGGAAGATAGCTTCCTGACGCAGCTGGTTAGTGAACCTACCAGGGGTGGTGCCCCGCTAGACCTTCTCTTCACAAACAGAGAAGGACTGGTGGAGGATGTGATTGTCGGGAGCTGTCATGGCCAGAGTGACCACGAAATGGTGGAGTTCACTATTCTTGGCGAGGCCAGAAAGGGGACCAGTAAAACCGCTGTATTGGACTTTCGGAGGGCTGACTTTGAGCTGCTCAGGACACTAGTTGGTGGAGTCCCTTGGGAGGCGGTTCTGAAGGGCAGAGGGGTCCAGGAAGGCTGGGCGCTCTTCAAGAGGGAAGTCTTAATGGCGCAGGAACGGTCTGTCCCCACGTGCCCAAAGACGAGCTGGCGGGGACGAAGACCAGCCTGGCTCAACAGAGAATTGTGGCTTGATCTTAGGAGGAAAAAGAGGGTTTATAATCTTTGGAAAAGTGGGCAGGCCACTAGGGAGGACTATAAGGATGCAGCGAGGCTGTGCAGGGACAAAATTAGGAAGGCCAAAGCTCATCTGGAGCTCAATCTGGCTACTGCCGTTAAAGATAACAAAAAACGTTTCTATAAATACATCAACACAAAAAGGAGGACTAAGGAGAATCTCCATCCTTTACTGGATGCGGGGGGAAACTTAGTTACAAGAGATGAGGAAAAGGCGGAGGTGCTCAATGCCTTCTTTGCCTCAGTCTTTAGCGGCAATACAGGTTGTTCTCTGGATACTCAGTACCCTGAGCTGGTGGAAGGGGATGGGGAGCAGGATGTGGCCCTCACTATCCATGAAGAACTGGTTAGTGACCTGCTACGGCACTTAGATGTGCACAAGTCGATGGGGCCGGATGGGATCCACCCAAGGGTACTGAGAGAACTGGCAGAGGAGCTGGCCAAGCCACTGTCCATCATTTATCAGCAGTCCTGGCTATTGGGGGAGGTCCCAGTTGACTGGCGGCTAGCAAACGTGACGCCCATCTACAAGAAGGGCCGGAGGGCAGACCCGGGAAACTACAGGCCTGTCAGTTTGACCTCAGTGCCAGGGAAGCTCATGGAGCAGATCCTCCTGAGAGTCATCACGCAGCACTTGCAGGGCAAGCAGGCGATCAGGCCCAGTCAGCATGGGTTTATGAAAGGCAGGTCCTGCTTGACGAACCTGATCTGCTTCTATGACAAAGTGACGCGCTGGGTGGATGAGGGAAAGGCTGTGGATGTGGTCTACCTTGACTTCAGCAAGGCTTTTGACACCGTTTCCCACAGCATTCTCCTCAAGAAACTGGCTGCTCTTGGCTTGGACTGGCGCACGCTTCGTTGGGTTAGAAACTGGCTGGATAGCCGGGCCCAAAGAGTCGTGGTGAATGGAGCCAAGTCCAGTTGGAGGCCAGTCACTAGTGGCATCCCCCAGGGCTCGGTGCTGGGGCCGGTCCTCTTTAATATCTTCATCGATGATCTGGACGAGGGCATTGAGTGCACCCTCAGTAAGTTTGCAGATGACACCAAGTTAGGTGTGTGTGTCGATCTGCTCGAGGGTAGGAAAGCTCTGCAGGAGGATCTGGATAGGCTGCACCGATGGGCTGAGGTCAACTGCATGAAGTTTAACAAGGCCAAGTGCCGGGTCCTGCACCTGGGGCGCAATAACCCCAAGCAGAGCTACAGGCTGGGAGATGAGTTGTTGGAAAGCTGCCTGGCAGAGAAGGACCTGGGAGTATTGGTGGATAGTCAGCTGAATATGAGCCAGCAGTGTGCTCAGGTGGCCAAGAAGGCCAACGGCATCCTGGCTTGTATCAGGAACAGTGTGACCAGCAGGGCTAGGGAGGTGATCGTCCCCCTGTACTCAGCTCTGGTGAGGCCGCATCTCAAGTACTGTGTTCAGTTTTGGGCCCCTCGCTACAAGAAGGACATCGAGGTGCTTGAGCGGGTGCAGAGAAGGGCGACGAAGCTGGTGAGGGGCCAGGAGAACAAGTCCTACGAGGAGCGGCTGAGGGAGCTGGGCTTGTTCAGCCTGGAGAAGAGGAGGCTCAGGGGCGACCTTATTGCTCTTTACAGATACCTTAAAGGAGGCTGTAGCGAGGTGGGGGTTGGTTTGTTCTCCCACGTGCCTGGTGACAGGACGAGGGGGAATGGGCTTAAGTTGAGCCAGGGGAGTTTTAGGTTAGATGTTAGGAAGAACTTCTTTACCAAAAGAGTTGTTGGACACTGGAACAGGCTGCCCAGGGAAGTGGTGGAGTCACCACCCCTGGAAGTCTTTAAAAGACGTTTAGATGTAGAGCTAAGGGATATGGTTTAGTGGGGACTGTTAGCGTTAGGTCAGAGGTTGGACTAGGTGATCTTGAGGTCTCTTCCAACCTAGAAATTCTGTGATTCTGTAATTAAAAAATATCTTATAAGCTTCTGTCCTCTTACCCTGCAGATTACTGTTGCTCAAGTAGGCCGTGCTTACACTGGGATGTTTCCAATTCTGTCTAGATTACTATATGCATAACGTGTTATTTTTACCTTTTTTTTTTTTTTCTTTTTCTTTTTCCTTTTTTTATTTACTGTTGGGATCAGTTAAGTAGTCCAAGCTCAGGGCATTCTATTTGTTTCTCAAAACTTCTTCCATGATAAGTGTTATCGGGTGAGTACTACATCCATCACTATGCTCAATTTCTTTCAACCAAAAAATAGGAGAATTTGATATTTTTCAGTTTCAGATTTGATTTTCATTAAAAACTAACAAATTCCACAGTGGTTTTATTTGGCTTTCAAATAACGAGGACAAATGTTAACATGCCCATTAAAAATTTGAATGTTTTTTGTAGCTCTATTCAGGCCTGACACACAAAGAAAATGGAGACCTTAATTAAAAGATGTCTTAATTATGCCTACTTCGATTGTTATGCATTGATGTGGCTATGCTTAGATACTTTTAAGAACATGGAAGGTTAAAGCCTTAAATACAACATTTAAAACAAAGATCTTACAAACTTTAATAATTAAAGAAGGTTTCTATTTGACCTTGTTGAAAGTGACCCAGGAAATGAGCAAGTGATAATTGTTTCACTTGAACTGTCTCTTTAGCTCTTCAGTATTTCGAAGTTTGCATTTAATGTAGCTTGTTAAATATCAGTACAGACTGTTCATATTTTCCAAATTAAGTATAGCAGCATTAACTATTTCTTTAACCATCACATGATATCACTCACATCTGTTTAATGTTCATTGTTAATTCTATCAAAAAACTTTTTTTGCACTTGAACTTTCCTTCTAAGGACATAGTAAAAAAAAAAAAAAAAAAGCTAATTTAAAATGATAAAAATTTAACAAGCTTATTCCTTATACTTCACCTCTTCCCATGAAAGCAAACCAAAACAAAATTATCAGTTTAATGCATAACCTATAATTATGGGTTTGTAACCTCTAATGAACAACCTATAAATTAAAGTGTAATTTTGAAGGAGAAATAAGGCCTACCACTTTTCTGAGGCATCAGCACAATCTTCCATTCTCTAGAGTAGTTCATGGAAATGCTATTAATTTCTATTATTCTTTTCTAGATGTTGTACTCATACATCAATGCAAGTAATACATAACTAATACTGCATTATTTTAACAGAATATATTCAATTTTGTTGGTTTATCTAACATTATTTACATATTAAATCATTTGATTTTCACCATTGCTTTTTACATGATAAAATTCTACTGAATAAACAAGAACTTTGAAGTGTATTACTTTAATTACTGTAGTACAGCAAACTGTACCTAAAACTTGTGAAAGACCAATCCCATTGCAATTGATTTTTTTAGATTTATTTTAAAGGTCTGAGAAACCACTGCATTAACTAGTTTAGTTTTCCTTGTGCAGTTCTCCCATTTATCTCTATATAATTTCCTTCATGCTATAACTGAAACGTGAATAAGTCATGCCATTAAAAAATAAAGAAATAAAAATTACCAAGTCTTCAAACACATTCCATGCCTTAATATTTTCAAATCATTTCTCTTGATGGTTCATTGTTAATAACAAACCAAAGAACAGATTTATTGCTCGAATGCATCTGTCCTCTCTCCAAGTACTGCTTCGTGATATATACTTTAGTAGATAGGATACAATGGAAGTCTTTTGTTTGGTACTCATTTCTCCATGAGTACATCATATCTCCATGTAATAATTTTGATAATATACCTATTTAGAGTTAATGAGTCTCCTCTATTTAGATTAACTAAATGCAACCTCTCAGAAACTAGGAAAGAAGCTAGTAGCCAATATGGAAGTTACCAGGAAGGATTACAAGTTCAACCATGGAACTGGCAGCTTGGCAGATTTTGTGTGCAAAACTTAGAAATACAACATCTGCTATTAAGAAGTCACTAAAATTGAGCATAATGAACAGACTGAGAAACTGACAGAAATTTTGAATTGATACAAGGAAATCTTTGTAAAACAGTTTACTTGTAGTCTATTATTAAAAAAAAAAAAACAAAACTATTTTAGCTGTGTCTACTAGTATCAGTAATAAGTTGGGCACAGGGAAGATTTATTACTTTTTTAATAAAAAAGGAAATATAATTAAAAATACACATCAGCTAGATTAGAATTTAAGATGTTTTCTGAATAGTTATTGCAGCTCTCTGCATATGCGTGTGTATATATATATTTTTTTTCAAAGTTACTTCCTATCAACACTGACTCTGAGAGAACATAACTATAGCTTTACAATACATTGCCTACTTCATGGTAGGGGGAGAGTAATGAATTGTTGCTATTATTGTAGCATATATAGCTCTACTTTATATTTCATTTTTAAAAAAATAGTTGAAATGCAACAATCATATACTGAGCTAATCTTGAATTTTCAATAATAAGATTCAATAATAAAAAGAAAAAATTCTATGTTCTAGTTTCTTACATGGGTAATAAAGTACCCATTTTTAACAACCTTTCATCAAATCTCTGGTAGAATGAATGTGTTCCTAAAATATATAGTTGAATACTTTACAAAAGGGCAGATGCAGCTGATTAATATTCGTATCATGAACTTCTTTTTTCCTTTGTAACGCTACCTTATCTGTCCTTCTAAGATGAATGGTAGAAACAACATATTATTATTTCTAGAAAATCCTCAGCACATTGGTTTTAATCAATACTAGTAGATGTAGTCCAGTTTTACCCATAATTATATCCTCACACAGACTAAATATTACTTGCATTCCTGGATTGCAAGAAGGTAATTGATGTTGATGCTGACATGTCTATACTCTCTAATTGTCATTCTTCCTGCAGATTTTCTTTTATCTAGAGAAAATTCTGAGAAGAGGAAAGATAAGATCAGAATGAACCTCAGACAGACTGAATAATAAAATGCAACAACACATTATGTGTTTTTTAGAAAATTACACTTCAGAAAATTACACTTAAAAACCATCTCTGAAATTTTAAAAAATGAATAGGGGTTTTAGGCAAATTACTCCCATTAATGTCAGTGGGAATTGTGCAGCTAAAGCCCATCTGCAGATTTTTATTTTTATTTTTGGAGAAAAATAACACTATATTGTAAGGAAATATAATACTTTTCAGTAATTATGGTAGTACCTGGAGTTTTAAGAGCTCAGAATATGGGGGAAGATAATGGAATACCCATCCTGTCCCTTAGAGTTTCTGGTGATAATTCAGTATACTAAAACACTGATTCTTGGAGATCTCTCTTCCTTCTTTTTGTCTACTCAAATCTGGAGTGTCCTCAGATAATACTGAAACAAAATATATATACTGAATATTATTAGCTTACATAAAGAAAGTGTGTTTGTGTGTATATATATATATATATATATATATATATATATATAGTAGAACTTCTTTTTTCTTCTCATGTTCTATGATATAAATATATATAGGGTCACAAAGGTAAGGGAATGCAGCACCTCTTCTATGAGGAGAGGCTGAAATAACTGGAACTGTTCAATCTGGAGAAGTGGAGGCTCAGGTGAGATCTTATTGCTGCCTATAAATGCCTCAAGGGAAGGTGCAAAGAGGACTGAGTCCTCTTTTATATCAGAAGCATTGCCCAGTGATAAGACATGAGGCAATGGAAACAAACTGGACCACAAGAGGTTCTGTTCATATGCCAGAAAACACTTATTTTCTGTGTGAATGATGGAGCACGGGAATGGGTTGCATGGAGAGGTTGTGAAGTCTCTGCCCTTGGAGATCTTCAAAAGCCATCTTTTGTCTGCCAGGACATGGTCCTGAGCAACCTGCTGTAGGTGTCTGTGACTGAGCAGGAAAGTTGGACCCTCCTCTAGTGGTCCCTTTAAATCTCAACTCTTCTGCGATTCTGTAATATTCATCTATGGCACCTTATCAACTTCTCCTGCATTATCTCATTTCCTTCTTGGTGGGTTGAAAGAAAGTCTTACGTTGCCATGTATGGCCAGCATAACTGTACATTGATTACAGAATCACAGAATTCTGCATAATTGTACAATTACACAGAATCTGTATAATTGAATTCAGCATAATTGTACATTGATTATTGGAGCATTTAAAGTTTAATGCAAAAATAAGCACAAAAACAGTAATCTACTGTTATACAACCATCATTTATGTAGCATGCATAGCACTTCCTACTTACATGAAAGTCGTAGCCTGCATTTGATGAGACAAATTGGTTTATATATTCCTCTGTACTGAAGCCATTTTGGTTGTAATAGTATTCAGTAAGTTTCAATGCGATATGCCTCTTCACTACTTCAACCATGCATTAAGTATTTTAGTGATTAAAGCAGTATAAAAAGAAAAACACTACATCTAAAATTAGTAGAAGTTTTTTTTTCTTTTTCTCCCATGTTCCATGAAACTGCCTATGAATTTAATTTGGATTTGGTCTGCCATCAAAAAATGAGGTATAAAGTCATAATACTAGAACCAGAAATTACAGTTACATTGTATTTCTGTAAAAATGAGCTGGCTAAAAAATTTACCCAGAGCAAGCTTGTATACATGTTCATTTGAACTTTTTTCCTATTTGGCTCAGAGCTGTGGCCGGTTGGTTTTGGACAACTCTTCTAATGAAAGCAGTGTGAGTATAGAAGGGGAACAGCCCATGGAAGAATTGATCCATTATATCAACATGAAGATTCTTTTTAGATTTTATTTTTTTTCCCAATTAAAATAACAGACACTTTTGAAAACAGGCCATTTTCTGCATCAGTAAAGTGGAAGAAAGACTATTTGGCCATTGCCTACTGTTTTATTGGGCCCACAGTATCCTTAAGATGACTCTTGGACAAGATCTTTTATCAGAAGTAAAACGATAATAAAAAAGCACTTCAGAATCCAACTAAAAAGTAATGATTTAGTTAAATGAGAGTCTTGAATTTAAAGATGAGAAGTAGTTTTGATTTTTACTTTATCTTTTCAACTACAGTAGTCATTGGGGTGTATAGGCCTAACTCTAACTCCTAGCTCTTGGGAGCTCTTTGCAGCCTGCTGCATGCAGGTCTTTCTATACCAGGCAGCAATTTTAGGAAATGTCATCATCGGTCTTTCGTATGTAAGCTCACCTGAAGAATCTTTGCTTTTAAAATGCTTCTATGTTTCTCTGCTTTTTTTTTTTTTTTTTTTTTTTAAAGTATTACGTAGAATGTAATTAGTTTTCCACAAATCTTTTTGGTTTATACAATGTTACTGTGACATAAACATGAAGTTACATGTATTTCAATTCAGTTGCTAATGAATGTTGCTGAAGAACATTAAGCTTAAGACTGTGACTTCAGCCTGAAGCAATTGTTCCATCTCAAGGACCAAGGTTTTGTTTACTCTGTCTTCAAGGATCCAAGGCTAGTATATGCATTACCAAGACATCTAGGAGCTTTGCTTTAATGTACAGTCAGACATGCCTAAATAGAAAAA
This sequence comes from Aythya ferina, assembly GCF_964211825.1. Taxonomy (NCBI): domain Eukaryota; kingdom Metazoa; phylum Chordata; class Aves; order Anseriformes; family Anatidae; genus Aythya; species Aythya ferina. The sequence goes on along the minus strand of NC_140300.1, from coordinate 48,632,544 downwards.
CTGTGGATCAGCCTTTGTGCAGGGCTTCTGTGGACAGAATGAAGCGTATGCTTTGCTGAAGCATGATCTTGCGAGAGTTTCCTTTACAAACATATAAGCAGGGACAAGATTATTTGGAACTTTTGCACGCCTTTATTTCTTCTCTGCTACCCCTTTGTTTTAAAGGGTTGAAATTTGCTGCATGCAAAGAACAGCTTCTTCCTGGGACTGCTGTGTTGTAGACCTATTCTTCATATTAATCAGGGATCGAAATCTGCCAATCAAGAAACAAATCAGATTTCACAGATTTGCCCAACCCTGATCTGTGTTTTTTTTTTTTTTTTTTTTTTTTTTTTTTTTTTTTTTAAATGAAACAAATCTTGCACTTCATCACTTCAGTATCTAGGCTACTCAAATACTGTTGTGTCCCTTTTATTAGGGGTTCATGACTCAAGACTTCACCAAATGTTCTCCATAGGCCTCTAAGAGTTACTGTAAGACTCTTGATATTCAGTGATAACTAATCCTGGGCATGTCACTAACTGTGTAAACTTCAAGAGCTCTTTTTCCTTATTTCCACCTAGTCAACTCTCTCTGTATCTTGTGTCCTTCATGCAATTGTACAATCATGTGATGTGTTTACTGATCCAAGAACAATCTACAACATAATATTTTCCCAGAATTTACTTCCATAAACGGTAGCAATGTCTAACAGGATTGAGCTGTGCATGCAGAATACCAGCACAACAATCCAAACATTAAACTACCACACTTTCTGTGATAAGTCATGTTCTGACAAGAGCAGTAGCAAAATGGGTCACGTTTTGCTCATTCTTACTGTACTAGATTGAAGCAAGGCCTTGTTTATTGCTACTTGACAGAAGAGCTTTACAAATGCAAATGTTGTTGCTACTTTGCATGTGTTTTGAAATCAAATTGCAATTGTACTGCAGTTGCTGAGAGTATGTGATAAAGTCTGATCTTGTGATTTTTTTTTTGAAAGACAAATGGGTTAGAAACTGGCTGGGTAGCCGGGCCCAAAGAGTCATGGTAAATGGAGTCAAGTCCAGTTGGAGGCCAGTCACTAGTGGCATCCCCCAGGGCTCAGTGCTGGGGCTGGTCCTCTTTAATATCTTCATCAATGATCTGGACGAGGGCATTGAGTGCACCTCAGTAAGTTTGCAGATGACACCAAGCTATGAGCGTGTGTTGATCTGCTCGAGGGTAGGAAAGCTCTGCAGGAGGATCTGGATAGGCTGCACCGATGGGCTGAGGTCAACTGCATGAAGTTCAACAAGGACAAGTGCTGGGTCCTGCACCTGGGGCGCAATAACCCCAAGCAGAGCTACAGGCTGGGAAATGAGTGGTTGGAGAGCTGCCAGGCAGAGAAGGACCTGGGAGTGATGGTGGATAGTCGGCTGAATATGAGCCAGCAGTGTGCTCAGGTGGCCAAGAAGGCCAATGGCATCCTGGCTTGTATCAGGAACAGTGTGACCAGCAGGGCTAGGGAAGTGATTGTCCCCCTGTACTCAGCTCTGGTGAGGCCGCATCTCGAGTACTGTGTTCAGTTTTGGGCCCCTCGCTACAAGAAGGACATCGAGGTGCTTGAGCGGGTGCAGAGAAGGGCGACGAAGCTGGTGAGGGGCCAGGAGAACAAGTCCTACGAGGAGCGGCTGAGGGAGCTGGGCTTGTTCAGCCTGGAGAAGAGGAGGCTCAGGGGCGACCTTATTGCTCTTTACAGATACCTTAAAGGAGGCTGTAGCGAGGTGGGGGTTGGTCTATTCTCCCACGTGCCTGGTGACAGGACGAGGGGGAATGGGCTTAAGTTGAGCCAGGGGAGTTTTAGGTTAGATGTTAGGAAGAACTTCTTTACTGAAAGGGTTGTTTGACATTGGAACAGGCTGCCCAGGGAAGTGGTGGAGTCACCACCCCTGGAAGTCTTTAAAAGACGTTTAGATGTAGAGCTTAGGGATATGGTTTAGTGGGGACTGTTAGCGTTAGGTCAGAGGTTGGACTAGGTGATCTTGAGGTCTCTTCCAACCTAGAAATTCTGTGATTCTGTGATTCTGTGAAATGCTCAGCATGTCGTTGATCAAACTGGTTCTGAGAATACTTTACCAAATTGTGCTTTGTGCGCACATGCTCTCTGCTTCCTGTGACCAGAAGCTATTATTTCATCCATAAATAAACAGTTTCTGTGCATTGTAATTTGAATTTCATAACCCATTGTATTCATATAAGCTAATATGTAGGTGTTCTACTATCTTGGCTTGTACATGTTTTAACAGCACAGTAAAATGTATTATCTTGGTAATATCTCTCACTGAAATATTATATGTAACAGTAATTGTTCCTTTAATGCTTTTTTCTTTAAAGTTAATATATATTAGCAAAGTATCCCCAACTGCAGAATGATCATTAATTATCATTTTTCTGCATTTTAAGTACATTTTGTAATGTGACTAATGATAAATTTTCATTATAAAATGTTAATCAAGCAAATAAGTTTGCATTCCCCTTTTCATCAGTTTCTGTAATTAGTGGTTTATGTTTATTAAATTATTTTAATTTTTGTCGCATTACTAGGACGATGTAGTATATGCTTCAGACTAATTAGCACTTTGCTTATCGTAAGAATTCCATTAATTCAGCAGTTAATTTTTAAATACAGCAAATTGAGAAAAGAGGACTTCTCCTAAGTTTTGCAAAAGAGAAATAAGACTTCTAGCCCACTCTAGGCAGACAACTCAGGCTGGCAAATGAGTGAGGCTCTAGATGCAATACAAGTACATGTATGTACTTCGATTTGTAAGAACACAGAATTAACTGGAATTCGGTGTCTGTCTGCGTGCAACATCTATGGTTTGTAAATACCTACTCTTTTCCTTTCAGAAAGGGAAAAACAAACAAAATGAACATAATGCATACTTAAATGGGGCTACAAAACTGTTTCTACAATGGTCTGGTCTATTTTGTTAGTTCTAGAATGTTATCTACCTGTACAGATCAGCTCTGGTCTTTTTTAGAAGCATCTGTGTACCTTCTCTTGAATTGCTTGTTGAGAGTCCCTTTGACTATCCTGTTCTACTTCCTTTCTTGCTAATACAAAACCCTTTATCTGAAATCAAACAATATTATTACAAAATTATTTATAGAATGTCATTTCTGAACAGTAACATTGTCAAAATGTCAGGATGTCTGAAGATAAATTGATGCTATTTTGTGTTTTGAGACAAAGAGAAAATAACACTTGAAAAGGAGATATTTTTGTTTATTTTTTTTAGTCTAGCTTGATATATATTGCAAATAGCTTATAAATTATAATTTGCCAGAATAGCAATTTGTGGGGCCAGCCATCCGTGATCTTTTTTAGTTCACAAACACAGCAGAAAATTTGACATTTTTTCTGCTTTCATCCACTGTGCTTTGAAAAGTTTTCATTGAGCTCAGTTTGTTGGACACACCAACAAACTGAGGCTTCTTTACAGTTCTAATATGTTCTGCATTGATACATTTCATTAGACTGCTACAATATGATGAAACACAAAATGATGCAAAGGCATGGAATTTGATTCATTTTGTTTGAGACTTCTAGGTTGAAAACTATTTCGGTACATTGAAGCAAATAAAAAATCCTTGGATGATTACTGGTGCTTACAGGTGATTTGTAGCAGTAGATAATGTAGTCACTAATGTATAGGCCAAATGTAAGTGAAAATTTGTTTTGTTATAACCAATTGTTTGCTTACTTCTCTCATGTTTTTCCGTTCAGCCAGGAAGAATTCCTGCTCCCCTGAGCATTTGAACTTTATTTTCCTAAGTTATAGGTGCTTATAACATTTATTTTATTAAATAAGTCATTGCTTCTTAATGGTTTTCTACATAAATTAATCCATATACTTGTATCTTTTAATAAGAAAGAGAACTGTATTTTATGCACCTTCAATATAAGTTTTTCTTCTATATTTTTTCACTCTGTTTTCAGTTGAAAAGGCTCTTACTGTAACAGGCTTTTCCTAGCCAGAGGGTTAATTTCACAATTCAGAGATGCTCTACCCACTCTAATCACTGGTTAACCTTGAAATAACTTCAGGCTTACAGACTTCTCTTTCCATCTGGATGAGCTTTGCTGCTACCAAGGGTCTTGCTGGCAGAAGGCATATTGCACCAAGGCTGTTCTGTGATATGCTAGCAAAGGTTTTCTTTGTAGATTGAATGGTAGCTTACACTTAAAATGTGTGTCTTTCGAGAAAACGACACCATGCAAAGCTGCTCCAAAATCTTCAGCTGAAATAAAAGAAAATAATGATATTAAGAAAATTAGGACTTCAAAGAAAATGAAAGACATTTGCAGCTAATGCCTTGTTTCCTTTATATTTGTTTTTTATATAAGAAATCTTAAGATATTTCATTTAAAAAAAATCTTTTTTAATTCTAAAATTTCATCCAAAAATGTTTTCTTTCCCCTCCTAGCTTTGCACAACTTGTTACACTCTTTCCTCCAGAAAGGTCTTTTTCATCCTTTTTAGTGTTTCTCTTTGAAACCAAGATTTTAAAGTTCACTTTCCTGTGAATCTACTCTGATTTAATAATCAGTGCTTAGATTAAGTCTTCAGAATCTACTTATTGTAGTCTCAGCACCAGACATAATGGGTTTTGCAGCTTTATCAGGAAAAGAAAAATCTCATTCTTTTTAGTTGCAAACTAGAAGAATGGGAAAAATGGAAACAAGACTAGTGAGCTTTGTGAGGCTAAACAGTGTCCACTGAGCCTATAAATTGCAATAGCTGAATGCTAACATAACTTGGCTCCAACTTGCCTAGCCTGCTTAACAGGAATAAGATTCCTCTGAGTTAAACTGGCTTGTTAGAGCAAAGTCTAAGTTTCACTCTCTGACCTCTGAAGAGAGGGAAAATGAAAAGGAAAACATTCTCCTTTGTGAAACAGAGTACTTCCAGTAAAAGAAAGTATTGGATAGATCTTTTAAACCAAATGCTGACTATAATTTAAAAAGAAAAGTCAAAGGAGTTAAGCAATACTAAACCTGAATGACATAGGAATCAGGACTTTAGATTTACTTTGAAATTTAGCCTGTAATCATATAATATTTTTCAGGGAATACCATTACAGGATTCAGGATTTCCTGTGTTCAGGAAACATTAGGCAAATATGTGAACATGTTTTAAAATCTAGTACATCACATTTTATCATTAATAAAGACAGAAATACATTTGTGTTCATTTATTTATTTTTTAAATCTAAGCAATATGTTTCATGTAGTCATGGAGAATTTTGGAAATGTACTTTTCAGATACATACAGATTTTGGCACACTTTGTTACTTTGAAAAAAACAGAAGAAAAAGTAAACAACCCTTGACTTAGATTTGCAAGATTGGGTTGCAAAAATTGCATCGTTAGCCATGTTATTTTACAAGAGAAAAAACACTTAAAACATTTTAGTCATATGCATATTATGGCCTCATTGTGAAGTTTAATTGTGGCTACACATTTCTATGTCCCTGTGAACTAGAAAATACTTTTGTATTATTGATTACAGCTTTATTCTTTTCATCAATTTTGAATCTCCTTAACAGAGTTTAAACAGCTATGTGAGTGCACAGAATTAGTGGTTTTTTTTTTTGTTTGTTTGTTTTTTTAATATTAGTTGGACAAAGGTAAATATGCTTGGTAAATGGGGAAAAAAAATATTAAAAGGCTAAGGTTTGCCAATTCAGAAAAGTGAGTACGTAGTCCAGAAAAAACATTTACGTTGTTATAGGTATTCACATCTTTCCTTGGATTTATCTGTACAATTTTGGCATACTGAAGACTCAAAGAAGTTGATATGTGCACCATAACAACAAATCTTTGGAGCTATTGATTAAATAAAACAATGCAGTTAGGCCTGGATTGTAGTCAGTACACTCATTTTGTTATTAGTAGTTTATAGAGTGCTAAAGATACCACATAAATTGCAGCAATAGGAAAAGTATGTCTCCTTTTTCTGTTCAAATATTTAAAATAAATATATACTATAATAGAAATAGACTTGTAAAAGTGTTTTGCACTTAGCCTGTTCCCAATGCCATTTTTCTGACATGAATTTCTAAAACAGAAAATATTTGAATGATACTTTTCAGTACACAAAATGGATAACATCTCCTTGACCAACTATTGTGCAAAAGAGAAGTTCGAAATTTTTGGGGACAGCTTGCTGCATTGAGTAAGTTCACATAGGTTTTTTTTTTTTCATGTTATTGGAGACAACTAGCTCAGTGTATTTTTACACTGAATATCATGGTTTGCAACAAGTTTGGTTTACTCTTGTCATGATCTGAAGGTGGGGGAGTTACCTGGCCTATGGATATATACATATAGCAACAGTGAGGTCATAGGATTTCATAATACACAAAAGATACAAAAGTTTTATTTCTAAAGATTTTGATTTACAGCAGATCACCACAAATCAGCACCAGCAAGCATACTATGATTAATAAGGCAAGCATGTGTACAGATTAACAAGCCATTACTGGAAGCAAATATATCTGACATAGATATTGAGGGAATAGCATTAATTAGTAGTAGCAGTGATTAGAAATAGTAGGAAGGCAATTAGATGTAGTAAAAATAAGTAATAGAGCAGCAAATATAGATTAGTATTGTAGGTTCAACAAACCTATCAAAATAATATGGCATTGAATATACTTACAGATTGCAAACTTATTGATGCTATAACAGCAAATATGCATATGATAGGTTATACTTATCTATATTATACATATTATATGCATATATACATATTCATAAAGCCAATGGTACCAAATGTATGAGACTGATCCCAGAAGGGAGGTCTAGCCCATTCCAACGTCACAGGAGTCTAGCTGTGAAATCTGATCTCATAGAGACCAACCTCACAGTGTCTAAAACCAATCTCAGAGGAGACCGACCACCCCTAGAAATGGGCCCTGAAAGGAGCCAAAGTAAGGGACAGAGTCTAATTTCAAAGTTGATTTGCCTCATGGGGTGTGGAGCACTGCAGAGTTGACACTGAAGCATCAGCGAGTTAACCCAATGTTCCAGCAAAGCTTCAGCCTGTTTAAGGAGGAGAGAAGGAAAAAAATAAAATAATAATAATAATTAAAAAAAAAAAACACACACACAACACAATAGAGAGAAAGGAGTACATGCAAAACAGGAAATTTCTCAGAGAGGGAGACTTTTGTATCACTGAGATGTAAGAGGGCGTAGGACATCATCGCTTCAGGTATAAATGCTGTTAATGTTGGTCTTTATCCTAAGACAGCCAATAGATGATAATGGTCAATATATTCATTTTTGTAAACAAAAACTTCTTCTGTTGATACCACTTTTTCAGGCCAGCTTCTTCTTTCCCAGCGTACTTTTTACTGTCTCAGGTGATATATCCCTTTGTTTCTTGTTTTGTCTTTATCAATGGTACGTACAGGATGCCTCTGGTTCTCTGTTCCAGCGGCACTTCAAGGATGGCCCTGGTTCCTCAGCTGAGTCGCTAGGCCAAAGGCTGAGTTCCCAGGCCTACAGTTTCCAGGCTGTCAGACTTGACTCTTGTCAGTGTTCAGCAACCATTTAATGTCAGTACTTTCTCATTATAGCCATGTTACCTCCTCCTATAATGCAGGTAACCACTTCCATCACCTGTGTTCTCACGTGCAGGTGACTTGAGTGTGTTCAGTGAGTATGTGCAGTTACATGCAGGTGCACTACTAAAGAAAATTTCTCATGTTAACTGGAAAATATGAAATAGGTATACAAACTTCAGCATTTCTGAAGAAATAACTTGTCGGTCATAACATAAAATACTCCTAAATTAGATTAGGAGCACGTGATATGATAGCAGTTACCAGTTGAATGAGGAAAAAGTCTTTGCTGGTTGCCAGGAAACCAACAGGATGTGTGTCAAATATTGAAATAAAATCAAAACAAATGAACAAAAGAGCTGTCAACTTGGGTTGTAGTTTCAGAGTATTCAGAGCGAGTCTTTTAGGAAATGAAATTACTGAGTCTTTGAAAGTTTCTTGTTTTTCTCAATGTGTATTTTACTTCTTTGTTTCTTACGGATGAGTTTTTACTAATAATACTAAGAAAGGAACTTCAGTTCTTCAGCAAGACATGGTCATACTGTTAGAGGTGGGAAAAGTAGAGCTTTTAATAAGTATAAACTTAAAGTTTCTATTTAAATATACCATTAATTTTCAAGTGGAATTTAATTCCATATTTAAGTAAAAAAAGTGTTGTGAAAAAAGTAATATAACTGGAAAATACGGTGTAATAAATATGTGCTCATATAAAAAATAAATTCCTTCAGAAACACTGGGGCTTCATTATTCAGAACCTTGTTGTGCAATTGCAAGAATTGCAAGAATTGTTGTGCAATTAAATTACAAAAGCTTAGATGTTTTGGAAAAAATATCAGACTATTTTTGTAGGAAGTGTGAGGCTGGACATGCTTGTGTGTTTTGAACAAAATCTTACCTAGATCTCATTTTTGATTTAAAATTGTAAAATGATAAATTTCAGCCATTTAAAACTTTTATTTTGTGCTAATAACTTTGAAACAAATGTCTTTTAAGTATTTTTGATGCAATTTTGCTAACAAAGCACGGTGGAAATAAGTTAACACATTCAGCATGGTTAAAGCCATGTTAATAATTATTTATTAACATATTTATTCTATAAATATTCACCATCTTTGAGACTAAAATCCTGGTAACATGTTTAAGGTTGATGGGTAAATCTATTTTCTTACACTCGTAGGGGAGGGATTCAAACATTTGCAGGGTAAGGAAACAGAGCTAGAATTAACTGAAGTAAGCCAAATATTCTTATCTGAACTAGAGACAAGTGGGTCAGCCTGAGAGGTAGTGTTGATATCTTTAAGATTAAAAACAGCATCATCCAGGTAGGAGCATCCAGTGCTGTAGGAAACAATTGGTAGGTTATGTAGTGAAGATCTTAGGGGATCATAGTGAAAAACTTGCTGACTATGAATCAGATATGGCATACTCTTTTTGGAAGGGAAAAATTATTTTGAATTATGTCAGTATATGTTATATGTTGCCGATGCAGTTACAGAGATGATGTAATTTAAAAAGTCCTTGGTTTTAGAAAGGTCTAAATTAGAATATTGGAATCCTTTAGACAACACATTTTAAAACGTTAAAAAATGGGAAGAGAAGACTTGGAAGACAACTGAACCAAGGGATGATTACTTTGGTTTGCTTTAAAGATTAAATATATTCTATGTTCATGGGGTTGCAAGCAAGCAGGGAAAAATAGGAGAAGAGGTGGAAGAGGGGGAGATAAATTTATTTGTAGTTGAGGAGATTCCGTCTGTTTCATCTGGGATGAAACTTCCTAATTTTGAAGAGAGTTAAGCTCTGATCCAGGGATTGCAAGGTTCTGGTCACACAGAATCACAGAATCACAGAATTTCTAGGTTGGAAGAGACCTCAAGATCATCGGTCCTCCCTCCTTGTCTCATGGAAGTCTCGTACTTTAGGCTGGTGGTCACCTTGATGGTTACCTAGTCCGGTTGATTAAAGCCAATCTAATTTCAAAGTAACATCACGTTGTAGAGAGTTTTGGTCAGTTGAATTTTTAACATCTCCCAAGATAGATACAAGCTGGCAGAGATCGCATGACCTCTTCTGGGTCATGTTCTGGTGCTTAATCATTGTGAAAAATTCTAGGGGACTTTAAAAACAGGTGGTATAGGAAACTTTATGCAGCATAACTGACTTCATCTCAGAACAGGAAGGAGGAGGAACTAGACTAAGCTTCTTTTGAATCTGTGTCTCTATGATTTATGTGATAAGTAATACTGAAAATAATACATATTTCTACTTTTAATTGCAGCAGGAAAAGAATCAGGAGGGCTCAAGAAGTAAAGGTAAGTACTAATTATTTTCAAAATGTGTTGATTTTTGTATTTATCATAAATCTAACATTCATTGTTGGTCAAAATGTATTTATTTATCTGGACAGACGGACAGATTTTTTGCTGAGTATTTGGTATTTGAAATGACAAAAATATATCCAGGAAAGGAGGATAAAATGTACATATCTAAGCTATTTTTTTTTGAAATCTTTGCTTGAGATGAGCAAGACTGACTGCTGGACTCTGTATGGGGTGAATTGCATCTTCTCACTAAGTTTGTGAACTAGACTACAGAATATTATTATACTTTAATGAAACATCAATAAATCACTTTATCTTGCTATGCAGAAAAATTTGTAATTGGATCTGATTACAATTTACTCATAAATTAATAATGTCCTTAGCAGGATACCTTGCAAAAGTACTGTCATCTATGTTTGTTGCATACAATTGTTTATACTTTGACTATAACTTATTCTGTGCCGCTGGTTAAAAACTATATGAAATAGAATATCCAGGTTATAGAAACAGCCTTGTATCAATAAAATAGTTTCAAAACACAATTAGTGTATTTCATGCTTTTTTTTCTAGTGTAAAACTTTTATGAGAGAGAACACCCAAATCTTTTTATTTAAAGTTTGTTAAGCAAGCAATGAAAGGTGAAATTGCCATTACAGGCAGAGATAGTTGTCTTAATACTGTAGATGCGGGCTATTGTAGGTGCTTTGAAAAGAAAAGCGATGGAAGGTAGAAGAGGAAAGAATACCATTTAATGGTTACTTATAGAGGATGGAGTTAAGTGACAAACCTACATCTTTTTGTATTACCTAAGGAAGCAATGTTTAATCTTATCGCCTGTGTTAGCTGTTCTTAATTCACTTATTTATTAGCCACAGTACTCATTAATCTCAATTTCCTTGCTCTCCCTCAAACTAAGGCTATACACCGGCATCTAAAGGCAAGCTAAATCTGTTGGTTGTGTGGAGTTGTGTCAGTATAATTGCATTGTTCATGATGATATAATTTACCTAATAGGAAGGACGATACAGAAATGAGAGATTTTTGAATACTTAATTTTAGAGAGGTAGTAAAATTTTAAGTCTTTACTTACAAAGATACTGAAATCAGACATTTGTTATGGGCATGTATGCTTTCAAAGTTGTGTCACCCATACAGATCCTTTCTCCCCCCCCCGCTGTAGCTAGGTGTGTGGTCATTATGTAGTGAAGAACAATTAAAAGCAGAAACAAGCTAGTGAGCTGGTTAGGAGTGTTCACCATATGCATTAGCTGTTAGTTTAGTTAACTAACCAAATAAACAGTTTTCAAAGGCTTATAAAATATTGCAGGAAACTACAGCCAAAGCAAATCATTGAACTACTTAAAGGGAGATATCCATTATTTCTAAACAGGCAGTGAAGTTGGTACTCAGATGCACAAAATTTGTTGTGATTATATCTGTAACATCTTTTGAGGAAATTTTTAATCTACTGAACTTCCTGCATGTTGTGCATACCCAAGCTGACAATTCAACTTAGAAGATTTCAGTGGTTTTGGAAAAAATATTCCACTGTTCCACACATACATTTATGTTTAAGGTATATTTTTTATTTATTTATTTTTCCTTTTTTGGCCTTCTCTTTTTTACATTCTTTAAATTTCTTATGTGTTGTTTTTTTTTTTTTTTTTTCCATGTCATTTGCAATTTTTCAAAAAAGTATTCTTATTTTACTTGTCAATTATGGTATATAAGATTTTTTATTTTTTTTTCCTGCTTAAAATACTGGTTTGTTTGGATGAAATTCGGCTAAAATAATATTTTTTCATAAATGTTCCTGTATTGTCAATGACCACTGTCTTTCCTTTACTACTGTACTACCTGTGCAGTACCTGAATATGTTGCGTTGTGTTCTGCACTTGTTCTTGTGAGGCAGGTAAATTTTCCCCTGATTCTCAGGACAGAGTTGCAACTGTATTACTTACACTCTGCATTTTGCAGCTACCATATATGATAAAGGCACAAAATGTTTTCTGCAGATCCTTAAATTGTTTGAAACTTTCAAGCCCGATGTCATTATCTTGATTCAGAGGACAATTACAAGTTCATGTTAAACAGGCCAGCCAAATGAAACCCTGGAGGCTCCTGAGTGTCTCATAACTTCCATTGATATTAGTGTTTCATTATTTAATTTTTATTTAGTACTTCTTTAGGATTGTATTTTTATAAGATAAGAACATTGCAGCAGAATTAAGATATTAGTAACTGGCACCATTCCGTAGCTTTTCACGTGTTATAAATACCTAATAATTTTTCATTTTACTTCATCTATTGCTATAAAATAAATCTGATTCCTGTTTATATTTTACTCATTATGCTGTTATTGTTTTGCAGTGTGTGGATTTTGTCCTGACATTTTTCTGACCCACTTGTTTTTCCCATCTGTTACTTCTGCTGTCAACCACTAAGTCAATCACACCAAAATAGAAGCCAGTACTCAAACATGCCCTGTTCTGACACTAATCCCATCTCTCTCTGATCTGTGATATTCTTTTGCTTGTTTCATTTAATGTATAATAGAAATTTCTGTACACTTTTTAAGAAAAGAAGAAACACCACTTTTACATAAAATAATACAGTGCTACTATTTTACAATTTCACTATATGATGCCAAAATTTCTTACACTTTTGAGTGTTTTTCTGTATGAAAATGGTTATCAAATATCAAAATACAAATTAAGTTTTGTAACACAGGCCTTCTGTTTAATTAGGTACATATTTAAAAATAACAATAGTGTGAAAAAGGTTGGTGCTAAAACATTAAAAAAAGTTTCTCCAACCATGCATTTAATATGAATATAAAATATACTATTTTAAAGCATATAGATACAATAAAACAAAAGTGTAATCTTAAAATGTGTTTACATACTTAACACACGAGCTGTAGATATAAAAAGAATATAAAAAGAATTTGGTCTGTATAACCTATTTACACATTCACATCTTCACCACTTAAATCATGCTTTCTTATTTAGCATACATTAATAACACCCCCCCAAAAGCAAACAAACAAACAAAAACAACAGAAAGCAGTTTTGAGAGGCTGAGAGTGAGAATAAGGCCATAATTTTTCTGATATTGAACAGTGATAACAATACTTCACCCAACTTGTCTAACTTTGCGTATTTATTTTAGCAACTTTTTTTTTTAGAACTTACTGAAAGGTATATATAAATTTTTTCAGCAAAGATCTGGAAAACAAACACTTTTCATAACATTTCCAAATGATCATGGTACAGGGATTGAAAATAGATAATCCTTTAAGGTCCCATCCTACCCAAACCATTCTAATATTCTATGTTATATGGAAGTAAATAATTTGTATGATATTTACTTGTATGGCTGTAGTTTATTTTAGTGACTCTTTAGAGTCTGACTGCACAGAATACTGTTCACATTTTTGCAAGCTACTATTGATCTGAGTTTTGAACACCATTAAAATCCCAAACTAAACAGGAGAACATTGACCACATTTTAATTGCAACCAAGGTTTCTAGTTGTATTGAATCCTTCTAACTTTATGCTAACCTTAGTAGTAGGAATGTAAAGTTGTTGACTCACAGATTGATTTCAAAAATTTAATTATTATTATGAACATATTGCCAGGCTTTTCTGATATCATTAACAAACATCTGTTCCTTTTATTATCTTAAGCTACCAAAAATAAAGACCATATGAGCATCACTTGCCCATCTTACTTGCCTTTTGCTCCTTAAAAAGGTAACACGCATGCTTGTGGGTTTCCAGATGAGTATAATAGTCTTTTCTACACCCAGATAAAATTTAGATAAGATGGAGTGAGAAAAAGCTTAATACTGTTCAAAACTGAAAGAATTTAAGGGACAAAATCAGTAAGACCTTAATTAAATCAATAGCTTTAAAAAGTGACAAATTATCTCAAGATGCTTTCAAATGCCAGCGGGTGAGCAAACTGTTATGTCTATCCTGCAATATGGCTGTCTGGTATTGCTTTTGATACCGAAGAGAGCTATGTATGTTCTGATGAGAATATATGGCATCAGCATCTTATGTCATGTTAAACCAATTAACTACGGCAAAAAATTCACTTCATTACTTTCTCTAATGTATCCAGTGACTCGTTATGTCTGCTTGATCACACTATTCTAAATTCATATTTCAACAGCCTTTTGTTATGTGAGTATGGTGAGAATCTGAACTGCAGTCCTCCTGGACTGAATTGATTCATGTTTTCATTTGTTACACTGGAGCAATCCTTCTCTGGTAGACTAAAATGTATCATAAAAATTTATAGTATTTTAGAGAGTATGTGTAAGGCAAGTCAGTAAATATATGTCCAAGACTGTTCTTTCTATTGGCATGCAGCTGCTAAATATTTTTTCTAATATTTTATCGTTGTGTTCCAACTTACCTGAATGAATAAACTTTTAAGAGGTGGTCTGAGGATTCTTTAAACTCAGTATAGCCAATACTGTCCCGTTTATCCTATTCCATTCTCCTCCAGTGCCTAATCAGCTCAAACACAAATCTCTGTTGACTCTTAAGAATTGCCATAAGAAAGGCAGCTCCATTTTCCTTTCAGAAAATTATCCATTCCTCTCCTACATATATATATATTTCTTTAATATGGAATGGCTTTCATGTGATTAATCTCTCTAATAGCACTCTTTATAATGGTCTGAACCAGGTCAGTTGGGTCAGTCACACAAAGAAAGGAAACAAAATTCTACCTGTGAAAATAATTTTAATGCAACAATTAATCTTACTATTTTTTTAATAGTCCTGAAGCTCATTTTGAGGAAGTAAAATGGTCAAGTGTCAGTTCAATATGTTTTGACAATAGAATTCCATTAGTTTAAGCAAAATTATGCAATCATAAAACTTCATAAAGTGCTGATTTTCTTCTACTTTTCAACTTTTACTGTCTTCTCATCTGAGTCAGTATAAATCCAAATAGTATCTTTGAAAACACCGTAATTACTCAAATTTTGAAAGTATACATTAAGAGCAAGGTCTGTGCTTTATTATCCAACTTCTTTAGGTTTTCCTATTTATGTTAAATGATTAATTGATGAAGCTGAATTCCAGTTTTGAGGTAATGCAATATTCTTGTCTTTTTTTTTCCTTTTTTTTTTTTTTTCTTTAATTCTTCCATGCCCTTCTGAAATTTAAGATACATTATGTTAATTTTTTTAATCTATTTCAGAGTAGACATTCACCATATGACTAGAGAAAACATGCTTATCAGTATTCATGAAGTTTCTATAGTGCACAAACAATTCATTTTAACAGATAGAGCAGGAAAAAGACTGAACACCAGGAAAGAAAAAAGTCTTGAATACTCAATGGAACATAGATTCATTCCTATCAAGGATCTACTAGTTTTAGAGAAGTTGATCAAACATAGAGGTACAGTTTGATGAACACTGATTTTTTTTTTTTTTTTCATGTAAATTTTGTTTAGATGCTTCCATGTAAAAGTAGCTACTGATTAATTTTAACACTATTGAAAATGTTTTTGAGAGTTTCTTGTGCTGTTTCTGGTAGGCCAAGGAGAGAAAATGAACAACAAAACATTATTTTCTTTATATTAGTCTATCCTTTAATTATTATTGATACTGAATTTGTAAACTTAAAATTTCTGCTAAAAGCTTTGCAATTTATTAAGATTCTTTTATGTGCTTAATCCTAGTCTGTATTTACCTTTAAGGAAGAAATGGTCTAAAGTATATTTATTTTCAAGAAATAGTATCTTTACTTTTCCTCTTTTTCCTTGAAAGAGGTATACAAACCACAATTGGCTTCTGAAGGATTTTGAAGTAGCTCTTGAGCGCTGAAGACCTGTACTAAATTCAGAGAGAATGCAGTGCAATGATAAAGTATTCTTGGACTCTGTACTATTCATAATAAAACATTAGTGCAGTGTTTGCAGGGGATGCATGTCAAGTTGCTCATATGTAGTGAATACTCGTTTGATTACACTAACAGCAAAAAGTCTTAAGAATGTAAAAGGGACTGATGCCCATGAAGCTGAGAGCTCTCCTGGCTTTGATGTGTTCAGGTACAGTATTTAGTATTAATATTACTATTTTAACATAGTAATATTATTATTACTAATTAATATTAATATTAATATTTAACATAGTAATATTATTTTAACATAGTAATATTACTATTGTATATAGTGTATATATATAACTATTTTAACATAATTAACATTACTATTACTAAATTACTATTAATATAGTATTTAATATAATGTAATAGTGAAAGAATCAATGTTATAATTTTGGGGAAAGCAACTTTATTGTTTGTTATTATTCCTTTTATGTAACCCGTGCTTTATCAGAACATCTGAGAGTAGTCTTAGGAGTTTATCTAAAATAGTGTGCTATGATACCTTGTTACTGAGGAGAAAGGAGTCTATTATATTTATATTACTGAGAAAGATAAACAGAGAGATCCTTTTAAAAAATCCACCTGCATCTTAAAAGGCTATAAGCATGCATTTTTAGATGTAGACTTAGAAAACAATATTGACAATAGTCCTATTAGACTGTTCGTACTGGAATGTTTAAAAGAGAGGAATGGTTGTCCTTACAGAAAAAGTCAAGTCCAAGAGGAGAACATAATATTCAAAAGTAACATACTGTTACTACGGAAATGTTTTTAATTGACATTGTTCTACATTGTGTACACACCTGTAAATAGCTGTTTGCTTCTCTTTTTAATTCAAGTAACATGCCACTTTTTTATTGTATACTTATAACACAAGTTTAATAGCTATCAACATAACTTGCAGATTGCTTTTCTGTGCTGTTTACAGACCATGAAACTTCTCTTTTAAGAATAGTTTTGCAGGAAAACAAACAAACAAACAATAGATTTATGTTAAACAGGAGAAATTTCCTTACTCATAACATCTTAAAAAACCAGAATTACTTTTTGTTTTCATCATGAATTCTTTAGAATGCTATCGATTATATTGGGAACATATATATATATATATATATATATATATATATATTTTATATCGCCTATCTCTTGCAGTCAATTTAAAGAACAATCAGGACTCATGTAACCCTGAAACTGGAGTGTGGTGAATGGAGTGTGGAGTGTGGTTTCCTCCCCCCTCTTCAGGTCTTTCCCATAATTGCAGCACTGTATATTACTCAGATGCCAGTTGAAACAATTGCATAATTCATGTTTTATTTTACTCTTTGCATAGCAAGGGTTAATGCATTTCATTATCCATTAAGGTCATGTTCCAGTTTACCTCAAGCACACTCTTTTGCCACTGCTTCAGACACTAGAACACGATTAACAGAGTCAGATCCTGTTAATGTTTACATCATAACTGGAAGCAGATATTAAAGTGATGTGCAAATTAAAAACAGGTAAAATGCCTGCCAATAACAATTATGTTGGGGCAGTATTAAATTTCTCATTTGTTTTCAAAGGTCAGATTAATAAAGCTGCATGGCACATTATCATAAAGGGTGGACTCAGCTGCCTGTTTTGATTATGCTTGAAAGTCTAGTGTTTCTAAGGAGACTTTGCAAGGAATGAATGCATCTATTTTAGCTAGTGGTTTACATGTGGGTAATTATTAGACCATTTTCTGGAAAGATCCAAACCAATTGCCTTTCTACTTTCCAATTTACAAAGGTAAAAATAAGTTTCTTTAATAAATTCATTTTAATTTTTAATCCTTACATTTTAAATAGTTCCTCAAGTACCTGAACAGGTAATTCCATAGATACACCAGCTGTAAACGAAACAGTTCTAAATGTTAAAAATAAACCTCTCCAAATCTAGAGTTATAAGACTTACTGTAACTTTGTCCTTTGCTTTTTTCCCCTTTCCTTTTCTCTCAATTCAGAACTACTTGTAAGAATCTTATTAAAAGAAATTGTATTTTCTTCCCAGATGAACAACAACAGTATCCTGCTGTATTGTCCCCATAGCAGAAATATGAAAAAATGTTTTCTGTAATTATTCCCACTGTGAAGAACATTGGTATCTTTAGGAAAAATGTTAGTTGTATGGGCATCTACTGTACAGACAGTAAAGTATCAGATAGGCAGATAGCTAATGATCTACTACACTGCTATAGAAATAAGCAAAAACCCATGGGTATTACACAAATTAACATTACTCTTAATATTACAGATATAGTCCATATTCAGAGCTTAAAAAAGCTCTACTGTGATATTTATGTATTTATTTATTTATTTTAAACTAAGGCATGTTGTGAGGTAGCCAGCAATTTTTTTTCCACAGAAAATCTGCACTGGAACTGGTTACCATTTATACACAACTTCCTAAGAAAATAATTTCAGTACAAAGGGACATTAATGGGCTTTAAATGAGGCAATTTTATCTTGTGAAGATGTACTTTTTGGACCATGTAGGTGTTGGCTAGCCGTAGATATTCCACAGATTAAAACTAGAAGCAGTTAAACTATTTAAAGTTTAATTTAATTAAGACACTGGATAAGTAGTTTATACCTTAACATTTAATTCTCTCTTGTCAAACTAAAAATTGTGTTTACATTGTAGCTATGTAATCAATTAGTAGAAGAAGATGGAGCACCTCTGATTATGCAGTTGCATACATATTTAATAAATCAAACTATCCTTTTCTCCTTTCTATCTGTCTTTGTATCCTAATCATCAGAATTCTGGGCATTTTTGAAAATATCTTTTAAAAAGTTTGTTAAAATGTAAACATGAGTTAGATATTGCCAAAAAAAAAAAAAAAAAAAAAGCATTTGTTGTTGTTTTAAATCCACATTTAAAAAAAAAAATCACAGCATAGTTTGAAGGAAAACAATGCTTTGACAAGAAGTAGCTAGTGGAGGTACTAAGTTATAGATCTGTATATATTGCTGAAATAATTGAATGATTTTCAGGTTTATACTGAATATGAGATGAGACAAATTTCAAGGAACTAGAGTAACTTTAAGAGATAGGAGAGTAATAGAATGTATTTTATATGACAGTATTTAAACGTCAGCTAACTTGCTGTATCCATGTCTGAACGTTCATGTTTCAGGCTAAATTTAATATGGAATAGATGCAGAGAAGGGCTACTGCAGTGATCAGTGTTTTGTATGTGAAAACTTATCTTGTTTTGCCTAAGAGAATGTATGACAAAGTTACACGTTTCTTTCCCACCTCTGCTCTCTTTTGTACAAGCAAATTTTCGATTTTTTTTTTCATACCAGCCATTCATATTTTTGATGATTATACAGAAAGCTGTATTCTCAGGAGAGAACAGGCTATTTTGGCTATTTTGTTTAGGGCTTTATTTATGTGTAGGGCTTCAAAACACAACCTACCCCAAATGTAGGCTATGCCTTTGAACCTCCAAAGCTTTTAGAGATCAGGTATCTCTAAAAGATCAAGTGAAATCACTTCTAGCTTTTGCTGTAGCCATAGGACACACGGTCTTCAGTTTTAGAGTCCAAGGAGGAATGGACTTTATAGGATAAGAGGAAATCAAGAACAAGCCTTACCAAATTTTATTTTCCTCAAATACTGAAAGAAGAGCCATGTATTATGTGAATGGCAACCAATTGTCACTTTTGACCTGCAGAGCTACAAGTGGAGTTATTTGGCAGTTTAGGCATCAGTTATTGATCAAAAACTTTATCAGTATTGCCAGCCTAGGACAGATTTTTGTCCGTATACCTCATAGAATTGTCTTGCATGGGGATGAGTTAAAAAGCAAACCCATGACTGACAAAGTGCTAGTTGGTCCTTGGTTAAATAATCTAAAAAATTTGGCAGAAATTATTACACATCTAAATACTATGCTATAAGCAATGTTTTCTGTCTTCAAAAATAGTACAAGAAGGCTTTCTTTTCTTCATGCTTGATGGACTTTGTAGCATATAGAATCTAGTTATGCATGCTGTCCACTGGCTAAAATCTTTTATTTTTGTAGCAGTTTGCTTCCTGTCTAGACTTAGTTTAAGTATAGGCTTAGATCACCATACTGGCAGAGTCTCAATGCAGAAGCTTGCAGTAATAATGTTCAAATTACTTTCAATTCAAATTATAAACAAAGAACACAGATACAATTGTGAATACTGGCCCACTAGAAATAATCAGTCAAATCTTGATGTTTTTATTCTCTTTAAAAAACATAAAAATCAGTGATGGCATTGCTTGAATAGAAATTTATGAAGAAGTTTTATTATGGTTCTAAAATAAATAAATCTCAGAATATTCAGGCAAACATTTTCCTTAGCTTTATAAAATCCTACATAGAACTGATTGAATGAAGGCTCTCAGGAGGAAGGGACGAATAAAGAATTTTAGCAAATAGGAAGACATACAAAAATCCCATTTGTATGGCACCGAGGTTCCAATTAGCACACATTGATTCTTCCTCATAAAATGTGAAAGCTGTGTTTTTGTAGCTTTAAGGATAATTGCACACTAAAAATGCACTTCAAATGGGAAAAAAACAACAACAAAAAAAATAAAATAATATTCTGTTATAATTTCTATGCCCAAAGGATCATTTATGCAGCTTGCACTCTGATCTAATTAGCAGTAACCTGACCTTCTTCCCTCAGAAACAGTGAAAAATCTTGTTACTATTTATAATTGTCATTGATGTCTCAAAATAAAAGCAGCATGCAGAGTTGTAAGAATGATTAGTGAAATTAGATTTGCAGAAGTCACACAGTGTCATAAAATGTAAAGAGAATGTATTTATGTTCCTTAAACAGTCTTTCTAGGGCTGTTCAGTATGTTTCTTTATAAATAGGTATGAACAAATTTATAGAAGTATGTGTGTATATGTTCAGTGACATAAACACACAGAATGTCAGAACTAAACCATAAATAGATGGTGGTTTGGGTTTTAGGTTTTTTGCTTTGCTGTTTTTTTTTGTTTGTTTGTTTTGTTTTGTTTGTTTGTTTTCAAATTTAGCAGGGAATTAGCATGAAGAATGAATTTAGACTCCCACTTGTTCACAATAAGGACTGGTACCATTACTGTGCTTTTGAACATATTATGTCATTTACTGCAAGCGTATTAAAAATAGCAGAAAATCTTGAGGCTTTTCCTTCATTTCTTTATTTCTGCTTCAATTTCAAGTGTTGGATTAGGAAAGATTTGGAAATGTAAGTTAGTTCAAGATTAAAACATATTAGCTAAAGTATCTGGTAGTATGGACGTTTCTCATTTAAAGCTTGGTTTGTTAATTTATTTTTTTTAGTTTGGGTCAAGTGTGTCACTCAGAAAGTGACTATCCACATGGCTGTGTACACTCAGTCTGGATCAATGCTCTTTAAAACATTAACATTTCTAATGTGCCTGTATATTCAAACATACACGCTAGACATATTGATTGCTGAACATGCAGGTGTGTGACCTCTTACAACACTCTTTTCTTGCTTATTAAGAAAAAAAGACTCCTTTTATGTGCTCACTTACCTTTATAAGCAGTCAATTGCAAATGGCATTTCTTCCTTTCCATGCATCTCTAGAGAGATATTATGAGACATGAAGCCTGTTTACTTTCTTTCAAGCTTTTTGTACTGACTCAGACTGCCCTTTTCCACACGTCTACTTTATTCTTCCAATTGGAGATAATGCTTAGAGGTTAGGGGAATCATAAATGCAAGTGAGCTACACACTAACCATACAGAGCGTGAAGGTCAGTACTGTTTCTCACGCTGGGATTACAGGGTCCCATCAGACACCTTAGCAATCTGATCTAGTTGCTATCAGAAAAGTCAATATTTGCATTTTGTTGAATATGCATGCCCGCTAGTGTTTGGAAAAAGGGCTATATGGTATCTGTGCTTGTATGATTATCTTGTTTGCATTCACAAGATACTATCTGCAAATCCTCTAATGATTCAAAGACAACACTGTATGGAGTTATTTCATTATTAGGTTTAATTCTTTGCTATTCTAAGTTAAACAGGCTTAGAATTTGATGTTCTTTAATTTCAGCTAGGGCACTAGAAGGACAAGTTGAAGGAAAATATGGAAAAACACATTCATAGAATGTTAAGTGTACACATAGCAGCTATTATTTTAGTGCATGGCATGGTTTGTTTATTGCTTTATTAAGAACTCTTGAATCACACTGGTTATTGAGAAATATTAGTTTGCTTGCAGATCACAGAATCACAGAATTTAAGGGGTTGGAATGGACCTCGAAAGATCATTGGGTCCAATCCCCCTGCCAAAGCAGGTTCCTTAGAGCAGGCTGCCCAGGTAGGCGTCCAGACAGGCCTTAAATATCTCTAGAGAAGGAGACTTCACAACCTCCCTGGGCAGCCTGTTCCAGTGCTCCGTCACGCTCACCGTGAAGAAGTTCTTTCGCATGTTGGTGCGGAACTTCCTGTGCTCTATCTTGTGACCATCAGTCCTTGTCCCGTCCCCTCAAACCACTGAAAAGAGGTTGGCCAAATCACTCTGTCTCCCATACCTCAGGTATTTATACACATTGATGAGATCCCTTCTCAGTCTTCTTTTGTTCAGGCTGAACAGACAGAAGTCTCTCAGCCTTTCCTCATAGGGAAGATGCTCCAGGCCCCATATAATCTTTGTGGGCTTCTGCTGAACTCTTTCCAGGAGATTCCTGTCTTTTTTCTACCGGGGAGCTCAGAACTGGATACAGTACTCCAGGTGAGGCCTGACCAGTGCAGAGTAGAGGGGGAGGATCAGCTCCCTTGATCTGCTGGCCACACTCCTTTTAATGCACTTAATGCACACTTTATCTTAATAAAGATAGTGGTGTGACAGATTGTTGATTTTTAAGTGGTCTAACAGTTATCTAATCAACGTAATAATAATAATAAAAAAGCAGCCTACTTTGAGCAATAAGCAATTTTTAATGTTCTGTAATTGTGTTTTGCAGGTCATAGAGTCAAAATGTTTTCAGTTTGGGCAGAGTCTTGCACATAAATGTTGAGCCTGACTGACTAGTGGGATTTTGAAGGTGTGAAGGATTTTGGCTGCAGACAGGGACTTAAGTCAGACCACATAATTCTGAAAGCTTTTAAAAAACGGAAAAAAAAAATAAATCAAAGATCCATGAAAGTATTAGAGCAATTCATTTACCAAATTGCTCCCTTATGCTTTGGAAAATAATGGATAGAGATGAGTCACTTAAAAATTTGCAGCTGTGTTCAGACTTTCATTTCACAGACTTGCTCTTGCTTTCCAAATGCCAGTGACACAGACGGCCATATAACCTTATGAAGCCACTAGCAAGTAGGGTGACTTTGCATAAAAGTGTTCTGAAGTTGTCGATTAAGCTGAGATAGGAAAGTTGGGTTTTAATTAGCACAAAACCAGGGGTTAACGGTATCCTGTCATCTTCTAGCAAAGTGAGGAAACAACATTTTCAAGTTGTTTTTGAAATGAATACCTGTCTGCTAAACATTTCGACAGGCCAGTTTGAGCTTGCCTCTGTCATCCAAGATGATGTGTAGAAGGAGCTGGAGATCAGAGCAACCAGAGAAAGGTTGAGATACTGAGAAAGAGATCTGGCTGCTTCCACGTCCCATGCTCTCAAAATAAGAGAGAAGAGTCTGGACAATGAACCAATATTGTGATTTGTAACTTAATTTTTTCTATGCTGTTTGACCCAGGGTGTTTGAGATCTTGTAACGTTTACAGTGGATGTGTGAATCAGGTCATGAATAAATGGAAGCCAGTGGAGTCAACTTTTTTGTAACTTGGGATGGTGATGGTGGTAATTTGAGAAATGTTGGAAGATTTTCCACTAAACAAATACAGGGGAAAACTTTTCTAGAAGTCAGTGGCAGGAAATTGTAAGGGATAAATATGTTTTTATTGGCTAAATAAACAACAGACAGTAGCGGTTAATCAGTCAAGAAATATAACAGCAGAAACTGCAAAGGTAACATTAAAACTGCCTATAGGATCTATGTCTTCTAATTTGAGGGAGTGCTCACATTATGAGGCAGTGGAGAAACAACGGTTATGTTAATATCCAGTGTTGTCACATTATGAAGCATATACATAATCCAGCCAGCTACTGAAAATGACCTGTAAAATGACCTGTATATGGTGTATCTGTGTGCCCTCAATTATAGGTTGTACTTTTGCCCCCCAGAGCTCTGGGAGATTGGGTTGGACTTTCAGAATTGGAAACAGAAACCCATGTCACATTATGGGAATTTCTTTGAGCCACATCTTGCCTTTGGTGAAATGACTAATAGGCAGGCACCTGCCAACCTAGTCTGTGAACAAGTGCTTGAGATAGATTTTGTATTCATTTCAGTGCCAACGCTTATGTATGGATTTCTGAAACTTGTTCATGTCATGTGTAAAACAGAAACTGAAGCCAATTTCAGAATGGAAAAATCATAAATATTTTACAAGTGTAGAAATCTTCCACTCAGCTTTTCAAGGTGCACAGAGATGCCTTAGTGAGGGCATATTTCTTGTCATCATTGTTTTCTCACTGCTAGATATTCCATAGTTTCACCTTTCTTGTTTCTGTGAGTTTTTGTTTTGTTTTGTTTACCTGAGTGAAAGATAATAGGGAATGCCTTGCTCCTTTTTTGTTCACCTTTTATAGTTCAACATCATGTTATTCTCAAGTTCTAAAGAGTGTTGGCCCTTGCAGAATGTCAAATTGACTTTTTGGCTGTTGGGCCAAAATGTTTGGCTAGCCATATACTAAATAAATAAGCAAAAAATGATAAATAATGGAGTAGTCATTTCTTTCTACTAAATAATGAAATTCAGATAATGAAAAAATAAACCATTCCATTTTATGCTATCTGAAAAATTGATAACTAGTTTGTGGTTTTTACATTATTCAGATAACAGAAAAAGTACCCTGCATTTGG
This sequence comes from Aythya ferina, assembly GCF_964211825.1. Classification (NCBI taxonomy): domain Eukaryota; kingdom Metazoa; phylum Chordata; class Aves; order Anseriformes; family Anatidae; genus Aythya; species Aythya ferina. Next base: position 48,607,753 of record NC_140300.1, on the reverse strand, counting down.
ATTTTATCTGTTTTTTCCCCTCATCACTACAGCCATAAAGGTTAGCAGAACATGCATTATCTGCTCTCTGATGACAGAAATAATATAGTATAATATACTTTAATTTTTCAAATATCTATTTGCAACATAAATAAGTATATTATACTGGCCCTCAGTAGAGTAACAGTCTTTGATTATAGTCCAAATGACAGTCTGAGTAGTCACTGGGAGTTCTTCAAAGTATGTACTAGCTTGTTGCTTGGTACTAAAACTATATTAGCTGTTTGAATTTTAATGAGAGAGCTGCAGTTAACAGGTAGTATAATATTTCCTGCTTTTTCAGTAATTATTAATGTCTACAAAATTAGTGTTACCTTTGATTCCAGTTCACACATGTTGCCATGTGCTTGACATGAAAATTTACACTGAAATGTCTTAAGGGGATGTCAAATGCTAGGCTTTCTCTTTTATAGTAATTATATTTAAGATAATGCATTTGCTATGTATGCTTTAGCTGTGAATTTCAAGATGTGTTGGAATTTTGACTAAACTTTTCTGTGTGTTATACTGAACAGCTTAGGTATTAAGATATACGGTGCAGCAAAGATAAGTAGGTACTTCTGTTGTTTGCATTTAATATTTAAAAAATATATATATCAAAATAAAGCTTATTATCAAAATGGTTTAAAGTTTAGTCCAAATGACATACAAAAAATTAGGTTGAACCTATGAGCTAAAAACTGTAACACTTCTATCTTTTTGACATATTTTTCCTCTATAAAAAGTAGTAACTTTGCTAAACTAAAATCCAAGGAAAAATTAACATAAAATAAAATTAGTATAATGCACTGAAGACTTTCCCCTTCCCCTTCCCCTTCCCCTTCCCCTTCCCCTTCCCCTTCCCCTTCCCCTTCCCCTTCCCCTTCCCCTTCCCCTTCCCCCTCGTAAAAATAAATTAATAAAATCTAGCATATCCAAGTAACCATTTACTTTTGAATAACAGAAAATAAAGCTAGAAAACTGTTTTGCCTCACAATTTTATTAATTTCAAAAAATGTTGATATTAACAATATGAATATTTGGAAAAATGATGAAGTTAAGCTATTTTTTAATGTTGTTTTTTTTTTTTTTTTTTTTTTTTTTTAAATTATTATTTGGTATTTTCAGTTATTTTTTGGAGGCAGATAACTACTTCATTCTACCATTAAAGAAATGGGAAACTTTTGAAATGAAATCAGAAGATAAAAAAAAAAAATTACTATTGGCATGCTAAATGACTAGTGAACTTGTGTGTTCCTGTTGAGATTGCTGGAAAAGCAGTTGTGTACTATCTAATGTTTTTAATACAATACTACAAAGCAAAAAGCTACTAGATGACCTAGAAACACTTTTATTTTTCAGTCCAAACAATATTATGATTTTTAATAGAAGAGGCTGAGGTTACAGGTTTGCATTCCTTAGAGGAGTTTTCAAATGTTTATATTCTCTGTATGTAAATCCTATGCAGAATAGGAAAGTAACTTTCTATGCTTTGTATTTCAAAAGCAGAAGTGAAGATCTACATAGAGAAAAAAAATACATTGAAGATACTGCCATATATTTCTCATTGTCATTAATTGAATGCAATCTTTAATATTATATATATAAGTACTTGATGAAATATCATTTTGAAGTGATTTTCCACAGATTCTTTCAAGACAAGTTTTAGTTTTGATGAAAAAAATAAACTTCTCAGTTGTGCTCAATGAATTCTTTTTCTGTAATGCTCAATTTTTTAACCTTGTAACAGTGCTGAGCAAATAATCTGGTATAGACATATTTTTCTGCCTTGTGTAGCATCATTTTTCAGTGGTTTATAGAAGAGCTCTGTGAACCCTAAAGCTTTATTGTCCAGGAGCTTGAAATATGCATGTGTACATACACATTATGGTACATAACAGTAGAAAAGTATAATATGCACTACAGATTTATTTATTTTTCCTAAAATAAAACTTGACTTGCAATATACTGAAAATTGCAGTATGAGGGTAAGTAGTCTTTACAACTATTTTTGGGGAGCTGAAAAAACTATTCATCTTGTTTCATTACATGAGTGTTTGAATTACAGTCTTTTATGGCAGGATGAACAAAGATAACAGCCAGTTTTGAAACAACAGTGGGAGACCAACTGATAGAATGATCTGTTTTATCTGAAAGGATAACATGTCAGTGAGATAGAGGAAAACCTGTGAAATGCTAAACCATTCACAGACAAAATCTAAATTTGAGTTCATATCAAAGTAGAAATGGGCTGCAAAAAGGTTGATTTTTATGGTTCTGATTAAATATTAGATGAAGATATGTTTGTAGTGACCTAGTTATATATTCTGGCAAGAAATACATAAACTAGAACCTACAAAATTTGTTTGATGGCAGATGTCAGAAAGATGGCAACTCTAACCTTCGATGCAAGAACCATCCAAACAGTGTTATAAAGCATGCTTTTTGTGTGTGTGTGCATGTTTATCTTTTTAATTGGGTTAAATTAGTTCATTTGTTAATCTTGTCTCAAAGAAACGGAGCTTTTACCAGTACAGAATCTGTAAGATAAAGTATGTTGAATAAGAAACTGCTTTAAGTCTGTTAGCACAGTGTGATGCAGCTGCAACATTTGAAGGCAAGATTCAGAAAACAGGTACGAACCTTTAATGTTCATTTTTTATTAGTTTGCTCAGAACAACTTGTTACCCTGAACACTTAATTTTCTTTTTTTTTTTCCTTCTAAATGTGGCTTAAGAGTCATTTTCTGAAATAGAGATTATGTTCACTTTTTGCCATGTAAAGGTTAATAATGCTCCTCCAGGATATGATGACCTGAATCTGAGTCAGGTCCTCAGGTCCTACCAATTTTGCTGTTGAAATTACACCATACTATAGCCCACAAAGATGGGCAAGACGGTAAGTGAGAGAGAATTTTACCCTATAAGTTAGCAGGTATTTTGTTTCTTTTGATTCAACTTTATGTGACTATTATTTGTCAATAAGTCAACAAGTTACTTTGAAGATTATGGTAAAAAGGTCATGAGGCAGAGGAGGCTCTACCTGAAACAAGGTGTGGAGAGCTGGGGGTTGGCCTTTTCTCACAGATAACTAGTTGTAGGACTAGAGGGAATGACCTGAAGTAGTGACAGGGGATGCTTAGGTTGGAAATGAGGAGACATTTCTTTTCAGAAAGAGTATTCAGGCATTGGAACGGGTTGCCTAGGGAAGTGGTGGCGTCGTCATCCCTGGTGGTGTTCAAGGAAGGGTTGGACATGGTTTAGTGGGCGACGGGTTCTACCAGATGATCTTGAGGGTCTTTTCCAACCTTAATGATTCTGTGATTCTATGATTCTAGGTAGCTGCAGATATTTCATGTTTTAGTGGTTGTCATCCTGTAGTCTTCAAACAAACAAACAACAAAAAACAACAACAAAAATGAAAAACCAAAGCAAAATATTTTATGCATCAGAACAACCACTGTTTCTGAATGTCCTGACCTCTATCCCTCTATAAGAACTCTGTAATTTACAAACTCCATAATTCATTTGCTGAAACTTCTGGTCCAGTATGCTACTGAATTCTCATTTGGCTGATGTAGGTACTCTGGCTATAATCTCTGGCTATAGGGTTCCACCTATATTTCTTTTGAAGATCCCTGCATGTATGTGCTGTTCAACCACAGATATTAGTCCAGTAGTCTAAAAAGTGGAAGATAGTGCTAGACCACACAGTACTCCTGGGTAGCTAGTCAATAATACTTGCCGACTTTTACTAAAGTTACAGCCTCAGTCTTTATTTTTTCCACTAAGCAATGCTACCTATTGTAGAGCACATTATCCCTGATTGGATGCTTTATTCATGGAGAAATCACATTTATCTGAGCAAAATAATATAGCTGCACAGGCTTTGCTTGTCTTTCTATAATGTCCTGAAGAGTTTTAATCTAAGAGTTAATTTCTTCCATATTTTTTCTGTCAGCCTTTCTCATGGTACCTACTTGCCCTGGAATACAAAAGACCATCCTGGAGGGTTTTAAACACTTAGGATCACAAGTCATAGTCTTGTGTGCATAATAGATGTTTTGCTTATTGGGAACAGAATTTTGAACTGAAGAGCTAGTGCCAGTATGAGATTGTTTGTAATCCTTCCTTGCATTAAAATAGTGCAGGCTTTTCTCTCTGAGGAAACCATTAAAATATTTGCAAACCACTAATCTCCTCAGGGATTTTCTGTTGTTTATCTAGGGCAAGTCTACAGGCTAGTGACTCTTCAATATTTCCTAATTGGAGGAAACGCTATCAAGATGAACTGGACAATGGTTGGGCAAGGAAAATAGTATACAATGTAGAAATGAATCACAAAAAAAATCAGTGTCACAAGTGAACCCACAGAGATTCTAGATTTGATGTTGTCATATGTTTATCATTCAAAAGTAAAACAAATACCAAAAACAAATAATAATAATAATAATAATAAAATGTATCTAAATTTGATGTGGGAGAACACATCTTCAGTTTCATAAAAAATCCCTCTTACTTGATTCATTTGGAAGTGGTTGAAATGGCTAATTACATTAATGGATATTGAAATATCAAAAGAAAATGACTGTGCCAATGTTGAACATTCATATTACATTTTAAGATGACTGAATGGAGAAAGTTTAAATCATCGGGTGATACTATTTTAAGTTTACTTAGGAATCGCTGATTTTAATTTCCAATTGAGATAATTGTTGGTAATTTATGAGGATGGACAACAGACATTAAAAATCTCAGGTAATCAAGACTACATTCTTAAGGTATGTTTTCACTGAATCAAGTGTGTAATCTTCAAGAGAATTCACAAAAGAAAATCTAGACATATCAATATGCAGGAAGATGATTGTATTCATATTAAGATTGCTTAACATGACAATCTTCAACTTGAATTGAATAACTGAATCTCTTATTTGTTTATTTTTCTTTTCACTTGCAGGAATGTACTTTCATTGTTTTGTTCTGCTGCTTTGTGGCACTCTATCACAGAGGCTATTTTTGTTTCCATAAAACAATCTAAGTTTAAAATGGAATTCTACCTGGAAGTTAATAGAATTCACACAGATCACAGTTCAGTTTATGATGTTCCCTAAGACCTTCCCTATTAATAACTGGGCAAAACCAGTTGATATCAGACTCTCTTTTGGGTTTTACTCCTGTGTATAAAGTGCATTTGTATACCAAATGCACAAAAAGACACCATTGGTAACTGCAACACAAAACACATGTAAGGGAGGGAAGATTGAGGAGAAGATTAAAAGACTGCTCTTAGCAACAGCCGTGATATATACACATAGCAATGCTAAGAATCAAATAATAAGGAACGTCTTACATTTTAAATGTGTTCGTTCTCAGGATCTGTAGAATGTTGCTGCATCCCTAACAATTTGTCATTATGTTCTTGGCTTAGGGAGACAGCTACAAGAATTAAAAAATACTTATTTCCCAAAAGATGCTTGTAGCATATGTTGGAGTTGTGAATATGGAGGATATTAGTACAATGGAGCATATGCTCCTGCAGGATTCATTATGGTCAACATTATGTGTATACTTTGACTGTATTCCTAGACAGTTAAAAAACAAACAAAAAACAACAGCAACAAAAACAACACTAATAAAACAACACCATATACACTAAAAAAGTTTGAAATAACTATATCTAGAGACAATAGCAGAAATGCAACAGAAGCCACCAGACCTCAAACCCACTGTATCATACCCTAGACAACATGCTTGCCAAAACACATCTATAGGTATAAGAATTTTAAGTAGCATGAAAACCAGTGCAAAACTGTGAACTGAAAATGGTTTCCCTTTTATTTCTACATCTCACTTTTTATCATTTCTAAGTTGGATTAGATATTATGCAAGTAAAAGTACTTTTACTTTTCAGTGTTTGCTTGTATAATACTAATGTGGTACTAATTTTTTCTGGGAGCTGCTCACATTATCCACCACAATAGGAAATATATTTTCTGTACCACATTTTGTAGTTAATAGGAATTTTATGCTATATTTGCTATGCTATCCATCTCTTTCACTTCCATCCTTCATCCATCTGTACTGTCCATAAAAAAAAAAAAAATAATAAAAAAAAATTGTGATAGGTTTATTCTTTGAATATATATGCTGGTTTTATTTTCAAGAAAGTTTCTCTTTCATTTTTTTCCTGAGTGGAACATGATGAAAATGCAAGTAAATTGTATCATGAAAAGTACATATGTTTAAAATTAAATGAGATAAAGCCACAGAAGCAATCAAATTGCATTTTTATGCTACCTCTTCACTGCACGAAAAAGTTAGGTTGCTGGAAAAATCCAAAAAGCTTGAAAACTTTAGCTTGCCTAATATGTACTGGGATTTCTGTAGGTGAGTCTTCAATATTTAGAGTGAGTTCAGTATTCCTAGTTAATGCATTTTTCATCAGAAAGTTCATGCTTTCCTGTCCTAAGACAGGAACATTTTGATTTCTGAAATCCACTGAGCCTTTCTCGGTAATAGGTACAAGGTACCATGCAGCAAGAATGCATGGTTATTAGGAATACTGCCCATACTCCTCAGTAACACCATTATTGTAGTGTTGATAATGTCCAAAGTATACAATGCACTCTTATGCATTCCACATCTGTAGGCAGCAGTCTGAAAAACCCAGGTGGTACCAAAATCTATGGCCTTACAACAAAGAATATGAAAAAAAGTCAAATGAAACATGGAAGAACTCCTTTCACCTCTCTGAAACAGTATTGTAGCTGTAACCTTCCTATGTGCCATCACCTACCCTGATAACTCTAGATTTGCTTCTGTGGTCTATAAATAAGTAGGATGGCCATCCTTCTGTGATTAGAGCAGAGATACACTCCTAAGCCTGGCCATGATGGAATCAAAGAGAAAAAATAAAGATTCTAACCCTGAGGAGAAATTACAAAGATTGGGAGGATTTTATGTTGCCGTATTGAGAAAACTATGGATCAGATGGAGGAGCTTTCAGACTTTTAGTACAGCTTTCAGCTTTCAACTGATTTCACAAGTGATACTTTAACAAACAAACAAACAAACAAAAAAGATCAACAGATCAACCTTAAATACTGAAAGATAAATTCAGCCTACCTGCAATGCCAGGTTTCAAAAGTTTGATGTGAGTGTTTGGAACATGAACCATTCATGTTCTTATGCTGCATTGCTCAGAAAAGAGGCCACTCGGGCCTCTTTCCACCATCTCCTTCTGAAAAATAAGATGTATTTTGTGTATTTTCAAGTGATCAGCAATCATACTTAAGCTGCATTAATTTTAAGGAGCATCAGGCATATGAAGCATTATTTCTATTGCAGATAAAATTTAAATATTACTTCATGCCTACTGAAAAAAAAAAAAAAGTGGAGAATGGTTGCACATTTCTCCCTATTAACATACATGACAAACATTGCCCACAGAAGCCACCTATGATTCAAGTACAAGTTACAGAGAAAAGTCAATTTTAAGAGGATTGCATGTGTTTTTAGGATTGCAGCAGTGAACTTCCCACTCTTTTAATGAGTCATAGCTAAAAAAATTTTACACATTTTTAGAAGATGTAAGAAATTGGTTTTCGATATGGAATTTAGGGCTAGCTGAAAGATGCTCCAGGTGATAAATCTTGAAAGGAAAGTATAAGCAAAATTATGCACTAGTGATTATACCTAGCAATGAAATATGCATAAAAAAATCAAGTGACAGTGAACTCATCTTGCATTCACAAGATGACTGCCCTTGATGAGCACAGTGAAACTATTTGCGGGCATTAGGAATGTGTTTACCTATGAGAGGTCTTATAGACCTAGCATAAGAAATGTAACTGCTGAATCAATTTTAGCATTTAAAATTGTGTGAAATCATTTATCTCTCTAGTAGAGCTCCTGGTGGTTATTTTATCACATAGCTTTTTTTTTTCTTTTCTTTTTTTTTTTTTTTTCATGATAGTTAGCTCTGTCCAAAAGTAAAATATTGCTTCCTAGTCAGCACATCATTAGCTGCTGATTAGATGCTTGAGGATTCCTTACACTTTTCATGGTCTTCTTTTTATAGTCTGATTTCTTTAGAAAATGAAGCTTATGCAGTCACTCTTTTTTTGACAGTTCTCTAATAGTAATGTTTTATGTCTATTGATCAGATTGAGTCAACTTTGAAAGAGAGCAATAGGAGTCTCAGAAATACCTAATCAGCAACTGGAAAAAATGGAGTACATAATCAGTATCTCACAGAGAGGAAAGGACAGTCACCATGTGCATGCTGGCATGTCATCTTTATTATACGTTTGGTCCAGTGACCATGTGCTCTGCCTGTTTTCTGGTGGTATGTTATGGGACACATGGGTTTACTGTCAAAGAGGAGAATATTTGGGGGCAAGGAAAGTAAAGGGGAAAGGCAAAGCTGGGAGATAAAAGACAAAAATCTGGGAGCTATCATCTCATTGGTTACTCACGGAGCAATCTATATACTTTTTTTTTAAATTACTGAACATCACCTAATGATTGTCATTTTCTCAATAAGTAAGTAGTGGAAGTTCATAAAAGAGAAAAGAGGAACAGGATCCTAAACTTCACTTTTTTTTCTGTGAAGGGAGGAGTACAGCTCAGATGTGGTGTAGGGTAGCATTCAGGATTTAAAAGAAAATTCTCTGAAACATCTAATCTTAATCCTTACACAAGCAGATATGTGGAATTTCATGTTAATTTCTGTCCAGTTATCTTAGGGCTCAATCAAGTTGGCTTTGATTAGCTGCTTCAAATTATTCATTAGCCAACAGACTAATCTACAGCATGCCAGGCTCCCTTCTCTGGCTTCTACATCTTCAATGGAGAAATGAAAGACCTACACAGACAGTTTGCTACTGAGGCACAGATTATTGTGAACTGTTTTGTTTTACTGTAACGACCTGAGTGCCTGGTGTGTAAAGAACTAAGTAGTAACATGGCTTAAATCCTCCTCCTGACTGTTTTGTATTAAATGAAGCTCAGCTATCTTAAATTTTATACAAAATCATCCAGTGTCAGGTTGAATACGGTGCTATTGTAATAGAACTTCATTATTTATAAAGTATCTGTGTTACTGTGGTTTTAATATGTTGTTTATGGCAGCATTGCTGTATAAGAACAGCTACAGTGGTACAATATTCTGTAGGCAAACTAAGTTATTAAGATTATTTCATGTTAACTTTACTAAGATTCAGCAAATGTGTGTGAAAATTATCTTGGGGTGCTTGAGTTTTTTTGGCGTGCTTTTCAGCTTAATTTATAAGGAATAGTGGGAAGCATTCAGGACATGTGAAGAGTTAGGTTCAGAGCTTCAGAGCTATATAAGGCAAAATTTTGTTCTAAAGTGTTGCAAATGATGGATGAGATGAGAGATATGCATGTGTGTTAGTACAGGATGAAGTTTTTGAATTTCTGAAATGATGCTAAAAAGATGACGCCTTCTCTGAAATGACGCTAAAAAGAATATTCATTTCACTGCAAGATGTTGGAAGAGATGAGGACTCTGAACAGATTAGAGGACTCCTGTACTGTCATCTTGTTGCCAGCTTTTTCAGGTAGTTAAAACATAGCCCGAAGTGTGCCCTCTATAAAAAATCTTTATACTACTGAGTATCTTTATTACAAATAATATTAATGGAAAGCAAGCTGTGAAGGGAATAGGAATTTCTTTGTAGTATAGAAGAGGCAGTACTATTTCAAAGATATATGGAGAAAAATGTCTCAGTATGGGGAAAACTGGAAGTATTCTCAAGCTTGGATTAACTTTGGACTGAAGTTTCTTGTACTCTTTAGTTTCAGAAATAGATCAAAATTCCACGGTGACAGTGAATTGAGACTTCTCAGAATATACTTGAATTTTTTTCAGGTCTGAGGGGCTTTTTTACCATCAATAAACCTTATTGTCTTCAAGTATTTCAATTCTGAGTTGGTTTAGTATCCTGTACCCTTAGCAAAGATCAGACTATTGTCTGTTAATGTCTGGACCACTTTACCTGGTCAGTCTTTTTAACTGATCTTCCATGGAGAATTCTTTTTCCCCAGCAAATTTATATTTTCTAATAAAAAAACTATGTAGCTAAAAAACATGCAACCAAATCTGTTAGGAACAGCATTTTCCACTCAGCTTCATTCAAAGTGATTGCTATTCGCGCAGTGTCCCTTGCATCAAAATGCTTACTACTATGTGCATTTTAAACTCTTCTGTGACGCTGAAGTGTGTTGAATAGTAAATAAAGCTCGTCTTCTTTTAAACAGTTCTAAGCATCCCACTTCGTAAATTCCACTTTATATAAATCAACACTATTTAATTTTTGAAGTTGTGATATATATTCTATTTCTCCTAGGTGTATAAATCTTAGGTATATGGTGTATATGCATTTCTTGCATAGTGGCAATATGAAAGATTTCATAGTGGAAATACAAAACATTTCATTATTACAGTACCAGAGATGCAAAGAAAATAACTGAACTGCATACCAAAGCTTTGTGTGTTAAGGAAGTTATGATCGACTAAGCAGTCATAACTGCTTTCTTGGGAAGGTGGGGGATGAACCCCAAAACAGCAAGCACAAAACCATTTTTTTCACCCTGCTGTTCTTTCATTTTAGTTATATCAGAAATGATAGTCATATTAGGAAAAGCAATCAAAGAGTTTTGGGAAAATACCTCTCTTTCTTTAAAATGTAGGGAAGAGCATAGTTGTCCTTTGCTCTTCCTTTTTACACAGAAGCTATGTGAAATACAATCCTTGAGAAGTAGTTGTCATTAACAGCTTCTTTTACCTCACATTTTATTTTCATTTATTGTTTTCCCTTCTTTAGAATTACATACATTGCTATATTTTTTGCACTTAAAACATTAGTATATGCCAGTATTACATACAACCATTCAGTTGTATAATAGCTTGGAATTAACTGTTTATAAAACAGTTGGATATTTATACTACTGTCTGCTTACAGGATTATTTGCCTAGTGATAAACAGGTGTTATCAGACTTATTCATAAAATACAATGGTTTAGACTCAAATTGTGCAGATGTACATGTTTGAAAGACTGTCAGCAGCATAAATAAAATCAACATTTTTAATGCTATTTCAATTGTTTTTGTGAGATGCTATATAAGATGAATTATGCATTATTTTATGCATACTTGCAATAATGTATTTTTAAGAATGGATTTTACTTTAGAGTAGATTTCATTTCATAGTTTTATTTAACACTTAATCATCCCAGCCTTTGGGCTGTGGGTACTCTATTCTTTTCCACTTCAGTTTAGGGATTATAGACTTTCTGTTTTCTTCTCATTTTGTCACATGTCTTTAATATTTAGCTTCTCTCTCTCTCTCTTTTTTTTTTTTTTGCATTGGTTGTTCAGGAAAGCTACATTTTCAATTAGATTGTTTCAGAATGGTTTGAAACCAATGGAAAAATAAGCAAAGAGTTTCTTTGGATAGCTGCTTATCTTCTAATGTTCCTCTTAATCTAGGGTGAATGTAGAAATGATAGTCTTTCCTCACATTCCACTCATTGTCACTATTTTTTTATTTTTTTTAAGTTCTGTAGTTGAAGGAATTCATCTTGCTCACAAAATTTCATAATCTCAAGAACCAATTTCTACTCCCATCTCCAAGTCTCTTAAGATTATTTTTTTCTACCTGAAGTAGAAACTCAGGCTATTCAAGGTGCAGAATTTACACCTGACTGAATTAATGCAAAATTGGATTCCCTTCAAAAATATTAGGGAAGTTAGGACAGATAAGAAACATAACCATGCAAAATATGGCTCTTGTGAAGAAGCAATAAAAAACCATGCATCCATGCATTACTTTACATTACAAAATTGAATTTCCTCTCTTGGTACTGATGAGGATAAAGCCTGTAGACTTCTGTGTTTTATTTTGTTTTGCGGTTGCCTTATTATTTAATTCCCTCATTTTCTTACAGTATTCTGAAGCCAAGTTATTTTCCTCATGATCACCGAGTGTTTTGCAGAGTTCAATAGCTGGAACTCCGACATACAAATTTCACATTACAATAGGCTAAAATATGGATGGTCTAGGCCTCAATTTTCTTCTTTCTTTATTTTAGTGTACATTAGAATGGTGCTTCGTATGAATAGGAGCATATTCTTACATATTCTTGAGAAAACATCTCAACTAAACTGGTATTGAAAGCAAGTCATGGTGAATGTGTACATTATCGGTGCATCATAAGACAGACATGCCTTTTTTCTAAATGAGTTGACTAGACTAAATAAACAGTATTAATCAGATGTTTTCCTAAGCTGATTTCTGTGTATTTCCTTAGATGTGAATTTAGGAGTCAAAATTACATGCTTAAGATGTTCCGGTGTCTTTATATCTTCCATCAAACTCAAGTTTAGTCATGTCAAATCAATTTTTAAAGCATTACACTGACTTTTTTTCAAGCTGATAGCTACCATGCAAGAAGCCTGAATTAAAGGGAAGGTTCTTATTCCCTCCCCAAAATCAGAATGAACATAAATATAAGGTAATCAGGGTGATCTTTAGACTGAGTTCAGAAGTGAGAAATAGGAAGAGGTGCTGATGTGAAATGTGCTGTTGTGAAATAGGAAGATGTGTTGATCATCAAATTCTAGGGACCAAATCGAAAATTTGGGGAAACGGTCATATTTTTTTATCTGTTCTTTTTTTGCAGGGTGTTTTATCTTAAAGTCTGTTAGATATTGTTATGAAATTGCACAATACTTTTCAGTCAAAAGCATTAAGAAAATTCATTATAGGTTTTTCTATTTTATTAGAAAACAATAATAACCAATAAGATTAGGGCTAGAAAAAATCAGTCTATCCACTAAAAACTTCTTTTGTCAGTTGATTTGTTCTTTTCTACTTCCACAGGAACTTAGATCTCTCTGAGTGTTACATTTATATAAATCTGCTGTTCACCATGCATAAATTCAGTCAGGAACATAGCTAACTCTGCTTTCGTATCAGCGTATATCCAATAATGTAAGAGGGTAGCTCCTCAATTATCTGTTCTGTACTGTAAGATGACATATCCTTGACTTTTATAAACATAAACTTATAGGTTCATAATCATGCACACAGCATGATTTCTCATTTTTACAACCCCAAAGTTAAGCAAATTATAAATGAATAAGAGGAATAGTCCATTTGCATGAAAAAACAAACAAACAACAAAAAACTCAAAACAAACAAAACCCAACAACTAAGGACAACCAAACCGAACAAAACTCAGACCCTGAAAGCCTGCCAAGTTTAGTCATTAGCACTTGGTATAATTTCTGTGTTAGCTGCAGGAATCAGATGGTATCAACACAACTTCAGATGGTGCACTTAACACTTTGCTCAATTATTTTGAATATTCTGATCTCATGGCTTTGTTCTTTGCATGCACTTTGAATATTCTGCATAACAATATAAATGCAATTTTCTTTTATTTGCAATTGTTCTATAAAAGCCTAAGCACAAAGACATAACTTTTTTTTTTTTTTTTTCTGTAAACAGGCACATGTGTTGAGCTTATGCATGCAACAAATAGAAAGCCAGACTGTGTTGAGAGTGCCACTGTATCTGTTAACAGTAGTCCTGTTTAATATTATATCATTAAACAGTTGAAAGCAATAGTCTTTGTGTCTGCTCATTAATGGTTAGCTTGCTAACAAAAAACAACATGAATATGTTCATCTTTTCATCAGGAAAACATGTAGAAATTTAAGACTTTAAAAATTAGCATGACTCATTTTCAAATAATATCAAATGTTTTTACCTGGGAAAAACTTACTGGAAGATTTCTTTTTTTCTCCAGAAGTTGTTTTTACACTTCTTTTAGTTTGGTTTTGTTTAATGATTTTTAACGAGAGAGTGAATGCAGGAAAGAGAGAATATTAATTTTACGAGGTCTCAAGCTGTTGATGTTATCGAATGTCTGATTCAGTTTCAAGATCAAAACAAGATCAGCACAGAAAAACTGGAAAAGAAGAGGCAAACAAAGACAGAAAATGCAGCTTCTGTCTCTGGGGAGGTTTCATTTGTACCTGGTTGCTACAGAAACACAAAACACGAACATGACCTAATCTCATACCAGGCAAACTCCTACAGTTGTCGGGGGTTGTTTAGGATAATGCTTTAGATCACAGACTCATAGCAGTGCTCACAGTATGTGGAATTGTCCAGAGCAAACTAAACAATCTCTTTCTAGATGATGGTAAGAGATTATCTTCAAGGAGAAGTAAAAAAGCAAACCAGAACAAAGTCATTATAGACAAAGAAGTCGTTAATTATTTAATGTTAATACATTAGGTAATGAAAACTGCCTCCTCAGTGCTGTTCCTTGAGTTAGGAAGGACGTCAGACTCCTGATGGAGATTAAGATACTCCATAGTTACGAGTGGTCCCATCACCCTGGCATTCATCAGTTCAGTTGAAGGTCTCTGTGCAAATGTGATAAGTGCTATAGCCCTTGTCTGAGTACTGTTTTGCAGTTTATATAGAATATGAGCATGTTCTTTGAGTTTAGATGTTGGGACAGAATCACTGCAAAGGCTGGAATAGCAGCAAGATTTGAATTACTTCTGTAGCAGTGCTACTTTAGGTTGTATTGTGTGGAGCATTAGAATAATTTATTTCTCAAAGAAGAAAGCTTTCCAATTCTTGTTTTCAGGGCAAAATATGAGCTCGTGAAAATAGGATGTACTGGGGAAATGTGTCAGAATTTTTGCTGTGATGTTGTTGACTCCAAAATAAACTTCTGGCCAGTATCAAAGGGAGAAAATTAGTCACTTCACAGTAGCTTGCTAACAGCAGTTGAAAATGCAGGGAAGTCAAAGTCAGATTCATTATTTGATCAAAGATTTCTGCATTTTACATACCCATCAAATGAGTATTACAGTACTGACAACTTCAACAAATAAAAATCATGAGATTATACCCCAAATCTAGCTTCTAAAAGAATAAATTGATTTTATTCATATTTTAATTTCCCAATGCTTCTCTTACAAAGTGGATTTGATCGATTTTTTTTTAAACGTTTCTATGTTATATGTGTTATCCATTGTATTATTATGGAGAACTGTATTTATGGTTACGTGTTCTTTATACTACCGTACACAACTTCAGAGATTTTTTTTTAAAAAATATCTAGAATATAGCTAACATTTTAGGTTATCTAAATATGTCTGTCAGACTTTATCTGCACAGTACCTGTGCATCAATGATATTAAAAGAGTTCTGCAGGTACTATAGAAAGAAATTTTTGTACTTCGGAGTAGTAAACTGATGCTTGTCAATTATGAGTGAGTCAAGCCACAAGGCAAGCACTTTGCAGTTTCAGCCGGTATCACCGTCTTGAAAATATTCAGTGGATGTTTTTACTGTAGTGTACAGGTAATAAATTATGGGAGAGTTTTCCCCCCATGTGTCTCTGAAAATCAGCTTGACTTGATTGAGGTGTAGCATCAAGAGAACTTCGATAATTTTTATTTGCAGAGTTAATCTGTGATGTTCCTGTGAATGGACTCTTATGGTTAAGACAGTTGTTCTCCAGATACGTTCCCTCAAGAAGGGAGGGACATGATGTAAAAACATGATTCTTCTGGGGTGAGGAAGAGGGAGGAAGATGAAACTTGAGATAAATGCTTGCATAACATATATACTTAGACAAAAGCACTTCACTCTGATACAGTTATGTTGAAAAAATTAAGCAATACATTTGTGAATATTCTTTACACCAATTATCAAATTCAGGTAGAAAATTTAGAATAAATGTAAAGGAAATATTTTTTTTCCTAGATGATAAGTTTTCCAATTATTATTTGTGAATACTGCATATGAGATTCAGAGAGCTTTACACATAAATGATGGATCATTTTGCTGTTTTCTAGATGTTGTAATGCTAAGAGAATTCTGTGAAAATCCTTTCTGAATCCATATGTAGTAATACTAATGAAACTGCTGTTTACCTTTGTTTGGGCATTGAAGAAATGATGTGGATTAAATTCTGTACAAAAAAAAAAAAAAAAAAGGATGTATTTAAGCGCACATTTAAAGGCAAATTTCACTAACCAACATGATTGGAAGTACACTGGCATATCCCAATTCATCAGAAATAACTGTGGCAGTTTATGGATTAAGCTACCTAATATTATATATATTGGCTTTTGGAAAACTTCAGTAAGTTAGCTGGGTCATTCAAGTAATTTTAAACTAATTAGTCAAGTTGCACAGCTCTCAGATTTCTTTGCCAGTTTTCAAACTGTTGTAAATTGAAAGATCAGCTGGTGGCCCTTAAGCACAGAGAAAATATATTCTGTAAAATATATTCTGCATTATAATTTTAGTCAATGAACTAAACGCTGTGAGGAAAACAATTGTAAGAATTTAGTTACAAAGACATTGCAACTTAAAAAGTATTTGCACTGAGATGCTTATATCAATTTAGAGATGTCAAGCATAAACAAGGTATGTTGACCTGTAATAATTTTCAATTCAGTGTAATACAAAATAAATCTAGTATCCTTGGTTCTTGTTGCCCTAAATGCTTTTTCCCTCAACAGTGTTTATTTCTCCATTTATAAAAAGCGTATTTATGTCTGTGTGTCGCATTTCATAAATTTCTTGAAATCACTAAAGAAAGCATTATGTATAACGTATTATTTAACTTTATTAATGTGTATCAGAATTAGCTTTCCTTTTGGAAATTACATGTAAAAAGAATATAACTGGATTTTCATTATATTAGAAAACTTTCAGCACTTTACTAGCTAAAAGATTGAAAGAATTGACAGTGATTCAATGTCTGAGTTTACCATAATTTACGGGTTAACCTTTCTCCATTTTACAGTGGGATGAAATGCAGCAACCGAAGTGGAAGTGCAGCAGTTATGAATCACTATTGATGTTCCTGTAGCCAGTACTTCCTTGAATAGTAACTTAAAATGATAGTCTGCTCTTTATGGTTTTCTACAATTAATTCTGTAGCTTGTATTTCTGAAATGCTTAATGATTCTATTACTGTAGCCCTAAAATAATTCATGTGTAGCAATGCTAGAAGGTTTTGTCAATTTTTAATATTATTATATAAAAAAAGTAATTTTTCTATTTCCGGAATATGTTCAATTTGTCACTAGTTGGAAGTTATATCAACTGTTACAAGAAGAATGACAGTTGGAATATCTAACTGGAACTTTTATTTCTATTGAAAGCTAAATGCTTTCTCGTTCATAAAGAGGTATATGCATTTTCTTGTAAGTTTTGATATTCCACGATGTAGGAGAAAGGAACTCTCTGTATTTTTAGTTTAACTTGCTTTGACATATTACTAGAAGACCTAAAAGAGTAAAACATGGTTCTGTAACGAACTATTTCTGCAATGAACACCAGACTTAAAAAAGTTAAACTGTCTTACAATGGTTTAGCAGTAAAACCAGATTATTATTATTTTTTTAATAATTAATTTTATTTTATATTTAGGAATTATGGTATAACTATATCATTACTTTAAGTGTGTAATTAGAAAATATGTATTAGTCACATTGCTTAAATAAGTCATCCCACTGTTGCATTATATTTTGTTAGTGGAAGAAATTGCTTTTTTCTTCTGTGCACTGTCCGATTTGAATGGACAGCTCTCTTTTATTTAGCAGGTAATTTTAAATATTAAGTAGTGTAAAGATGCATATATAGATACAGAAATAGTTTTAAGTAGAGTGTTTATGTGGGATATTGCTTTTATAATTTCTTTAAAAAGGAATATTTTCATATAGTTATGTCAGTATTATTTTTAATACTTCTTCATATATTTTTTGTTTTCATGGAGCAATAGTCTCTCCATCTAGAGAGCTGGGAAAGCATTTTACTATTCCACTTTAGTACAGTTATTTATTTATTTATTTATTTATTTATTTATTTTGGTAAATTTTGCTGATTATATATGAATATGTAGAGGAGATAGGATCAACCCTGCTCAGAAAAAAAGGGGAGTACACAAACTTCATTTTGATATGCATAACTTCCTAAGTTACTTAAAAAAGCAGAATTGTCAAGCTTACTTGACAGAATGTTCAAGCTTACTTGATATGATGATTTTCGTTTAATAAACTCCAGAGACAAATGGTATTGCTTCACCATGTATATGTCTATTCTTAGTAAAGACATTCTTTTTGAGACTCATTTTTGTTGTTTCCAAAACTTCATTTTCAGATACTGTATGCCATTTGGAAAGATATTTGCATTTTGTAGGTTTTCCTCGGTTTTCTGAAGTCCAGTGGTACGTGGGTCATTGGTGTCAAAGTTTGTTAGCTGAGTTATGTCTTCATGAGATAAAATTAAACAGTAGATCCAGTCTTCTGTGTAACTCTGAAGTTATTTGTTCTTGCTCCTGTCAGGAAGAGGGCAACAAAGAAACAGCGTCCTTTGCTGAACAATGCACAGCAATATTTTTTCCTGATGTATTTTGTCCTAATCTGTTGCTAGAAATACTTAATGACTAGAAATACATCCTAGCAGCCAAAATTTAATGTGTCCTTTGCATTTACCCTTATACGGTATGTGAGAAATTTTATTTATTTATTTATTTATTTATTTATTTATTTTTACAGTAAAAGAAACCAATACAGTAATTCACAGACAGATGTTGTTTTGCAATATCCTGAAAGTAACTACTAAAGATTAATGGAAAATACTGATTATCTACTGCCCTGATTGTCTTTGTTGGGATTTTCAAATCTTGCATAATGCTATCAGGAATAATTTCCAAGTGTTTCTTAAATGATGAGCAGTTCCATAAATGAATAATAATTTTCAGTGTAACAGCTTCAAGCTCATATCTACTTTTCAGTGATAGATGTTAGTCTTCTGCAGAAATCTGCAGACATTTTGAAATAGAACTCTATACTTCTGATACTGATAGTTGATACTGATGCAGATGAAATTTTAAAAAAGATCTTGCCTACTCTGTCTAATGCAAAGATGGATGGACACAGTCTACAAACTGAGATACAAGTATGCAATGTTTTGCTGTTTTTTTTTGTTTCTTTTTCCGAAGGGCTTGTAGAATCATAGTACACCTTTAATAACCGTTACACTGTTAAATTAATGTTTATGTTTCACACAGGAAAAAAAGAGACTATATTAGTCTCATTACTTTTGTCAGAAAAAAGAATTAGAAATTCTGTATACAAAAATTATTCTCATATTCTTCTATATTCTAAATACCAAGTTTACTAGGAGGAAATGGTTTTAATCACAAACTGAAAATGTTTGACATTTCCATTTTAGGTTTCCCTGAACAGCAATGATCCTGCTCTTGAACCATATGGTTTCAATACAGCTCAATCTCTATGCTGCCTTTTCTAGTAGAGATCCCTGAGGAAGGTAGCAGAAAGTTATCAAGCTCTGTACTGAAGGGAAGGTTTTATAGTTTAAAAAAAAAAAAAAAAAAAAAGCATTAATGTCATACATAGGAATTGTGTAATATCTGCAGTATGGTATACTAGTTTGTGCTGTGGATAGTTGAAGGGTCTCTTTGGTGCTAGCTACCTAATCAGAGGATAAGTTAAATTTTCTGTTTATAATGTTATTTGATATATAAGCATATTTAATCATAGGGAAAGCCTATGGGGGAAACAGTAGTCGTTTGAGTACATACTCAACTGAAAATCGTCAAATCTACTCTTCATGTGAAAAGTTACCATAAAGGAAGAGTTAATGTTGCTGTGTGGTACAATAGTTTTAACTTTAGCTTTTGAACCCAAATCTTAATAGCTTTTCCATTTTTTAACTAAGCCCTCAGTAAAAGGGAAATTCCAGTCAATAATTTAACTGAGAGTTTTGTTTATTTTGATAATTTCTCCTAAAGCTGATTTTATTATTATTATTATTAATAATATATATATTTTTTTTATAACAAGTGATCATGACTTAGACTGTTTTGTCTGGACTAAGCTAAGCCTTTGTGATTCTCAACAGGCCGTATTTCAAATAGCTGTCGAAATGTGTGAAGGCTTGTTCGTGCGGTGACCTTCTCAGGTCACCTGCGGTAGCTGCGATGCCCCCATTTCCTGCTTCTGTGCGGCTGGCAGAGCCAAGGGCTCTGTAACATGGCGGTCACTGGTCAATTATAAGGAGGATGATCAGGGAAGGGGATTTTTACGAGGCTTATTATGTTGCAAGGAGTTTGTCTCCTTTCGCAACACTTTCATACTGGGTTCCCTCAAGCAAGTGAACATCCAGGACCATAATTTCACCTGAGGGAACCCACATACCCCTGTGCTCTGAGGTTGCACATAAAGACCCTGCTGTCTGGGCCCTGGGCACAAGGCTGGAGCATGGCCATGCAGCCCTCAGTTGGCAAAACAGGCTTTGGTTCAGGGAGAAATGGGAACTGGGCACTGCTCTGGAGAAAAGGCTGGGGATGGTGCCTGCAGCTGCTGGTGGTGAGGGGCAGGAGCCAGAGGGCTGCGTGGCTGCAGGCTGCTTGGTACCAGGGCCAGGAGGTGGCCACATACGGCAGCAGCTGACAGGGATAGGGAGGAGCAGGTGGAGACTGAGCCTCAGAAAGGTGGGAAATGTTCCCATCTACCATGTAGATGGAAGCTGTTTTATGTTTTTGTGTTGGTTGGAGTTGCGTTTTCACTTTTTTTTCTTTTTGGCCAGGCTGGATGAGGCTCTGGGCAGCATGCTCTAGTGGTTGGCAACCCTGCGCTGAGCAGGTGGGTTGAAACTGGGTGATCTTTAAGGTCCTTATCCACCCAGGCCATTCTATGTTTTTATTTATTTATTTATTTATTATTATTTATTTTCACATGGTGTTTTGTGCCGTCTTCTCTTTGGTTCAAGCTGGGGAAGTATAGTTTTATTTTTTCTGCTTTCTGGGAATGCTAAATCCTGTAAAGTTTGCTCAAGAGAGTTGCAAAGTGATGGTAAGTGACGAGGTTTCAGATGGGCAAAGTTGCCAAGCTGACTGTTTCTGACCAACAGTTAAATATTTTTAGGGAGGTTAAGTATTTCAGGTTAATACCAGGGTACGCAACACTTAGAAATCTTCTTGATCTTATAGTTTTTGTTGTTGTTGTTTGTTTGTTTGTTTCTCCTTATACTCACTGTTGTTTTCTATATTTATTCATTTATACACATATTTATAAGTGTGGGGTTTTCTCCCGGTTTGGTCCTCATTTGTCTTTGTAGGAGAATAAGAAGGTCACTTTATTTGAATACTCAAGGCAATCGTTATCCTAAGAATTTGGCATGACTTTCAAAGAAAAAAATCCACGTGCAGCCATGGAGGCTTTGTCTCTATCTGTTCAGTCAGTCCCAACCAGTAAATGTTGAGCATACCAGAATATTTCAGTCAGAGAGCAAGAAGGTGCACGTCCCCACAGTACTTCCAGTCTTAAAAGGGGTGGTCTTTGGGTGGTGGGATGGGGGGATACACAGGGACAAATGGAACACAGGACTGGACTCAGCCAAAAATTGATTGTAGGCACAGGCAAAGTGAATTGTTGCATAAAGTACTCTCTAGCTTAGTTGCTGAAGAGGGAAACCCATGGCCCAGAAAGCTATTGGCCAGCTAAGTGTGCGGTTTACTGTTGCTCCTACAGGTGGGAGCAGGACTTCGAGAAGTGAGAACTCAAAAGTGGCTGCAGCTGAGGGCAAGGGGCTTGCCGTGACCCTTCAGGGCTGTGCTGCTTGCTTTTTAAAATGTATTTTATCATTCCTTCCCCTCTCTATCTTTAAAGCACTGGTGCTACCACCATATAAGCCTTTTTTTTTTTTTTTTTTTTTTTGTCCTTCTCTCTCTCTGATAAACTGTGAAGAGATCCATTGCTTTCAGTAATAGCTAAGGCTGGCGAGGCTCCTTTGCCACCACAGGTAAAGTGCTGCTCTCTGTAGCAGTTACTTGTCTGACCAGTACATTGTGTAAGTCAGAGAGAGCTGCAGGCTGTTGTTTTCCCTGTTGCCCAGTAGGGTAGTTGTAGAAAACACAGTGAGGAAAGAAGAGGAGGGGAAACAACACAAAAAAAAAAAAAAAAAAAAAAAAAAAAAAAAAAAAAAACCAAAAACAACAAGGGAAGCTATGGGAAAATTTTGCAACAAAATCAGACTTACTTCTGTGAATGTATATAGTCATTTAAAAATAGAGATTTTAAGTTTCTTTGCTTACTTCTGCTCTGTGTGAAAGGCTTGATATTGGTATTCAAAGTAGAAGTTATTGAAAGGAATGCCCAAGAAGGAATTGCTTGGGATATCTGTTACGAGAAGCTCTTTCTGGTGTCAAAATAGGATAGATTTTTGTTTGTTTGTTTGTTTTGTTTTGTATTTTTTGAGAGCCCTGCTGCACAAATATTTTGGTATCCTAAACCACTTAGTAGAAAATATTTAAGTAAAACTTTAAGTAAACTGTTGTTTATCTCTGTAACTGTTGTCTTGAACTCTGTGTTTTAAATTCTACTTTGTGTTTTAAAACTGTTCCTCATGTTTTATCCATTACTTTTCATAACTGTATACTTGCAGGCATTTTGCTGTGGTTAATTAGAGTGAGGTAGCATACTCTTGTATGTATATATTGGTAATCTTTAAAAGTTCTTTTAGCTGCTGTCTCATTACCATAACTTTACAAGGTTATGCCTTAACAGTATGAATCTAAGTCCCATTTATATTTGTGTGTTGTTGAACTCCTTACTGAAAAGATCTTAATATGATTTTGTCCACAAAGCCTCTTGTGGACAGTCTTTCACCATTATGAATGGGAGACAGTTTCAAGAGGCATTTCTCTGTTTTATTTGTAATTATTGTATTCAAACTCTCCCTCTGACTGTGTTTGAATTGCTACTATAACCACTGTCCTCGTGGTGAAAGATAAGTGTAATTTTATGATTATACTGTCTTCTATGAGAATTTTTTTCCCTCATCATACTCGTGACATGACAAATCTTACTCCTTTCTCTTCTACAAAATTTAATTATACAAATAAGTGGTTCTTTGTTTCTGTTAAGAGGAATGAGCTTTGCACTATGGGCTATTGTACCCTGGGTTTTTTATTCTCAACTTTACTCTCCTGCAGTCAGGAAAAAGGTAGTGTTTAAGTAATTTTTCTCAACAGTTTCTTGCTATGGTTTCCCCTTCTTCATGTGACCTTCTTCTGTCTCTTCTGCTACAGAAAGACAAAGAACTTCAGAATGTATTGGACAACTAATTGAGTTTTTATTTTTCTTCCCATGCTTAAACTTAAGCCTCTAGACAATTAAAAAAAAATCAAATGTGAAGAGACGAGTAATTCCTTATAAGTAGAAATGCAAGAGAGATCTCTAAATTTAATCTTTCTTTGATTAAAAAGGATGGATTATTTTTCAGGCTCAGTCTCATAATCTGTAAAATCTTTGTTATCGAGGGTGATTTTTTGGAGCTTCAGGGGATATCTTTGCTTCTACTTTTATGAGCCTTATTTTGTTAAGTAGTTCATAATATGAAAGATTATTTACATTGAAGCTGCCCTGTAATTGTTAAGAATAAGTCTGTTGCAAGATAAAAAGTGAGTAAGTGTGGAACATAAACCTATATTTTTGTTACTTTAAGGATTTGGAAGAAATGCTTATGTGTTTGTGCATATTTTGTAGAAGACGTGCGTTAGTTTAAGATTAATTTGCATGCAAATCTATGAACATGACCACAAGTGATATTTCTCTCCACATCCACCTTGAGGTGACCGTGTTCTGGAGGTTCTGTATCTTCAGAAAAATGTATAAGATGCAAATTGCTAGTAGTGTGTCCAAAAGCTTGACTAAGATAGTCAGAGTTTGGAATGCAGACAGCTTTAACAGCTGACTGCTAAATTGTATTGCCTGTTAAAACATTTTTTTTCCTTTCTTTCCTCGTAAAATCAGAGAACTGTGTGTGTGTTTTCTTTGGTGTTTTTTTTTTTTTTTTTTTTTTTTTCTCTGAGTGTTAGGTCTGACTTGGGTAGGGTGATAAAGAATAAAAGTGCTGTGTTATGGCACTTTAATACCATGTTTAGAGAATACTTTGGTAATTGCCCCAATCTCTCTTTATTTTATTAGTTAGCTATATAGGGGAATTTTATTACCACAGGCTTTATACTTACATTATATGTAAGTATCATTACTTACAAATTATTGACAATCTTCATTTACTCTGAGATTCCCTCTTTTTTTCTTTAAATTTTGTTCCTACACAAAATGTTCCCGATCAAAATCAAAAACACAAAATTACTGAAGAAGTTTGTATTCCAGGAGTGTTGGATAATGAGTAATGCAAATTTAGTGTCTTGTTCAGTCAGTACACTTACAAGCTGTTCTTGCTAGAAATATTAAAATTTGTCTAAGAACTGCTGCTGAAGTACTTCATTTTTTTTATTATTTTTCATAAAAGTCTAGATATTTAAAAAATATATGAGCAGATACAGTTCATGCTGAGGTCATGTTCAGTGTTATTGCCCTATTAGTGTTAATAGTAGGCGGCGATCAGTCTCCCTACTGCTGCTCTACCTCCAGCCTTCCCCCCTTCATTCCCCACCTCATCTCTTCCAGTATATTCCTGTTTCGAGTGAAACTTTAGGCTATTTCTGAGTACTTACCAAGACTGTAATCCTGATGTTCCATAGGCCTTTCATAGGTGATATGATGAAAAATAAAGCTGTAGAGTTGGTATGGTTATTGACAAAATCCTCTTAAATAAAAAGGTGGGGGGACAGATGGACTGTTGACCCCAGAAATCAGTGTCAGTTATTCATATTCAAGGAATTGACTTATTGTCTCCCAAACTAGCTGCCACTTTGTTTTAAATGTCATGTAGAGAATGCTGTAAGTTATGATAGAAGCCATGAATACAAACTATTGTTGAGAGGAGAGTCTGTGTTTGGCATCGAGGACTCAAGATACAAAATCCCTTTGTGCCTTCCAACCTCAGGCCAACTAGAGAACGGGGTGATTCACATGCTCATGAATTTCTGAAGTCTCCAAGTATGATGCTTCTCTAAACTGATTCATCAGAAGAAAAGTGGATATTCTTGCCAGGGTTTTACATACTAAAACACTTACTTAATTCCCAGATATGAATAAGGCAAATGTGGTCTGAAACTTGATCAGTTCTTGGTTCTGTTCCTTCAGTTGGAAATATGTATGAGGAATGCTAAGTGACAGCTTGAAGCTTTATTTATGATGACTTGCCTTAAAAGAGAAGTCAAAAACATTTTGCTTTCTCCAATTCTTAAAATAAAAATCATTTTCCTTTTATTTGTTCTTTTCTTTTATGTTTGTCTAGAGTTTAATCAAACAAAAACAAAAACATTGTGACTGCTTTGGCTGCCTTAGGTGTAATATATTTTTAATGATATTTCTTCAAACGTGGCTTTTTAAACTTATGGCTATGATAATTTAAATGCTTCCTGACTTGCAGAGTAAGTATTTGCAAATTGAACAAGGGACATTTTGTTTTCCATAGTACTGTAGACGCTCTGTGAATGCATAGATATTACACTCTGTCAGGTGAAAATGCAGAGTATGCTAACTTTGCTGTATTGGTACATACTTTCCTATAATCACGTTGTGCTATTTGTCAAATGTGGACTCCTCTATTGTCACATAAGCAATTCCAATTAAATTGCTGAAAAAAGATTAGCATTCATGGGCAGATCACTTGTCCTCTTGATTTACTTGTTCTCTGTCTCTCTTAATATTGAATATGCTGGGATGCTTATCTTCTGCACTAAATTGTATGTCCAAATATAAGAACCTAAATTCATCTTGGACTAGTTTACTGTCTAAATCTAAATGCTTGGATGGAAGAACAGCCTTCAGAAAAACCCGGTGTTTTTGTGACGTCTCTGTCCTGTGAATGGGTTGGAAGGTGTGCAAGTTCATAAATAAAAAATAACACAGAACAGCACTTGTTAACATTCAGTAATAACTGAACTGAAGGTAAAAACTATGTCTGGAGAATGAACACTACCTGTGTCGATGTCAGTTGGAATTTTACAATTGACTTCGATAGGAGTTGTGTATGCAATGATACATGTACATGTAAATACATGAGTTGTTTTGGATTAGTTAATGGTGTATGGTAGTTAACGGAGACATTTATAGAACTTTTCATTAGGGCAGAAAACTTGCTTATTTATTGATATGATTGGTATATGCTAAACATATACCAATATCACTATCAATTTATATTACGAAAATCATTTTCCCTCATTTGAAAGTAGCTGTTTTTCATTCAGACATCATATTCAATTATAGTACTAAAACAAAGTCCCAAGTGAAGTCTCAAATCAGTTTTTACTTTCACAACAATATACAGCTCTGTACGTTGTACCACACACCTCAATAATTTAGAGCAGTTGTCAGTTTGAGAACTTTATCTTCCACTTCAGAAAGCAGAAACAATAACGATTTATGGGCTTCAGCCTCAAACTGCAGCAGTTCTATCACTCCAAAGTCCTATAATTCTGCGGTGTGTGTACATGATCAGTACTGTGAAGTATGCTTGGATATCGTAAATCTTTATTTGATGTTAGCAGTAGGAGAAAGAAATTGGATTTAAAATAGTTTTTATTAATTAATCTCTGTTGCCTCTTTATATTTATGACGTGTTGGTACAAGGAGTAATATTTTCAAAAATTGATTGGAAATTTAAAATTTTTGATTAAGTTTGCACATTTCAAGTCTGTTTGGTGCTTTTCAAAGTTACGCTCACCAATACCAGCCTGGCCTAAACTGTTTCATACGTGTGTATGAAAATGGCTATAATATAGTTAGATAAAGTATGTCTGAGGTGAGTGAGTATAAAGTCTTCTCAGCGTTGTGCTCAGATTGTTGTAAAACAATATAGCAAAAGGATTTGTCATATCAAAGCCAACTTTCATGGCTGCATGCTTTTTGTACTGTATTGGTCTGTGGAAAAAAAAGGGGGATCTTTGCTGTACAAGAAATGAAAGAACCAATGCACTTTTGTCTTGG
This sequence comes from Aythya ferina, assembly GCF_964211825.1. NCBI lineage: Eukaryota > Metazoa > Chordata > Aves > Anseriformes > Anatidae > Aythya > Aythya ferina. The sequence goes on along the minus strand of NC_140300.1, from coordinate 48,580,735 downwards.
TTCTAATAATCTCATATGCTTAAGCAGAAAAAGTGGTGAGAATTGACTTCTGCCACTGAAGTGAAGAACATAGATTCTCAGTGGTTAGGAGAATGTGTGCCAAGCTGGAGTATTTACTCATTTAGCTCATTAGCTCTTCACTAAAGAAAATAAATCTAAAACTACTAAATTATGCATTGCCATTTGTTTGTTCATATTTTTTTCTATGGGGCAGCCAAGTACTTTTCAACTCGGCTATGAGAATAGGGAAGGAATCACAAGGAGTGAGATTACAAGGAGTATATGGTATTTGTGGATTGATTTTAGGAGTTGTTGATTTGGAGTGTACAGCAAGAGAATAAAATGAGGTAACTGTGAAGGGCTGTGTCTAGTCCCACATTTGGTGATATTTTAGTATTTTATACTTATTTGATGATAAAATTATGGTCTCAGGCTTCCTGCATGATCGAGGCATTAGTAACTGCAAGTGAGAATTTCATTTTATTTTTTCATTGTACCTGCCCTTCTTGTTATTAGATGACGCTTTTAATTACGGTTAATTGAACACATGACAATGACTAAAAGTATGGTTGTAAAAAAAAAAAAAAAGTTCCCACTTCCATTATATAAGACAAATACCTTACTGGATCTTGCATGCAATTAAAATATACAGATTCTATGTAGCTTTGAAATATTAGTTACATTTTTTTGTATTTGCCAATGACCTAAAGCAGGCCATTAATTACGAGAAAATGAATAATTTTCTAATTCATTCTGGAAGTGCTAACTTCACAAATCCAAAATGCAGTTTTGTATGGTCACTGTATCAGTGATACCAGCTTCTTGAAAAAAAGTAGTACCAGAATGGAAAATTACTGCTGACAGACTTGATGGTCACAGTGCACTTAAAAAGCACTGTCTCTTTGCTTTGCTGATATTGTTATTTCTTCTTACATTGCAGTGATGCATTGTCACTGGCCCTCCAGTACTGTTAAATTACCTGCATTCATATGACTTTTTTATTTAAGTAAATCTTGCGCTATTAGGAATCCTCTGTAGCTAGAGGAGAGGTTTTGCTAGACTTTTCGTTAATAATAATGACTTGTCTTATTTCGCTTCCACTCACATCTGTGCATCTATGCATGTTTTTTTTTACCTGTGTGTGTGTCTGTGTGTGGTGTTTATTTATTTATGTCTTCCCCCTGCTTCTGTGTTTTGTTGTTGTTGTTGTTTTGTTTGTTTGTTTGTTTTTGTTGCTTTCTGTCTTACACTCATATGTAAATGTACCGAAGAGTATATGCTGAATTCCACTAATAATTATTCTGGCTTTTGAACAAGAACTTTGCTTAGTAAGTACTTTCTTAAAAGATTCAGAAAACACTCTGTTGGTAAAACTGAGGCAGCTTAATAAAACAGCACTGTTATGACACAATACAATTTATTGTACGGATTGAAGAGTTATTTTTTTTTTTTGCATTGCATTTTTCTGACCTGTAAGGTCCATAAAACAATTCTTACTGTGAGGACTTGTAAATATTAATAAGAGCCTTACAGCACTTAAAAAGAAAGCCTGTGGGCAAAATATGTATTTGATTTTGTCAGATTCTTTGCATGTGATTTGATAGATCTTCTATTACAATTCGCTTTTTCAGGGTACATGGGTCAAGATGGGCACTTGGGATCGTGTGAAAACAAGTACTGCGGTCTGGGTAGACACTGCGTTGTGAACGGGGAGAGTGGCCAGGCTGAGTGCGTCTGCATGGAGCGCTGCAAGCTGCATTACAAGCCGGTGTGTGGCTCTGACGGAGAGTTCTACGAAAATCATTGTGAAGTGCATCGCGCTGCCTGCCTGAAAAAGCAAAAGGTCACCATTGTCCACAATGAAGATTGCTTTTTTAAAGGTAAGTGTGGCTGTACAAAACACTGCTATTGGTTACGTGTTTTCAAGCAGTTCATTTAAAGTATTATAGAGGCTGCATTGAATGTACAACAGTTAAATGACTCAGGAAGGTAATACCATAAGTATGTTACTCCAGAGACATCTTAGGGATTTTTTTTCCTTTGTATTTATACTTAGTGCTATCTATGAACACCCTTTTTAATCTGAATAAACCAGATTTCTTGTTGGGATCAATCCATAGCAGTTTCTTACAGATGTGGCAGTTGACCACATTCTTCTTAACGTACTTACAGTCCCAAATCCCAAAGCACATTAATCTCTCTTGCAGCAAAAACAAAATTTAAGATTCAGAGGGGTTTGGTAAGGCTGGAGGACCTGTATTTGGTGTTGAAGTTGATGAATAGGTAGACTGGCAGCTAATTCATGGCTAAACGGGTCTTGCTCACTTTGAATTTGGACAATCAAGTTTAGTTGTGTATTTGCCAAAGCGTGCAAGTTAAGCTGCCTTTCCATCTATTGAATTCTGAGAGATGCCAGCCTGAATGTTGAGAGATGTACCTTTGTATGAAACAGCTTATCATACTGAATTGCAACTTGCTCTGTTTTTATGTATTTTGAGCACACCTTGTGGTTTCCTGGAACTGTGCCAACACGTACCTTGATTATGTATGTTTAAGTTTTTGGGCAGATTTGTAGTGTGCTGTTACTGGTTAAAACAGACAGATGGCTTTTGGAAAAGAACAGTTTTGAATAATGCAATTTTTAATGACTCTACCTAGGGGTTGAATTAATTTATATTCTTTTTAAAGGCTGGCCTATTTTGTTAATGTTTTTTATAAGCGGAGGATATAGTTGCATTCTCAGTAACAGAAAACCTGAACTACTCAGTAGAACAAAAATTTGCATGAGCATTAGCTACTTTCACCACAGAAAGAAATTATTTCACTTAAATGAAATTAATCTTTCTTAGATTCACTTACATTGTTATATTCCATCTAAATTTTAATCAGAATTTTCAATGATTTATTCTGGTATAATGTTGTTCAAATGGAATCAGTTTAAAAAATTTCAAAAATTATCTTTTTTTACACTACAATTGTTGTTAAGGAGTTGGCATTTAAATGAAATGTAACTCTTTACTAAATCCAAGCATTCCAGGTTATGCATACATCTTAATACCTTTTTGTTATAACAAAGGGTTTTGTAGTAGAACAGAATAATAATAATAAAAAAAAACTTAATGTGGACACTGTAGAAAGTTGATGCATTGTCACAATGTATATAGACTTTGAATAGCTTATGTCCTGAGGTAGCAGAAAATTAAAATTTAATTTTAGGATCATAGCATATGTCGCTTGTAGGGAATGATTTGTGCAATAATAAAATATGGATGTTTCTGCCTCGTGTCTCAAAAATCACAAACTTTTTTTTTTAACTGAGAATTATGTTTTCCTAAGTAGATTAAAAAAAAAAAAAAAACAACAAACAACAACAGTTTTAGATGATACAATACTGAGAGAATAAATGACAGTAATGAACACAAGTGTTTAAATTTATGTGGCTAATTTCAATTCTTCAGTAGGTGATACACAGTACAAATAAATTCAGAGCATGTTTGTGAAAAATTAGTGCTGCTTTTTCTGAGGGGGAAAATGTGGCAAGATTTATTTACTGATATAGAAATTGAGGCAGTGCCTTAGCTAGAAACATCATCAAAGTGCTGCCTAAAGTTTTGTTAGCTGATCTTAACATTTTAAATTCACCACATTAGTTTCATGTGTACTGTAGTGGAAAATGGAGTATCTGAATGATGTTCAACTTCAGGCAGCTAATTTAGACAGTGGATTAAAAAAGTGGGTTTCTCCTTTTAATCAGTGACAGTCCTCGGAAAAGGACTAGGGCACCCAGCTGACTTCCTTAGAATTATCTTCTGAAAACTATTACTTATAAAGATGCTAAAAGTATTGTAATTTGGATGCTGTATCGAAATGCTTACAGTTAGTATAAAATATTTCATTTTATCTCCTTTTTCTTATTTTATGGTGCCTTCAGTGGTGTTAAGCAGACATGGCTGGGGCAAGTTTTTTCCTTCATTTTGTTTGGTATATACAGACCTTATCAATGTCAAGTTTTGTTTTAGTAACTTCAGCTCATTTGTTGCTGTAGTACAGCATGGTAATGGCAGCATTGTTGCCATTTATAACTACTGCATGTGTTCTCCATCACTCAGTTCAAATCAATTTAAAGTGTGACTCAAGTTACTTCTTTTTCAAAATGGTAGGTATTATTTCCTTCAGCCTTAATTTTCTTTAATGCTATCTTGTTTAACTTCTTGAGGGCTGAGTTTTGCGTGGTGACTTCGGGCTTACACTTGAGGTATCTTCTATGTACTCGAATCTCGCAGTATTAGTACCTGGAGTCACCTGTACTGTAAAAGAAGATTCCAAACTGTGTTCACAAGGATCCTTTCAAGACATTTTTGAGTTAGTGACTAGTAGGCTGTCTTCAGTAAGGCCAAAGTACTGCCAGTTACCAGGTCAAAAGCATTAAAGAGCCAATAGAAAATACCCTCAACAGTGAAATTCCTAGATAGAAAACGTGAACCCCATTGCCACTGGTGTTGTCAGAAGGGCACTGACACATGACTTATAGTTTAGCTAGCATACTCTAGCGCAAATGATTTCATCTCAATGTCTTGCTTATGAGACGAGAATGTTTCAAAAAAGATTTTATATTCAGAAAACAAACATACCTGAGCATTCTTTCACAGAATTATTTAAAAAGAATGAGCCACTCTGAATTGGTGGTGCAGGAAGGTGAATAGGTTCAGTAAGTACACAACGTGCCATTATATGGTGTCAGTGGTCTCTGACAGCAGTGACTCCACATATATTTGTTTGCACAACTTCATGATTACAGATTACGCTTTGTATGCTATTGCTAATCAGGTGACTTCAGATCATGCAAACATGCACTTAATAACTTGATTTTTATTTTTTAAATTTCATCTAGTCTAAAACTTATATTTGCCTTCAACGTTTAGCTCACATTTTGGGTTTCAAATCCTCATACTGGGCTGATTTTCTTGCAAGGAAAATATTTCTTCAGGATGTAAGTTTTAGACTGGGCATTGAGCTCAAGATCAGAAAAGATGAGAAATATTACATATTAAAGTAGTAAGCTTATTATTAAACATTGTAGTATTCTGTGATTGGAAAATAATATTTCACAAGCAAATGTTCTGTCTACCTGATTAAAATCATAACAACAGTTAAAATCTATGAATACTGAAACAAAGTTTTATTACTGAATGATTTACAGTACTAGGTTTGTTTACACTGGAGGAAAGTGGGTTGAGGAGAGACCTCATTTCTCTACAGCAACCTGAAAGGAGGCTGCAGCAAGAAGGTTGTTTTTCTTTTCTGAGGTGACAAGTGATAGGACATGAAGAAGCAGCCTCAAGTTGCGCCAGAGGAGGTTTACATTGGATAAGAGTTTCTTCATGGAAAGGGTGGTTAAGCATAGGAACAGGCTTCCCAGGGAAGTGGTGGAGTCACCTTCCCTGGAGGTATTTAAGAGATGTGTGGATGTGGTACTTAGGGACATGGTTTAGCAGTGGACTTACTAGTGTCTGGTTGATGGTTGGACTTAATAAAGCCATATAATAAAGCAATAGCCTGCAGAAGAGATCTAGAACTTCTTGGAAGAAAAAGAAACTTGAATGATGAGCCAAGGCAAATCTGGTATTTGACAGTGTGAGCTGGGAAGTCTGATATGCTGCTACCATCCTAATTTGGCACTGCCTTTGTTGGCTTGCTGACTACAGTTCTACAGCTGGGTGGTTTCCACATGCTCTGCTTCCAATGACTTGGCTGTTCTTGAGCCATACACTTTGTGTTTCAGAGCAGTTTAATGTTTTGTTGGGAAAAAAGAAGTTAGACCATCTGGCTCACACTGCACTTCATACTGTTAAAGAACCCCTTCCTGGCCATCACCAAGCATAGCTTTAACAAGCCCCAGTGGGTAGCAATTCAAATGGACCAGAACTGCTTTACTTGGTGCCTCTGCCACTGCTCCATGAAGTCTCAGCATGAAATAATGGTTTTGTGCCTAACTTAGAAGGCTGGAGCCATTACTTTTCTTCCTGCAAGTGTGTCCCCAAGAGGGACAGCTGCAGCTCCAAGCCTCTAAAAAGTTTTGTTGAACTTTTGTATAAACTACCAGGGGCTGAATGGCCTGCATGGGAAGTCCAATAGGTTTCAGTTATGTCTGCTTTTTGTGTTAACTTCAGTGATTTGATTTTCCTAAATTCAGGCCAGTAAATCTAAACAGGAGACTAAAAATTCCTCATGACATAGTTAATTTTGTATTTTCTTTGCACCCTGAGCTTCTAAGAGATTTTCATATGAAGTGTATTTCTATATATTTCTATACACAGCAATACACTCAGTCATTTTGGCAAATTGCAATTTAATAGGAGTTCTCAGGAATGTAACACATACGCCTCTGTACTATGACTTTTATAGAATATTGCTAGAATAGAAGTTATTTCATACATAAACTTTAAAGTAACTTCTATATCTTTTTTTCTCATATTAATGCTTTATTTTCCTTTTTTTTTTTTTTTTTTTTTAATTTGGTCTCACTTTTCATTTGGTGGGATTTATAATCAGTTCAGCTGTCTGTAAGCTTAAGATTTCTTTGTCCCACTACTAAAATGTCTAGGTTTCTGAGGACTGTTACAATAGAAACTTTGGTAAGAAAGTCTGCTGCTGTTACTGAGTTGTGCAGAGCAATGAGGATAAGAGCAGATTATGCCCCTACCCCTTTTGGATTTGTTCAAACTGGATCACAATAAGTATGACTGAAAGTATAAAATGGCTTATGGGGGATATGAATGAGGCTTACAAAATCATCAGGGCATGCTGATGGTAGGTATGAGGAAAATTTGCCTTCTATTCTAATAAAAGAACAAAAATGAAGAAAACACAAGCACGTTCAAAACTAACTTTTTACAAGTTTACACAGCAGGTCTCGTGGGTAAAAGCAGCATAGGATTTCATAATCAGACTTTGCAGCTACTAGGGAAAAGCATGTGGGTTTATTTTGTGAATTTTCTGATCTCGTGATTAGGGGAGGGGAAAACCATTTAACTATGCTGTGATTCAGTGGAAGTGAGTTGAAGTGAACTAGATCCCAGCAATAGCTTGCAGAAGAGATCTAGAACACCAATCTAGCCTTCCCAGTGGTTGCAACAGTATTTGTCCAAAGATAACTTTCTTGTGATCTGTGTGCTAGGAAAGTGTGGTCCTAAGAATACTGGTTCCTAAAATACTGACATGTTCATTTAGAAGCACTGATGCCTGTGTTGTCTAATTTGATGTTTATGTACTCCAAAAGCAAACATTAATCTCTGTCATTTTATCGGTCTCACTTTAGGAAATATTTAATCTTTAATACTAACCTTGACTATCCACACTTAATGGTAATCTGTAATCACTTTCAAAAGAGATTTAAGATATGTTAATAAGATTCTGTTGCAGTATTTTCATTGCAAGAGAAATTCTTTCAAAGGTGTTTCTTTTGCTCTGTGGCTGTCAGCTGGCTTCTCTAATTAAGTTCTCAAAACATCATTATTAAAATCTTTCTGAAAGCCTGAATTCCTGAAAATAGCATACAGCCTTAAGTTTGCTGCTGATAAACTGTTAAGCTTCAGCTATCGCTCCAAAAGTATATTCTGCATAAACTGGATTATGAAAAAAAAAAAAAAAAGAAAATATAAAAAAAGAAAAATATTTCAGAACTCTGTCAGAAGGATAGGGGATGAAGAAAGGCTTGATCTTAAACTGTAAAGCTTGACAGAGCACAGCAAGTCTTTGATTTGTATTTAGTAATTCAGCCCATAATCTACGTTTACATTAGTGCAACAATGTTACAGTTTAACTGGATGTAACAAATTTAATGAAGTTCTGAAGTATGTTTTCATGCAGGGAATTGCATTTGCTCTTAACTATTCACAGTAGTAACAAATCATTCACAGAGTGTAAAGAAAAAAAATCACTGTTTTGTTAATGACAGGTAAATAATTAGTTTATTTCAGTATTTCCTGTTGAATGTTGTAGCCAATGGAAAACTGCTTCTTTTTTATTGTTCTATGAAAAAAAAAATCTAAATTTTAGCACTGCTCCTCTAGCCTACTATTCCCACTTGCTTTATTTCCTCAGTTCAATTGTCATGAAATTTGGAAGATTGTCATTGTTTTTCCACAAGCATCTGTTCAAGATTTGTCACAAACTTCTCTTAAATTGCTCCAAATTGTCTTAAATTTCTGAAGTTGTTTAAACTAGCAGAAAGGCAAGGCCTACATATAGAAGAATATCTGCTACTGGATCTGCAGAGTGAAATAGGGTGGAAGATACTTGAGTACATGCTTAATTTAAAAACTAAACATTCAGCACATCCTGTGTTCATTGTTGGCAATACTCTACCACTTTACAGCTGAACCCCAAACTCTACTCTCTTTTTTCCTTCCGTTTTGATTAAATACAGTGTAGGATGGGACAATGACTAGCCTCAAACACTTTATAATTTTTTGACTGGCCAAGGACATACTGCGAAGGCATCTCTTATTTTCAGCAGCTGGAACAGCCTCAATCCATGTGTTTTCATTCCTTCACTACTAGAATAAATGTGCTAATAAACTCTAACTGCTTATACATTCTGCATTCATATAGAGATAAGGAATAACTGTTCTCTACTTAATCCCTGTAAAAAACAAACAAACAAACAAACAAAAATTAATGAAGTTTGAAATTGCTTGTAGGATGTTGCTGCTGTTTGTTAATACCTAAAGAAACGTGTGTTTGTACATAAGACATTTTAATTGGTTGAAGAATGCTTTAATTTTTATTTTTTTTTCTGATTCTAGGAATGAACTAGAATCAGTTGAACCTGTTCAAAGAAACCTATGTTGAAAGCTGCATTGTGAAGCCTCCACTGAATCAGACTAGCAATATTTTAAAGGATTCAGATTGTCTATTTTCTTAGTGTCTGTAGCAACCTATTTATGATGATTTACTTAGACTGTAGGAGCACGAGGAATTTCACTGAAACTACATTTTTTTTTTTTTTCCCCCCCCCGCAAGTAAATGGAGGAGGGAGCTTGGGAAAGAAAAAAAGTAGTTTGAGTGATTTTTGGCTTGAAATGGAAATGCTGTGTTCGCATGAGCAGTTTTACAAATGATTACAACTCCTACATACATATCAAATATAGTGCAGTAGTTCTCCCAGATTAGTGTACGTGGATATTTAGTAGAAAAAGATAGAACCTTGAAATCTCTCTCATTAGAAGTGCATATATTGTTCATACTTTCTCTAAATTGGGTTATTTTTAGCCTTTTAATGCAATGAAGTGCTTCATTCATGGTCTTGTCTTTTGCAGTACCAAATACCGTGCAAAGCTCAAGTTTGCATTTCAATTTGCGTTTGGCTTACTACTGCAGCAATAGCTAAGTGTCCTTTATGGGGCAGAACGTGTGCAACTATCTGTTTTGTCATTCCTTCCACACAGGGGACATTGAAGGGGGAGGGACTCTTTAGGACTGATAGGAGAGTGTAAAGGCATGAGCCAACAACATTCCCTTGCTGGAAAAAAAAAAAAAAAAGCTAGTGGTATAGTGGTATTCTGGGCTGCGTTAGGCAGAGCCTTGCCATCAGGTGATGGAGAGAGGTGCTCCTTCCCTTCTGCCCAGCACTGGTGAGACCGCGTCTGGAGTGCTGGGTCCAGGTCTGGGATTCCCAGTACAAAGCATGGACTTAATGGAGTATGCCCAGCAAATGGTCACAAAGGTATTTAAAGGATTGGAGCATCTCTCGTATGACAGGAGGCTGAGAGATCTGGGGCTGTTCACCCTACAGAAGGTTTAGGGAAGATCTTACCAATGGTTATAAATACCTGAAGGGAGGGTATAAAGAGGATGGAGCCAGACTATCCCCATTGGTGTCCAGTGGCAGGACAAGAGGCAATAGGTACAAACTGGAAGATGAGGAGTTACATCTGAACATCACAAGACCCCTCTTTACTGTGTGTGTGTGTCTGAACATTGGCACAGGCTGCCTACGAAGGTCCCAGAGTCTCCCCATTGGAGATCTTCAGAAGCTGCCTGGATGTGGGTCTGGGCAGCCTGCTCTGGGTGGCCCTGCTTGAGCAGAGGTTGGACCAGGTAGACCCTGAGGTCCTGCCTGCCTCAGCCATCCTGTGATTCTGTGAATGGGCATATCTGAAAAACACCCTCACTTGGACATGTTCTACATGGTTTTGGAGGGTCAGACAATGGTGCACCGTGATCTGTTTCAGCCACTGGTTTCCAGTACTGTCAAGGGAGTGACTGCGTGTTCTCCAAACTTAAAACTTCTTGCTGCCAGCTATAATTCTCTGTAATTGTTCTTACCTGATTAGGTTATTATTAGGGGGACTACGGTATAATGAAGATCGTTACACAATAAAGCAAGCAATTCAACCTTCAGTCATAATTTTATTATAAACAGAGGAATCCTAGTCTTCAGGTGGGCATTTAAGTGAGATACATTTTTTTTCATACAAAACCAAAGCACAATGTTAAATCAAACTGGTCTGTGTAATGAACACTTCTTAAAGTTTTAATTAAAATCATATCAGGATTGTCATTAGGTCTTGAAAAATTGATGGAATGTATTGCTGGCCTTTAAAAATCATTAGCAATTGGATACATATACAAGGCAGTGGCATAATATAATTCAAGGTGGCTAATATATGGTATACCAACTGAAAAAAAGCAACAGATTTTCTCCATTAATTCTGGAAACAATTGGGTACGCAAAAATGATCATAAACATAAATTTCTGAATCCAGCAGCTTAAAACTGGTGGGAGAAGTAAATCTACAGTGGATAAAACCTACCAGATAAAAGCTGCTGCTTGTGGTTTGCCGTTTCTTTCTCCTTTATCATAGTATTATGGAAGTATTTGTGGATCATAGTAAACAAAAAGCTATGAAATTAATGTTTTTCTATTAAAAGAAAGCATAGTGTCATAGTGGAACCTGAAAAATGGGATATGGTTCAAAGTAGCAATCAACACAATTGGCAATTCTTAATTCAGGCATCGTTCCATCAGTTTGTACACGAGTTGTAGATTTTTTTTAATACTTTTTGGAATCTACAGGAAAGAGCAGAATACAACTAATGAAATGTAAGAGAGTCTCAAATTCTTGCTGGATCACAGCCTAGTGATAACTTACAATTTTCCCTTTGCTCCTCCTCATTTGATGTTGAGAACGTACTGTGGCACAAGGTGATGATGATGACTTCCCTCCACCACCATTCATGCTTGCATGAATGTGAGAAACAACCAGAAAATAATTAGCTTTAAACTGGTTATAATAGAAGAAGACTTGGGCTGTATACTCTGCTAAATATGTGCTAATATTTGTCCCAGATTGGGAAATAGAATAGCCAAGGCAGCACAGTTTTAATGAACATTGTAGCATATGTATTCTCAATACTGTTAGGACTTGCCAGTTTTTAGATCGAAATCACAAAGATTTGCTACAGATATAAAAATATTAATATTTACAATATCTTTGAATGTTTTTACTTTTCACAGAGAAACTAAATTGTTTAAAGTTATGAGATTAGAAAATGTTTTCAGTGTCAGTGGACTTAGCAAATGCACTTCTAATACTCAGGCATAGAATAAATTAAATTTGATAAATCGGGCAATGAAATCTAATTAGATCCTTTAGTTTTCTGTTTATATGGAATTACATTGATATATTTCAAAATTGTTGAAAGCAAACAACATAAGTAAAGGAAAACCTGTTACAACAAAAATAGGTTAAAATGTAGCCCCAAGAAATAAGCTAAAGTAAAATTATACAAAACATCCACTTGCTATGAATGATGTTCAATATTTTTGTATTTTTGTTTTGTGCTTGTGTTGGCCTTGGGTGCAGTTAAATTCTGAACTATATACTGCTAGGAAAGTTTGTCTCCCTCAGGGCTGGAGCAGATGGTGGATATATTTTCTTTTTCTTCTTTTCACCATTTACAGACCGAGACTGCTGAATCTCTAGAAGAAAGTGTTTTTGCCAGAGAAAACTGCTGATGTTGGCCTTAAACCAGTAGGGTTCTTGGCTGTATTCTTGACAGGGTTACTACTAAAGCTCCAGGTAAAAGTGAAGTGTATTGAAGTTTTGCTAGTAGCAGTATTTTAAGGCAGATTTGATATCTGGTTAATAATGTTAGGTGTGTAGAATTAAAAAAGTTCTACTTATTATTTACTAGCAAGTTTTAATTTTTATTCAGCCTTTTTGTGTCAGGAAATTTTGCTTGTGTGAGGAAGTTATCAATTTAGTGTTTCCAAGTAATCACTTTTACTTCAGTTAAAAGAATAACAATCTTCTAAATCCGTAGGGAATCTTAACTATTGTCAAAAATACAGAATTTACTTGTACTCATATGATTAATGTCCCCTGGAGAATGAAAGAAAATCAATCTTGAAGTTGAGTAAAAGAATAAGTCTTATATATTGGGGGGGGTGGCGGGGGAAGAAAAAAAAAAAAAAAAAAGGAAACAAAATCTGCAAGTGAGAAAATACCTTTTCAGTGTTAAATACTAATTACGGTCAAGAAGTTGTTTCGTTAGTGTTTGTAAATTTAAGACAACTGCTGAATGGACCATTTCTTTGTTATTTTCCCATTTCAGCTTCCCTTTGAAAAAGGTCCTTGCCATTCGAATGGAACATAAAGATGTTTATTGGTCCCTAATGATGCAAACTATAGTTGTACAATCATCATTTTAGAATATGAGCTCTGTGTTCTCTTAGATTTGTTGTCATTTTATCACAATTGTAGAAGCATCTTTAAGTGTATTTGCTTTAGCAGATGGTGAATGGCCACACTGGGAATATATCCATCTTTTTTTACTGTATGATGAAGTTTTAAAGCAGATCTTTTAGCTATGGTAGCTAGAAAAAACATACTTCTGTAATAAACATTGTAGGGTGGGAAAAATGGTCTAATTTTGAAGTCCTTTATGCTGGACAAAGGAAATCAGTATATACTAGATACATGAGAATACATGACATGCTATAAATACGGAAAAATGCTAATGTTTTCTTTAATCATTACAGTATTTTTAAATTAAATATATATATATTTTTAAGAAATTTGAAATCATGCGTTTCATCTCTTTATGTAAAACAAATAAACAAAAAAAAAACACCCTGAGTGCTCTGGGGGGTGGAGGGAAAACCCTTCCAGTCCATACAGAGTTTCCTCTGAGACTGTCATTGCCATGAATTCCAGGCCTGATGCAGGCCTTACTGCTGAAGCTAATGAAAAGATTGCCACTGACTTCAGGTTCAAGAATAAGCAATATATTGCAAGCATGAAAGATATGAAAGGGAGTCCAAAGGACAAAATACTGGGTTTTAAGTCTGAAAGGAACGAACCTTTAAAGCAAAATAGAATGAGAGAGTAAATTGGAAAATGTAGTTCTACTGAAGCCATGCTCTTTGTGCAAAGAATGTGATGCTCTTTCTTCTACAATTTGCAATTTAGGATCAAGTTGATGCTGTGAAGTGTGATTTGTAGATCATTAACTCAAAGACTTGAGTTACCCATGTGTCTTTCTTGGTAATTGTAGTATTCAAATGGAGAGTGTAGAAGAACAGTAAAGAACAACAGTAATGGGATACATAATTTCAAGCAGTTTTCCAGGTCTCCTGGCTTGAGTGTTAGCTTTAAAGGTGAGAAGAAATATGGCAAAATGCCTGTTCTAAATGGTTAAAAAAAAAAAAAAAAAAAAAAAAAAAACAAACTTTACTGTAGGCTTTTAATAAAGCTGGCTAATATGTAGCCATTCCTGTGACATTAAGATCCCTGAACCTTTTCCAGAGGTCTTGGGTTTGTCTTCAATTTTTTTTTTATTTTATTTTTTTTTTCGTGTGTGTGTGTAGGAAAGTTACTTTTAGGTAGCTCATTAACAAGGAATAGCAGAGAGCCAGCAACAATGGTCATAAGGCATAGAGCACCTATGTACTGAGCTGGGGGGCTTCCTGCCAGTATACTTGGGGATCTTCATCCCCCTACCATGCAGGAATCTTGCCCTGATTTCTCCCTTTCCTGCTTTCTGGCTATCTGGCTCAATTTTCCTACTTTGTAGGCTTTAGAAATTTCACAGTTTAATTTTATTTATTTATTTATTTATTTTGCAATGGCCTTTTAAAAGTATTATTAAATACTTTCAATTGTTAACATATTTTTAAATACTTCGAATACTTCCGTTTTAATTATTCAGGAAATTCTGCTGCTTTGAAAAGTAAAAAGACTTGCTTTGTTTAGTGTTTGTAGAGAATATGCACTTGAAAAAAAAAAGGAACTCATTACTTCATATCTCGGTGATTCTTTTCTTAGCTTTACGTAGTACTGTTTATATTAGACTAGCAAGTAATGCTGGAAAAATAATAATTAAAAAATGCATTTCCATTAATATTTTGTTCTGTATTGGCTTATGATAGTGTACTGTCCTGTTCCTAGGCAGCAGAAAGTCTTCGTAGACCAAGGAAAGAAAGACATTACTAGGCTAAGTTTTGAGTTAACAGCAGTTGTGGTGGAAGCCCAGGAGAAGTAGAGAGAACTTCATAGTCTATGTTTTGTTCTGCTCAACTGAAACACATAGTGATAACAGCTTAAAACCTGTACTTATTTTTGTAATTCAGAGGTAAATGAGCACAGCATGTGTAACCATTGTTATCTTGCTGTTGTCTTGCTATCTTCTCCTTAACACCCATATGTACATACATATGTAATTTTTATTTATGTGTCTAACTTTAATGTCAATCAAAAAACTGCCCACCTTCCCTCCAAAATAGTGGTTAAAAAGATGAAAAATATAGATCATTGCTTCATTTTCTTTTCCTGTATTCACAAATAGTTGTGGTGGCAGTGTGGACATTTTCAAGTGTCATGGGTTTTGAGGTATGCACCTTCCTATTTCATACTGTGAAAGATCTGTGGATGGGGCCAGCTCAAGGTGCCCTTTTGGTATACTAATTTCTGGAAGACAAAGATCTGTTGATGTGGACTAAAAAAAGTTGTTTCCCTGAACAGCTTTTTTTCCCTGAATGGTCTTGTACAGGCAGTCAAAGGATTGATACTTTGGGACGCCTCATGGCTAAATTTTCAAACTACGTCTATTAAAAGAATATTTTTGTGAGTTGTAAGTAAATGCTTAACCAATCATTCTGGACCTTTAACTGAAAATAAATTTTAAAAAATGAACTGCAAAGTGAATGGTGACACAGATAAATTTCTAATTTTGCACTTGTTTTTGTTAAACTTCAGATGGTGTTTTACTCTTATTTTGACAGAGAATGGGGCTCTGAAATGATAATTTGATTGCAAAGAAAATTTATTCAGTGTTCACCTGACAAATGGTTCAATATTTGTGGTATTTAAATGATCTTTTGTAATGCATTATTTAAAGACTTGTACTTTCAGTGCAGAAGGCTGAGTGGGATATTGTTATTTCTAAAAGCCAGAGGAGAAATCACAGAATAAAGGATCTTAATTCTCTGCATTTTGTGTGAGAGAGAAAGTGAGCATACATAATCACCCAAGGGATGTGGTGTATTACAGCAGAGTACGATGTGTTATTGGAGTGCCAAGATGTGACTGGACAGGGAGCTACATAATCCTATTTGGGCTCCCTTTACCATTAAATTTTGGACCAGGTGCTTTTCTGCATTCCCTTCCAACCTGGGCTGTTCTATGAGTCTGTGTTCTATAGTACTATTAGTAAAAGTTAAATACCTTAGTTTTATTTGCTAATTGGACTAGCAGTTCACAAAAAGTTGAATGCAATTTTATGCAAACTTATGTAAATAATTTACAGGATAGTTCACTCTCAAAATTAATCCATTATCACTTTGAAAATAACAATTTAGAAACAGTATTATATATTAAAAAAAAAAAATATTTGCCAAATACAATCAAGCAAACAAAAAACCAACGATAATAGAGCTTGTCTTTGTATAGAGCTGAATAAATGCAATACTACAAAGCTGGGGTGATCAATCCATACCGCATGAGTAGTAAAGCCCAATAACTCTCCAGAAATGACAGGAACTTAAATTTCTTCCTTTATAGGTCCATAAAAAAAGGAAAAAAAGTTTGTTCACAAAAAGCTCCAAATAAGAGTTACATATTTAGAGCTAAAAATCCATCTTTTCACCACTAACCACAGACTATTATTAAGCAGGAGATATAGCGAAGCCATGTTTCTGAGCAATTAAAAAGCGAGTTATTAATAATATACATATATATACATATAATTAAGTTCATGAGTTTAGGTTGAAAGAGAATAGAAGGAATAGCTGGTCTTTTGTCTACTAATTTTAGCATGCTATTTTACTTTTTGCTTTGCAGTACACTACCGCATTGCCTGGTTATTGGGAATGTAATGTGGGATTTTTTTTTTCATGTATTCCAAATGATTTGCATTAATTCTTTTATTCTATTTATTTTTTGTCCTATTGTTTAAGGCTTGCTATGCAACCCTTAATTCTGCTTCTTTGAAGAATGATGTTGTTTTTACACATTTTCTTTCAGCTTTGTTTTTTTTTTTTTTTTTTTCTTTTACCTGTGTCTTAAAGTCAGTACCTTATTAGAGATACAGAATGAATACTTTTTCAAAAATTCAGTATATTTGCACCTTGGGTTGAAGTGAATGGAGCAATAAGTGCTTGGTTACTTTAGACATCTTATCTTGAATACTCAGTTTGTGAAATAATGTCAGTGAGTGACGATGTTTTGGTTTTAAGCTTACTTCTTCATCTGTTAAACTGGAAATATCGAGTGTTCTAGATGCTTATTTGTTAATGAGTATTAAATGCATGCAGTTTTCTCATCAGATTTGCATGCGTGTTATGCCTTCAGCTTTAACTCAAACATTTCTTAACTTCAAATAATTTACTGTTCGGCCATAGTATTTGTCCTGTTTCTTTGATTCAGTAGGGGAGGTAATGGGAGGTAAATGGGGAACACCTCGGAAGCTCTCCATTGCAGGTGCTTGGGTTGCTGTAAAGAGCTTAACTGGGTACTGGCCTATGTGGTCCCAGGGCCCAGTTTTTGCTAATTAACACTATCTTCTGTAATACTTCTAATAGGGAAGATGAATCACTTGTATTTAAAAAAAAAAAAAAAAAAAAAAAAAGAGCAACCAAAAACAAAACCCCAAAACCTATCAGGCTGGAATTCCTGTCAAGACAAATCTGATACAGCTGATACATTGGGCATTTTGCTGTTTTCCTTGGCATAAAAAACTCAGCTGCTCCAGACTGTGAATTGGCTGCCTGCCTTCTGCCCTTGTTCTCCCAAGTCTCCATCACACTTGTGAGATCAGCAGTATTCAGTCATGCCAGAAAGTATCGTGAGCTGGTGATGCTGGTTTAAAGATGATTTCTCTCAATACCAGATTACGAGGTTAAAAAGTATTCTAAAATCAGAGGCTTTGCAATAACGCAGGTATTCGTAGTCTGCAATCATTATCACTTATTATTGCTTCTTTAATTTTGATATATGAAAAGTGAGCTACCTAACGATGATCTCTGAGGGCTTAAAATCGGCAGCTGCTCCTTGATTATTTTATTTTTTCCCAGTACCTTTTCACAGGAGCAGTGGTAGACCCATGGGTGGCTTTGAGCAATAGTTTCTCTTCTAATCAGAGCTGTAGAAAAAAAATAAAATGAAGTGATCTGTGGGCAGTACAGGCTGTAAAATTATCTAACAGCAATTTTCTTCATTTCTCACTTACAGCTTTCCTAGCTTAAGGTGTGGAGGAAGGTTCCCTTAACTTGATGAAATGTACTTCACCCAACTGACTTTGATAGGTTATTAACCATTTCAGAATGAGCTGGGGTCTCAAAAGTATTCCTGAATGCAGAGGGGATTCTGTACACAGTTTTGTCTGTTTGTTTCAGCAAATCAGTGTGTATTGATGTTCAAATTAACACATTCTTAACATTGAATTTTTAGTGTATGCACAGTTTAAATACTCTTTAATTGGTACTCTTGGAAGGAAAATATTTATCGCCTCAGGTGTCTGAAATGTAGCCTCTGTTACAATTGCCAGGGGAGCGAATTGTGTTCTGTCCTTTGAATTCATGTTCTTGTTGGTAATTGAGGAATACTAATGTTCACTAGAGCATAAGGGTCATTTAAGGATCAGATAGAACTAACATTAGTTTGTGATGAAACAGGACAGGGATTGTGATTTGCTGAGGAATGCCATTTCCTTTTGACAGACTTCATAGGTTTCAATCTAGAAAAAAATCAAGTCTACTGACACGTCTTGTGGGTTGTCTTTCCTCCTTGAGAGATTGTCCTAGATTGAAATTTTTTTCTCGTTGAATTGCTTAAGGGATCTGTTTTCTGTCCTGAAGAGGATACAGTTCCATTGTGTGGAACTACCTTTATGTTTTGTGGAATAATATCCTGCAGAGATACTTCACTGAATCTGGGAATTTTATTGTTCTGCTTTGTTTGCATTTTGAAAACTGCATCAGTGAGTTATTTCCCTCTTTTACATGGCAAGTGTGACAGCTGAGACAAATTGCTGTAGCCTCTGTATTCTGTCATTAGTATTCAGGATCTGCTTGGTCTTCCTTGAAGTCACCTTGGTCAAGGTTTTAACTAAGGTTCAGCCTGCATATTTTTCTCTCATCTCCATCAGAGCCCCTATGGTTGTAGAAGGAATTGTAATGCACTGAGATTTCAACAGTGGACTCATTTTGTTGTGTAAATTGTGAGTTTTCTTGTTTTGAATTGCTGTTTGTAAGGCACTACTTGCTGAAGCCCAGGTTGCCTACCTCATTTCTTTGTATCACTGTATGCACCTACCTGATGAAGAAAATTCATAGTTTGTAAAACAAATTAGCCCATATTTATTTGTATTATTTGTATGTATATTGCTTGTATACATACACATTCATAAATGAAACTAGTTCTATATTTATGTATTTATTAAAAATAAAAATCTACAGGTTATATGTGGTTGCTTAAAAAAAGATGGGAAAAACAAATCTCACAAGTTCCTAAAGGAAATAATGAAAATTGTTTCATTCCTTCTGCCCTTTTTTACCCTCCACTCTTTCATGCTCAGTGTCCAGAAGCTGCCATATTATACCACTTCCTTTTACTAGATACCTGTTTGTTATGCACTTTCTTATATCCAAAGGAGGGATTTATTTAAAGTAACCTTGACAGTTTCTCCTTCTGTTGCTGAGATTGAGTTTCCATCTCTCTGTTTTGAATCTCTGCAGGGAATGTTTTCTTCAGCATGAACACTAAATGACCAGTTGAGACTTGCCTATGGAAAAAAAAGATGTTGATGATCATTTCTGCTTACAGTAAAAACTGGTCTGCTCAGGGCAGCGTTTTAAAATGTTTTGGAGATTTGAATTTTCTTGACTGCTAATAAGATACAGGAAGAAACATCAAATTGCTTTGGGATGTATTTCAAAGTACAGACATTTAATAGTATTTTAACTCCATTTACAGACAATAGCACCATTTTCTTTCTTAATAGAAAAGAAACCTCTTAAAGGTAGAAACCTATCAATTGAACTATTTTCAATTTTCTCCACTGACATCCAGTATCAGCTCAAAAGACATCCTATGCCATTATGACAGTCGAACCACGCCAGAGCAATTTGTCCAGCCTAACAAATAGAGAATTATCCCCTCAATTCACAGTTTTAAAGCAGTGCCTTTTAAACAATCCTTCAGAGGTGCTTTTTATGTGATAATTTCTAAAATATGTTTACATATGTATAAACCTTTTGCTGACTTATAGTTCGGGAGTGTGCAATATTTTTGACTGTGCTTGCAAATGCAAAAATGTTTCAACTGTAAGTGAGTTTATATCAAAGCAAATGAAAAAAACATTCTTGGTATATTATTATGTGTGCTAAAATGACGAAGTTTTCAGGAGTTTAATTAAAGTAACATAAAGATTATCAACAGCTATACTGTGGATATGCATACAACATTTCTAACAATAAGGGCAGGTCTCTGGTATTTCTGATTCAAGGCTGAATGAAAGCCAAGTCAGTGGCTATCATTCAGCTGACTTCAGTAGCTACTTGAACAACTTAGCGTAGTGTTCATATTGACCAGTATAAATGACTTTTAGTGATTTATATCGTCAGTTAGTGAAACACTTAATGTTGTTTGGCTTCTTTGATGTGAATGTAATGAGGGAGTTGCAATTTGCAATGTTAAGTCTCAATCTAACTGGAAAAGACTATTGTTATTGTCAGTTGCTATTGTTTCTGTCAGTTGACAAAACACATAGCTGCCAAATTTTGGCCAGCTGTTGACATTATACGGTGTATCAAATATTTAGTCAGTTCATTTACACATAATTATTTTAAAATGATGGAAATGTTTTGTAAATTCATAGTTATTGTTGACTAAAGGAATCTTATTAGAAATTACTATAATTAAAATCTTCCAACTATGAACAGGCAGCACCAGTGCAAATTTCCCATTCATGCTCTTTAGCCAACGTGCATCTCTGATGCAGAACTGACAGCAGTGTGTCCCTGTGGGTTTATTGGCATGTTAGCTGACTCAAAGGGGAACGTTACATTTATTGACCACTTGTTGGCTGCTGTTACTGATGGTAGTGGGTAATCTCTTGGACAGAGCTGGACCTCATGTACCAAATGTCAGATGAGGTAAGCTCTGCAGAAACCTGCTACTCCATCCTGGAAACGAAACTGCTTGCATTTGCCAGTGTGTAGTAACTGATACATTTTGTAGGAGGGCATTACAGTTCTTCAGACTGTTCATTACTTCTGCTAGAAAATATGAACTATTTTGAAAGGTCTGCCTGAAATAACATCATCGATGATTCTTTTCTGCATTAGCAAAAAAAATAAATAAATAAGTAAAAAAGAACAGAATCCAAGTTGTAGTCATCAGGAGTGGGTATTTCAAGTAGAAAGAATAGTAACTGCATAGAAATATTGGTAGCGGTGAGTAGAGGAGGCATGTGGTGTAGCCAACTGTAGGAAAAATTTCAGAAGGAGGAGGCTTGTGCATGGTGGGGAGTGTACTGGTGTGTTTTCTCTTCCTCTCTCCCTTTCTTTTTGCCGTGACAGGCAGAACAGCTGTCAGATGCATGCGTGTCACTTAGCAGGTCTGCTCATGTTCTGTCACTGTGTGGATCTGTGCTTTGTTTATACACAAGGAAGTCAAGCAGCTCTGCTGAGGATAACCTACTTGTAGTTGTTAGGCTATATGAGGTCTAACATACCAGCTACCAAACAACTCTGTAAAATGAACACGAGACCAGCAGTGTCTCTGATTTTGCTTACATGTAATTTTCCAGAGTGAAATTTATGAATGCCATGCTCAAATACATACAAATGAATTAAATTCAGTATCTGAAGTAGTTTTAACAAGTATACATGACAAATGAGTTTTGCTGTGCAAGAAAGAGAATTCTAACGTGGAGCTAGCAGAACACTTACGATTTTAGAGTAGTAAGTCACTTTTCATTTAAAAAAAAAAGTCTGGACTAAGTTGGCAGTCATTAGAAAACCTGAATTAGGAAGAACTTGAGGCACTCAGCAGGGCATTGTACTTTAGACTTACATGTTAATAAAGAAAGGGTTATACCTTTTCTAGCTATATGGAGAACAGTGTCCAGCAGGGGGAAAGAAAGACTGAAAATGGTCTTAGAACAGATATCAATGATGGATGAGGGAAAAATTCCTTAAGAAGTGTGATCAGAGCTCTATCAGGAGGAATGAATGAGCTAATTGCCCATGACTCAGGCAGTTCTAATCTGTGCATTTTCAAAATAAAGTATCTCTGTAAGCCAATATGAGGGAAAAATGCATAAGATTAAAACATGGAGAAAAAAAAAAAAAAAAAAAAAAAGGGAAATAAGAAATCAAACAGAACATACTTTCAGATTTACTGATTGTGGTCTGCAATACGGTTAATTCTGTAAACACAAATATCATCCAAGCCTTGAGTAATGAAAGGGATTTTGAAGTCTTAGACAAATACAGCATGATTACTATACACAGTGATTCCATATTTAAGAGAATAAAAAATCAATTTCTGAGCTCTAAATACTTCATGTTGTCTTTCAACAAGAAGGAGGAATGCTAATTTGACTGATTAGTTAAGGAAGCAGTTGTCATGGAGATGTCCAGGGTGTTCCTTGAATTTCTAGTGATAAAACAAGGCAAAAGTTTCATGTGTGTACCTGTAATAACTTTAGAGACATTTTTGCAATTTTAGTTGTGACTATGAAACTATTGTCAAGCTGAGATTAAAAAAAAATAAATAATAATTATATATATATATAAAGTATTCAAATCCCTTAAGCAATTAATGAGCTGCATTATATTTTTGGTGGTTTTAAAAATTGGTCTTTTCCAAAGACTAAATTTAGCCTAAACAAAAACTTCTTCCTATTGACATATTTCTGTACAAATCATATACTTTTGCCATTTCCAATGTTTGTTATTCTTAAATATATTTTTCTTAAAAATACACATGTAAACAAATTGTGGGATATATGTTAACTGATTTGCTTTGAGAAGGACTGGTGGAGGACGTGATCGTCGGGAGCTGTCTTGGGCAGAGTGACCACGCAATGGTGGAGTTCATTATTCTTGGCGAGGCCAGGAAGGGGACCAGTAAAACCACTGCATTGGACTTTCGGAGGGCTGACTTTGAGCTGCTCAGGACACTAGTTGGTGGAGTCCCTTGGGAGGTGGTTCTGAAGGGCAGAGGGGTCCAGGAAGGCTGGGCGCTCTTCAAGAGGGAAGTCTTAATGGCGCAGGAACGGTCTGTACCCACGTGCCCAAAGACGAGCTGGCGGGGAAGAAGACCGGCCTGGCTCAACAGAGAATTGTGGCTTGATCTTAGGAGGAAAAAGAGGGTTTATAATCTTTGGAAAAGTGGGCAGGCCACTAAGGAGGACTTTAAAGAAGTAGCGAGGCTGTGCAGGGACAAAATTAGGAAGGCCAAAGCTCATCTGGAGCTCAATCTGGCTACTGCCGTTAAAGATAACAAAAAACGTTTCTATAAATACATCAACACAAAAAGGAGGACTAAGGAGAATCTCCATCCTTTACTGGATGCGGGGGGAAACTTAGTTACAAGAGATGAGGAAAAGGCGGAGGTGCTCAATGCCTTCTTTGCCTCAGTCTTTAGCGGCAATACAGGTTGTTCTCTGGATACTCAGTACCCTGAGCTGGTGGAAGGGGATGGGGAGCAGGATGTGGCCCTCATTATCCATGAAGAACTGGTTGGTGACCTGCTACGGCACTTAGATGTGCACAAGTCGATGGGGCCGGATGGGATCCACCCAAGGGTACTGAGAGAACTGGCAGAGGAGCTGGCCAAGCCACTGTCCATCATTTATCAACAGTCCTGGCTATCGGGGGAGGTCCCAATCGACTGGCGGCTAGCAAACGTGACGCCCATCTACAAGAAGGGCCGGAGGGCAGACCCGGGAAACTACAGGCCTGTCAGTTTGACCTCAGTGCCAGGAAAGCTCATGGAGCAGATCCTCCTGAGAGTCATCATGCAGCACTTGCAGGGCAAGCAGGCGATCAGGCCCAGTCAGCATGGCTTTATGAAAGGCAGGTCATGCCTGACGAACCTGATCTCCTTCTATGACAAAGTGACGCGCTGGGTGGATGAGGGAAAGGCTGTGGATGTGGTCTACCTTGACTTCAGCAAGGCTTTTGACACCGTCTCCCACAGCATTCTCCTCAAGAAACTGGCTGCTCTTGGCTTGGACTGGCGCACGCTTCGTTGGGTTAGAAACTGGCTGGATAGCCAGGCCCAAAGAGTCGTGGTGAATGGAGCCAAGTCCAGTTGGAGGCCAGTCACTAGTGGCGTCCCCCAGGGCTCGGTGCTGGGGCCGGTCCTCTTTAATATCTTCATCGATGATCTGGACGAGGGCATCGAGTGCACCCTCAGTAAGTTCACAGATGACACCAAGTTAGGTGCGTGTGTCGATCTGCTTGAGGGTAGGAAAGCTCTGCAGGAGGATCTGGATAGGCTGCACCGATGGGCTGAGGTCAACTGCATGAAGTTCAACAAGGCCAAGTGCAGGGTCCTGCACCTGGGGCGCAATAACCTCAAGCAGAGCTACAGGCTGGGAGAGGAATGGTTGGAGAGCTGCCTAGAAGAGAAGGACCTGGGAGTGATGGTGGATAGTCGGCTGAATATGAGCCAGCAGTGTGCTCAGGTGGCCAAGAAGGCCAACGGCATCCTGGCTTCAGGAACAGCGTGACCAGCAGGGCTAGGGAGGTGATCGTCCCCCTGTACTCAGCTCTGGTGAGGCCGCACCTCGAGTACTGTGTTCAGTTTTGGGCCCCTTGCTACAAGAAGGACATCGAGGTGCTTGAGAGGGTGCAGAGAAGGGCGACGAAGCTGGTGAGGGGCCTGGAGAACAAGTCCTACGAGGAGCGGCTGAGGGAGCTGGGCTTGTTCAGCCTGGAGAAGAGGAAGCTCAGGGGTGACCTTATTGCTCTCTACAGATACCTTAAAGGAGGCTGTAGCGAGGTGGGGGTTGGCCTGTTTTCCCACGTGCCTGGTGACAGGACGAGGGGGAATGGGCTTAAGTTGAGCCAGGGGAGTTTTAGGTTAGATGTTAGGAAGAACTTCTTCACTGAAAGCGTTGTGAGGCACTGGAACAGGCTGCCCAGGGAAGTGGTGGAGTCACCATCCCTGGAAGTCTTCAAAAGACGCTTAGATGTAGAGCTTAGGGATATGGTTTAGTGGAGGGCTGTTAGCGTTAGGTTGGAGGTTGGACTCGATGACCTTGAGGTCTCTTCCAACCTAGAAAATTCTGTGATTCTGTGATTCTGTGATATTACACTATTGCAATTTTCTGCTTTTAGCATAGCTTTATAAAGCTATTTTCATAATAAGGCCTTATAAAAATCCACAAGATAGTAAGATGGTCAGATCTATTTTCAGAATTGAGGTCCCTAACTGCTGTTATATTTGTGGTGTAGCTTAACCATGTTTGTTTCCCCTTGCTTTATATGTGACACACAAAATTTGACATGTAAGACAGCAAGAATCAACTATGCTGTCCCAGATAGAATAAGAACAGTTTAATTTGTCTCTATAAGGATACACTTAGGATTATTTTATGTATTAACACTTTATCAAAAGGTGTGTTGCCCCTGGAGCAGAAAGCAAGGAGTTTATTTGCTTCATAGGACTCTTCTGCCAGGAGCTGTGCTGTTCTACAAAGGAAATGAACTGTGTTGTATCTTTAAGTACTACAGCTCAACGTCTGTTAGTACAGTTGAGTCCAGGCTTTGCGTTATGTCCTTTTTGTCCCCCTGACACAAAGAGGAGGATAACAGTTTCCACACCGTGCATTTCTCCTTGTATGGTCTGTGGCACTGAAGGTATGTGATGCAAAGTAGTAAGAGGGACTTCCTGCTACGTTCCTTATCTACCAAGCTACAAGTCTAGCCTTAGGATAGCAGATTTCATTACCAAAAGTTGTACAGATTTTTTTTTGGGGGGAGCATAGCTTCTCTGTTTCTGTCTTTGATAAAAGAAAAAAACACTTTAAAAGTCATATTATGTTATTTGTTTGTTGGAATTATCATCTTAGACTTAATTTTAGGATCAGAGGAGAGAAGAGAGAAAAGGCTTCCAGAGATCTTTATATCAGTTTCACATTTCTTAACTAGATGCGCCTAGTATGTAGTAGAGGTCAGAAGACATTATTAATGGTGTCCCAGAGAAGTTTATTTTGGTCTTCCAAAATGAAAAATAATTCAGATCTTTCTCTTGCATTGAACTGTAACAGAACATTAAATACTATTTTAAATTATTGCTAAATTTGGATCTGAGCATTGAATGCTTTGATCATAGCTGAACTTGAGATACAGGGAAAAAAACAAAAAGGCAAAAAAAAGCTCAGGCATTTCTTTGAAATCATTAGAAATTTCTGAAGTATATGTGATTACGTGTAAGGCAGAATCTCAGATGAGACTACAGAAGTCTGTCAAATGAAATATCTCTAATTTTGAACATATACTTTCATGGGTGATGTATAAATATAGTTATTAAAATAGGTTCCTCAGACTTCAAAGTGTGTATATACTTTGTAATTACTGTATCAGACTTCAGATTTAGAAGAGGAAATTTTACTGGTCATGTGAGTGGTAAAGGACAGAAGGCTGAGGACTATTACGTATATTTAAGAGAATGGTTTATTCTGTATGTGACGAGACAAGGAAGATTACTGAATATGAGATCAAAGAGGAAAAACATTTGCAGGAAAGCTACATGAAAGCTCTGAGGAACCAGTCATTTCTGGTACACTGCCACAATCTTTTAGCTGCAGTTTGTAATTTACCTAATTAATTTATTGAAAGAATCACTTGCACATAAAATACCATTGAGTTCCTGCTGTGTTTAATGTCAAGAATTTCTGAAAGCATAGTCTGTTTCTGTGCACTGATGGTTTGAATTCGGTATTGAATGGCAAAATGGACTTTGAAAATGGAATGTAATGGGTTTTATTCTTTCAGCTGTCTTTTAGACAAATGGAAGTAGCTGTTATCACATTAAGACTTAAATATTTTGTTAAATAATTTTTATATGGGAAAAATGCTGTCCAAACATAAAAATAAAAAATACTCATCTGACCTTCATTATAAGAGTTAAGATTTTATACATAGAAAAACACTGGTAGATTTATTTTTCAGGAAATAGACTATGAAGTGGGATAAATTTATGACAAATATTCGACTAATAAGTATAAGATATGCAAAGTGTTCTTTTGCCAACATCTATTTCTCTTTCCATGTACGTTATGCAAGGTTAAGCTGTACTAGCTTTTTGAGTTTGACTTAATGATTGTCATTATTTTTAAATTGTTTATAATCCCAAATATCCATAATGAATTGGCTGAAGTTTGGTTTTATAAATTTGAATGTAAAGCACTATTTGAAACAATGATCATATGCTTGGATTTTGCTTGCTTAGCAGTTTATGACATGAAGAGCATTATGCTGATGACTTTTCCATACAGAATATACTTAATCATCATGGCAAACTTAATGAAACTGAAGACCCTTAAAAAGTGAATATGTGTATGTTTTGTGATGATGTCATGAAAAATTATTTTTAAATGTGTTTGTAGAAGGTAGTAGGATTATCATTGCATAGAAAGCTTTAATTGCACATTTCTGCTTAATGATACAGCCTGGCTTACTGTTTTAAGTGCTTTGTCTATCATTTCTGTGCTATAGAGAGAAAGATTTTTAACTTTGTGTACCTAGTTGTGAGAGGTTAACTTTGCTTTTTGTATGTTCTGGCTTAGCCTATTAGTTAATCTGCAGTAACGCGTGCGCAATGGAGGTTTCTTTCAATTTGACAAAATCTGTTAAGTTTTTATCTTAACCGAATGTGCTGAAGTCCAGAGATGCTTGGGCAAATATCTGCCCTATGGTTAGGTTATTCCTGGAATTTAAATAGAAGAGAAAAAAAAAATCACCTTGTGAAGAATTCACCCTTCTGAATGAAGCAGTTGCCTGAAGGACCTCTAACATAAACTTCATTGGGAGGGCTGTTTACTACAGTTGGCAACAAGTAAACAATAACTGAGAAAATTAGACCCTTACACTGGCCTTGTCTTTTTTTTTTTTTTTTTTTTTCTGCTCATGCTTTATTTTAAGGCCATGCTTAAGCACCTGTGCCTTCTTCAATGTCTTTATTGCAATGATGAAGAAGGAAGAATGTCGCACAGCTTTTGTCAGCGTTGCTTTGTCTCCTTCACAAGGAGAAACACTTGTTTTCAGCAAAATCTGTGGTCACTTGATCACCCCTCACCCTGCAATCCCTTTTGGATGAGCATGGTTACTCTGGTTGTGCATTCCCAGGCCTTCAATATTTTCTGCTTTTTCCCTTATGTTCTTTGGTGGCCTTGACTACTAACTCCCCTGGCTTCAGTAAAAATCCTTGTTTCGCTTGAACTGCAGCTGCAACTCTTTCAGATCAAAAGAGGGGATTGACTCCACTGGACAGGGAGTGAAAGTTTACTTCACGTGTTCTGAAGCGTGGTATATAAACCTTTTCTGTGCTGCAGGGACAGATATTTCAGTATTCAGTTAGTATTTCCTGTGAATCTGCTCTAGACCATGCCAGAGAGGAATGACCCAGGCTTGGGTGCTATCAGTTGTACAGAACACTCTGTGAGGAAAAAAAGAAAATCAGTGTAGTAAATGGGAAAGTATACGTAACTATGGACTTCTATAGATCATGAGAATCACTTGCGGATCTCCCAGCAATTCTGGAGAGTTCATGGTCTTGTGATCGTGCACATAAGTGGTTGATAAATCAGGATCTCATGGAGGTGCATCCAGATTTTGTCAAGAAAGTAGTGACCCTTTCAACCGTTGGGCACACCTGAAAGGGGCTTGCTAGTTTAGTTTCCTCTGAAAGGAATCTACTTTGCACACAGAAAAAACACTTACAGAACAGAATTGAAGAGATCATATAGGATATAACCTAAAAATTGCAGTGTTTCTCTGAATATAATGTCTCAATTAGACACAGAATTAGTGACAATAATTCTGGCATACTCACATCCTCAGTTGTGTATTTTTCATCTACAGGTTTTGCATAGGTATCCCGTGAAAATCTGTTTACAAAAGAGTAAGTGTATATGCTACCACTGACCAGAGAGTGATCCAATTGATGTCACTTACTAATATAGTCTTTTTAAGATATCATAGTTTTTTTCCTTCATGATATTACTGTGTTTGGGAAAACAATCTAATGCTGCTCTGTATGCAATATAGTATGTATCTGTCCTGTGAAAGTAACTGCTTAAATTCTGTTAGGAAACAACTAAATAATGTCAGCCTGGTCTACATTCCAGATCTAAAGAATTGCATTCATACATACATTTTCTAATAATATTTCAAATATTCATATACTGGATTTATGTGGCAAAGGTTTAGTAGAAGGGAAGAGACAGGGGTGGCCTTTGTGAGCAGAGTCCAGCAGCTGCCCCACGTCAGATCAGAGCCAGTTCCAGCCAGCTCCAAAATGGACCCACTGCTATGCAGAGCCGAGCCAGTGAGCGATGCTGGCTGGGCTTCTGGGAGAGCAGGTTCAAGAAAGGGAAAAAAACCTGCTGTGCTGGGAGAAAGGAGTGAGAAGCAGCCCTGCAGCCCCCCCTGAACAAGGTCAGTGCAGCAGGAGGGCAGGAGGTGCTCCAGGCACACAGCAGCAGTTCCCCTGCAGCCTGTGGAGAGGCCCCTGGTGGAGCAGGCTGTCCCCCTGCAGCCCATGGGTCCCACATGGAGCAGATCTCCACACTGCAGCCCGTGGTGTGGCCTGGAGGAGGCTGCGGTCCATGGGGAGCCCCTGCAGCAGCAGGCCCCAGGCTGGAGCTGCAGCTTGTGGAGAGGAGTCCACGCAGGAGCAGGGGGTCTGGGAGGAGCTGCCACCTGTGGGGGACCCGTGCTAGAGCATTTTGCTCCTGGGGGATGGACCCTGTGGTATGGAGCCATGTGGGAGCAGTTCTTGAAGAGAACGCAGGCAGCCCCCACAGTCTCAGTTCAGGAAGGATGGCATCCTGTGGGAGGGACCCTACGTGGAGCAGGGGCAGAGAGTGGCTGTGAAAGAGTGGCAGAGATGAAAAGTTAGGGACTGACTGCAGCCCCCATTCCCCGTTCCCCTGCACTGCTCGGGGGAAGAAGGTGGAAGAGGCTGGGTGGTGTGAAGGTGTTACTAGTTTGCTTTAGGTTCCTTGCTGTTCTAGTCTGTTAGTAACAGGCAATAAATTATATTTATTAGTCTCCCTGTGTTGAGTTTCTTTTGCCCATGACAGTAATTGGTGAAGTCCCTGTTGTTAGCACAACCCTTGAGCCCTTTTCCGTTATATTTTCTCTCCTTGTCCTGTTGGGGAGGGGGAGAGAGTTGTGGTGGAGTTTAGCTGCCCATCGGAGTGAAACCACCACAGTTCTGTACCCTAAGATCTGTAAGATGAAGATGTTTATGTTGGAAATCTTTGTAGGTTAGGATTACTTGTAGGGAATTAGTTTTCAGACTTTTTATTGCTTTGACTGAAGAAGCAATAACTCACTGTAAGATGATTTTGTATTTCACATTACTTTTCTCTGTCAAACATGCGCATATGGATTTCATCAGGATAAAGCAGTGCAGCGAGTAAAATCTGTATTCAAAGAATCTAGATTTTTAATGATTTAGACAGTTGAGAATAGGTTTGATGTTGTCAGTTACGTAAATGTTAATGACTAACATTCTGGAGTTCTCTTCCCCAGCATGTATTTGTCTGTCTCCCAAACATACATTTGGGCCTGTCACTGGCGTGGGCTTCAACAGGTTCTATTTTCTGTCGTCTTGTCCGCAGCAGGAGTCACAAAAAGTTAACTCAGCTGAAGTCACTTGGCATTTTCTCATTTGCTATGTTATGGCCAGTAAATTTCATCATAGAGAGGAAAAAAAAGGACTCAGGGAGGCAAAAGCAATACGATGTTAGGCATCACATAACTTGTTTCAATGTTCATTGGCATCACTTTATGAAAAGTATTTTGTGTATGCTATGGCCTTACTTACATAGCCAGTTTGAAGGAATTAGATTGAAGTTATAGTAACTTAACTTCTATGTGCTTGTTAGAAGAAAGGCATTTCAAATTATTAGGGGGGTTCTGGACAGTGCTGTGGTTTTGGTGACAAGAGGTTATGCTATTATATAGAAATATATTATTTACTGACTTTTTAATTGGTGTTTGCATAGAAGTATTTGATACTTGGGTACAGTGGCCTTGTAAAATGTACAGAAGAGTTGCTCTTTGGTTAACTTATTTTGGTTTTGAATTTATTTCAGTTAATTTTTGTGTAGAATTTTGGTCAATATATATTAATTGGCTGAAGCACTCAGTGTATAAAAACTTAAATCTTGCCTTAGAAATTGTAAGATACTCTGGGAAATTGTTCTCTCAGAATGTAGCTTTTTGCTTATTTTGCTTATCCTGCTGTTGTTATTCTACTTTATTTTTTTATTAATGATGCAAGATTAAATCTATTAATTCGCTTTAGCATATCAAAATCTATAAGACTCAGACACCATATTGGTAGTTATCAAGTAAATGTCCTAGTTGTCTTTCATTAGAAAACTAGAGCAACTTGTTACTAGAGCAACACTGGGAACTTCTATAACATGGAACTTACTGTGGTAGAAAAAAGAACAGATATTGGGAAGATTCATTTAAACAAAATGGGAAGGGGTGTTCAAGTTGATAAGGCATGGCACTCAGAAAATAAACGCACAAGCTAAATTACATAGTCTTTTATGTTAAATTACATAGTCTTCTTGTTAGACTACCTTCAGGAAAACAGTGGAAAGGTTTGTTCAGACAAACCCACAATAATTCTCATTGGAAACAGAGATGTTTAGATAAAGACCCAAGAAGTTGTTACTGCCAAAGTAGGCGACTGCTGAAGTGCGTCCTGAGTCAGGTTGCCTGGAATCTCTCAAAGATGAAGTCAGAATTGAGGGGTTCTACTCTGTGTATTTCACCTGTGCAACTCAGTTTTCAAGTCATACTCGAGCTCTGTTGAACCACTTGTAAAACTCATTGAAATGGAGGTGTTGGTGTCCCTCTTGCACTCACCACAGTGATGTGGCAAACAAGAACCAAGTGTCCCTTCTGCCTGATTTGGGGTGGAAGCTTCAACTCAAGAATTGCACGTGATGATGACAATGTTTATAATTAAGTTCTGAGGCCTGACTTCTGGTTGAAAAGAGTCTTAAAAAGTCATTGTGCCAGCTAACAGGTGGGGAATATCTAGTCTGTTAGAGCAGTAGTGTGGAAGGATCAAGCCTCTTAGTACTTGCTCCAGCAACAGAAGGAATTTCAATGGGAGAGATTAAACGGTAACTTTTATTTTTTTATAATATCTTTTAGTCTTGTAGCTAAAGAATCTTCCTGGGGATGTGATATTTGAGAAGGAATAATTTGTCTAAATACTGTTTCAAGGTTTTTTTTTGTTTTTTTTTTTTTTTTTTCCTGTGAAAAAAAATTTCTCTGAGTTGTGAGAAATATTCCCTGCTGCTTTAGTTATTGAAGCCACATTCTTTTCTCTGATTGCTTTGTGAGTCTGAAGGCTTTTGTAAACAGAATCCAAGTTAATTTAGAGAGTTTAATACTGATTTGAAACTATATAACCAAGGGCACAACTTGTTCCCAAAAGGCACTTAGATATGAATGTGATGGTTATAATAGCCAGAGTTAAAGAATTTTGAGTGATTCTGTTATAGGCAAAAACTTTAGGGATACTGTTAGCTGGCTTGCCATAATTAAAACAATTTCTTATTATAATCTGACTTTAGTCAAGCATACCTGACAGTGGAAATTAACCTTTCTAAAATTTCCATCTTTCATGCCTGAAATGTCTTTGAAGTGCGAGTATATTAGAATGAATTTTTGCTTATTTTATCCTGCCATACAGATTTGTGTGTGTGTGGCAAGCTTTGAGAGCTCTCTGTGATGCAAGTCTTTTATATCTGTTCATTTGAATTCAGATAAGCTAACTATTTGCAGAGTAAGATAGACTCAGTTTGTAAGAAAGTTAGGCTTTGATTTTGATTTGGTATATCTTACCTGGTTCAGTTTTCATTTACACTGCAATAAATGATATGCCATAACTGATGGCAGCATTTCTGGTCTGAATAGCCTCCAAATACACATATAGTGTTGTAAAACATATTTTATAGGACTGGATGCTACAGATGAAAACTACTAGTTGTGTTTTAATCAGCAGATATCTTGATAGCTGAAGTGATGTGCTTGAGAAATGGTGTCTTTCTTTAGGAGCTTTTGGCATACTTGGGCTCTCTTGGCTCTTGTTTTTGTCCTGTTTTCCTTTTCTAAGGTATGAAGTCTTTGCCATCGTAGGTAATATCCTAATGTTGTTGCTACCCTGTCTGTCTCTGCCTGGTTTATAGTCTGCAAAGTTCTGGACTGTTCTAGTTATAAATTTGCCAGAGCAGATTTTACCAGTTTCACACAGAGAAAATTGCAATGACTACTTTGGTTTTATTCTTGAAGTATTTATCTGGCAAAATATTCAATTCCTTGGTTTTAATATCATTACTTTTATTTGTTTCCCATGCCAGTTAACTCCTCTGCAGCCATATTGTTTAACCTTATCAAGATAGTTGGATTGTTTCTGTTCTTTTCCTCTTTTTGGTTCTCGCTGAAGAGAGCAATTTGTGTTTATTTCACCTAAATCTTATCATATAAAACTCCCTCAGGAATTTAATTCCTTTGCTGTTCTTCAAGTCTGTTCTAATTTGGCAATAATTTTCTGGTAATATGCCCAGAACTGAACACGCTGTTCCAGAGGCAGCTGTGGAAATGCAGTATACTAAGTACCCAAACACTGTCATATGTAGCTTTTGATATATCCAGCCTACCACTGCAACGGCTTTCTTGCTACCAATTCACACCTAAGTAATAAAATATCTTACTTTTTCTCTTAACTCACCTGATTTTTATGTTGCTCTGAAGATTTCTTTTTATTCAACAACTCTTCCAATTCTTTTTCTCAGTCTAATCCAATCCAATTTAATTATTTTCAGATTATGTTTTGAAAATATTTGTTTCATTGGTATTGCTTTATATTTCAACTGGTATAATTTATTTATTTCTTCAGCATATTATTTATTGAATCTGCCAGGTCATTGCTGAGGATGTTGAGTGCTAGGCCTACTAAAGAACTGTATATCACCCAAGAAGGGACATTTCACTGTGCAGTACACACTGTGTCTTAAAACTTCATTGAAAGTAGATTATTATGAATTCAAATAAGTGTGAATTAATTTTGTGACTGTATTCAATCACTCATGAAAATAGGAACAGTTTTAATTCATTAGGTGGTTTTGTTTTCCTTTTCCCTGTGCTCTTCTGAATAACTATGAAATTCAATCAGAAATCACATGGCAAAACTGAATGACTTTCTTCTTCCCTGTGGATTGGTATTTTTTTTATTTTTAAATTAACTTTTGATGTCGCTTACTTGCATGCAGGCTAATAGTCTGGTTTAGACACAAATGACCCTACATATTTTAGAGGCCTAATTCTATAAAATGAACAAGCATATCCTTCCATTAGTTCCATAAAGAAAAAATGAAAATTCTCCCTTTCAATCCAGTCCTCTCGTACAGGAAGTAGAATATAGTTTTCAGGGCCCAAAGTAGCCCTGTATTCAACATATTGTTTAATTTTTCACTGTTGAAGGTACATATGTGAACAAAACTTTTCAAGACAAGACCTTTAGGTATGGACAGTAAGTCATGGTAATTATAAATAATATACCATATGAATTTCTACTTGGACACTTTCTGGCTCTGGTGAGAGTAATAAGCTCTGTTCTTACCTTTCACGTGCTCTCTTAGCACTTATCTTTAGCCTTTCATGAGCCTAGGTGGAAATGTAAGCAGCACTAAAATGAAAAGTTGGCTCAGGAAAGGAACATACCATATAAAATGCCTTCCAAACACAATGTTTTGATTTTTATCCGAACGTACGAAACTGTTTAGTGTATTTTTTACTGAGGCAGAGATGATGACTTTTTCTTTGGTGAGCCCAGACACTTTTTTCTGAGCACTGTCTGTGCTGTGCACTTAATGACACAAATTGATATTTGTCCCTTTAATTAATGCTATATCTGAAGAAGTATGTTTAATGAAGTCAGACTGTTGGAACTAAATAACATTAACCTAGACTTTTCTAAACTTAGTGGAGTCCTTTATAATTTTTATTTTTCTTTAATACTCTTAAAATTTTAATTGCTTTTAATAGATAAGTCAGAACAATTTGATGTGGTACCACATTGCTCCCCGCTAGCTGGGCTGGAGTTCTCAGGTGCAGAAAAGGCATTTCTCCCATGTGCTTAAATAGAGCATCAGGCAGCAACAGTGGAATATAACTCCTGACAGGCTCTTGCTTAAGATGTACATACTTGCCCACAAGCTTGGTAGT
Organism: Aythya ferina; assembly: GCF_964211825.1. Lineage (NCBI taxonomy): Eukaryota > Metazoa > Chordata > Aves > Anseriformes > Anatidae > Aythya > Aythya ferina. The sequence goes on along the minus strand of NC_140300.1, from coordinate 48,545,727 downwards.
TGTTTCCTAGAATGTCTACAGAAGAAACAGGAACTCAAGGGCTGTGTTTGATTATAGGCTCTAATTTTGAGCTCCTTCTGACCTATCCTCAGTCACTCAGTTTAGGCCCTTCCCATCTGAGTGCAATTATTCCTTTATTCTGTAGCTTACCTCTCTGCTTTCACCGTCCTTATTTTTCCATTAGTAGTTCCTTATCCTTTTGTATACCTGTTAGGATATCTTCTCCTTTGCTTCTTCTTGGCCAGGCATAATACTGAGAGGACAGCTGCAGTAGAATTGATGCTTGCTTTCCTAGTCTCTTTCCATAGAGATTTGAGTTCTAGCAAATGCAGTTTGAGGTTCACTTTGTGGTCTACAGTGGATGTGAGGCATGCTTGTTGAATCTTCTTATGATTTAACCACCAGACTTGATAAAAAATTTGTTGAAGATGTGAAGATTTTTGTGTGTGTGTGGATTTATATGTCAGGTCAAGCTGGAGGAATTACTGGAAGATTTGTAAAATGTATCTCTGTAGTCACGGAAGAAATCCTCCATTCCCAGTCTAGTTTCGAGTGAGTGGAGACACTTTGTGTTTATTGAAAATAAGCACCCTAGAAACTAGGAAAACTGTAAATGTGAAAACAGTAGTTTTTGTATATACTATTTAAAACTTCTAGTGGTGGTTGTTCAGTTTCTAAAAGCAGGAAAATGACTTTGAAAACATTGCACTGCCCAAATGGTTAAATTTTGGCTCAGAATAATAATAATATAAAACAGGGCATTTAATGGAAAATATTAAATTAATAATTGTACAAAGAATGACTTTAATAGCAGTTTTCCCTTGGCAACAAAGTGATGGCAATAATATTTAGCTCTTATATGCCAATTTCCATTTTCAAAGTGCTGCACTTAGTTAATAGGATTGGTAGAAAGGACAATGACTGTCATCTAAAGCTCTCCCATTACTTTACATCTTCTTTTAGGATTGCGTGGGGAATCCTTCATGGGGGGAAGAGCTTTGAGCCATAAAGAACTGCTTTGTTCCCGTCAAAAGAGCTGACTGATCTCCCTTTGTGTATTCCAAATACAAAAAGTTTATGACCAAAACTTAGAAATGTTTGCAGAAACATGAAAACTGAAAAATACCAAGTGTTTCTACCATTGTCTCCTCCTAACCAGCAAGACGGCTATTTCATAGTACAGATTTTATATAATAAAGCTGTAATCTGGGGTTCTACAAACTACAGGCATTTCAATTTGCATCTCCTCTCACAGTGGATGTGTCTTACAAATTGCTTATCTGACCGTTCAAAGTCATGACACTCTGAAATGTCTTTTAGAAATAGGTCTATTTATATGACTGATGAAAAAACAGGGAGAGAGACCCTTCTGAGATCACCACAGACCTTTAGAAAGAGTCCCTACAGAAGAGCTAGCCTTTTTACTGCTTCTTGTAATTTTGTATTTAGTAGCAAGGGATTCTTTCAGAAGCTTTCTTCATTACTGCTCAAGAATTTCAGTAATTAAGAAAGAATGAGATTAAATGCATGTGCAGCAAAGGACTGTAAACATGTTTACCCATTTTGATAAATTTTCCTGCAATTTTTTCTTTTGTAGCATTGATTCATTTGCATCATATACTAAGTGGAAATGAGCAAGATGTAAAATTAATCCACCCTTGTAACTATCTGAAGAGAGTAATTATCTGATGCTTACAAGCTGTTTCTAGAATAGATCCTTCCTAAGCTACATTAAATTTCATTGTATTTGAGTCTTAAATTAGAGTGGATCACATCCTTTACCAATGTAAACAATGCAGCTCCACTCAAATCAGTGGAGCTATACAAATTTTCTCTTATGGGAGCAGTACCCAGAAGTATGCAAGTCTCCACTGCAAAATTGATGTTATGAAAATTAATAATCATATCTGTGTGTCTATTCTGAAAAATCAGTGCGTGGAAAATTTACTGTGCTTGTTCAATTCTATTCAGTTCCCATATCAGATGTGCTCAGTCTTTGGAGCCATGGAGCAAAGCCCCTAACAAACATCACTCCAAACAGGCAGAAGCTTAAGAACAGGCAGAAGAAATTCAGATTTGACAGCCGTGTGATAAGTATGCATAAATCAACGTGCTGTCTCCTGAAACCAGAGTTTAAGACTTCTGGAGAATGGAGAATGGAAAATTGGTAAATAAAGGTTAAACAGAGCTGAAAGAGGCGAAGTAGATTATTTATCTCTTTGGTTGTTACTGTTTTTTCTGTCTGGTCCTTGGTGTTAGGTGATGTGGTCTGTTTGTTTGTTTGCCCTTGTTTGGTGGTTTGTTTGTTTTTTCCGTCTTCTCTTCCAGTGGTGGTAAAGTCTTTGTGATTAGAAGAGCAGCCCTGGGCATGCCAGTTCCTCACTGATCTGAATGCTGCTTGTTTCCACCGTTACCTCCTCCTCTTGGCTCTTCTTATGCCTGAAACAAAACCACTGGCAGCAGAACAGACAGGCGTACAGCAGAGGGCTATGTGAAGGGAGGCAAGGCCTGAGGCAGCGCAACCACCCTCCTTGCTGGGGGTTAGGGGGTAGGTAGGAAGGCAGATGGGGAGGGATGGGACAACAGGCTGGGTGACCTGACCTGTCAGCTGGGTCTAGTACTGAGGAGCTGTATGTTGAACAGGATCAAACCTAGAAGGAGCTTTTGTCTGTGTCCTTTGGCTTAAAGAAGTAACGTAACTTTGAGGTAGCTGGGAGAGTGCTTTTAATAAATGATCGCTGCTGATGAGCATCTGTGTGAGTATAGTTTCAGGTACCTGTGGCAAATTCTAGCCAAGTCAGGCAAACGCTGATGGAAACCTTGTGGAAAATATATTTTCATTTGAGAGTCAACAATTTAAACTTTTAAATATAGATTAGTTTTCTGATTTGTCTGCAGGGCTTGTGAAATGTAGCACTGACAAGTGCGGAGGAAGCACACTGACTGGGTGGGTGGAATGGGATTATCTCTTTTTGGCAATGTCTTTGATTTAGATTGACATAAGTAGCTCATGAAACTTTTTTTAGCCCTTCCTTGTACTGCAGTGCTGTAGTCACTTCATTATTACATTACTTATGGGGGGGAATCCCTTCCAAATGCCTCCCCCCCCTTGTGAGTTTTTTTTTTATTATTATTTTTTTTTTTAGGGGGGGAGGGGGAAGGGAAACAATGCAAAGTACTTTTGTATAGCTAGGGTGCTGTAAAAGTGAGACCCAGAACCTTGATTTGCCCCTGTTTAAGGCTGGATTTGAGAGTGATTTTACAGTCTCTGAATAGTGGAGGAACTGGAGCGAATTTGAGGTTCTCATATATTCCAAAATGTCTTCCTGAAGATTCATGAAGTTTATTCTAAGTGATTTCTTTCTGAAACCTGGTGGAGAGAACTGATATAATAAGGCAATATTAAGAGTTAGCAAACTTCTTACTTAACATACTGCTCTTCTGGGTTGCTCTCTTGTTGGTTACTTGTAGCACATTCTAAACCTATTTTTCAGTAGCTCTGTAAGTGTTTCTAGACCTTATGAAAGCCTGAATGATGCAAATACATTATCTGTCTTTGAGCATAATTACTAATCACATTTCAGAATTGAAATGTGAATACTAACACTTTATAAATCAAATAGGGTTTTCATTAGTGAAAATCAAGTCCATTTGCACTAGAGAAATGAGGCATAAAAAATATTTATGCAAATCTAAGCTTTTCATTTTTACTTTTCTCCTCATATTGATGCTTTCATATACTCTGCAGTGTACTTCATGGTCAAATTATTCAAAAATAGATGCATGAGCTTAACTTTCAGTAAATACCTATGATTAGATTTAGGTCACATCTGAGTATCAAATGGAAAGATACGAAGTCCTCAGCCAAGATTTTACCAACTTTACCTGGATGTTTGGCATTGCTTACAGTATGATTTTGATCTTAGTGATTTGCTTTTCTATACATACTTATATATAATTAGTCTTAAAATGCTGTGAACTGAGGTTTGAGATTAAGAAATGGAACCATGGAAAATTTACTTTGTGTTGTCATAGATGATGCTGGCCAAATTTGTGGCTAGAAATCAACACGCTGGGTCTTAGCAGACTTGCTAGGAGAGGTTGGCATTTCAAGACCTGGCCTTTATTTCTGGCTTTGCTACCACATTGCTGAATATTACCACAATGCTGGGGTACAACTGAAGACAGTTTCTGGGAAGCCATAATCGCAGAAGCCACAGAAGAAGGTAGGAACTCTTCCATCGGTTTCCATGTATGTCAAGACAAAGTTAGTTAGTCTTCAGCATGAGAACCTTGCTTGGAAATTTCTCAGTGGTTCAAACGTAGAGACTCTCATTTGATATCCATATTGTGTTTCTGTATGGTTCTCCCTCACTGAAAATTGAGAGAAATGATACACACTTCCTCTGTGAAGTGCTATAAAATCCACTAATGAAAGGTGTTACATAAAGACTTTTCCCCAAGGCTGGAGCTGTGAAAAAATGTGTTCCCAGTGAGGAAAATTATTAAGCTTAGCAGTATTCATTTACCTTGTGTAAATGTGATTTCTAAAAAAAATCAAAAGGAACTTGCATTGCATTTGAGCTTTTCTTAGCCTGTGAGACACTCGTGGGGGGAAAAAAAATAAATCCATTCTTTCATCTCTTAGGGACCATAACACTGTAGGCAGTGGCTTAGTACATTGCCTTCTCTAATTCTTCTATTATTGCGAATTATCTTATCTTCTGCTGACAGCTTATAACCTATTATTACAATAAAAATCATGCTTGATACGAAAATGCTTTTGCTGCATCAAATTGGAGCTCAAAGCATTATTTCTAGATGTACTCCTCTGAATGGGTAGGGGGGTTTGTTTATTTTTTCTCCAGTTATCACTTTATTATGTGATATTGCAATAACCCTAATGATATAACTTTTATTTGGGGCATTCTAAAAGCACCAGTACTGGCAGTTCTGCAGAAACTGCAAAAGTAAGGGTGCAAAAAATTTCAAAATCATAAATTGTTTATCCTGAGCTTTTAACGTGGTTTAATCACAAACATATTTGAGGGCAAATAGGAATTCTCTTTTCCAGTTTTGAAGTTGATATTTTTCTCTATTATATAAGCGCTTGTGCATTTGTGGGAAATATGTCCTTATTGAGGTCGTTCAGTTTTCCATTTTTTTAATGAATATGGTTGTATAGTAAAAGTTGTCATCTTCTTCATCCTCATTATATGAGTGCTTCACTAATGCTGTTACCCACTCGTATTAGTTCAGTATTGAGGCCTGTTTTTAAAATATTTGGTAAGGATCCCTCTTTTCGTGAATTAGCACTAAAAAAACCCTCTGCTATGTGTTATGATAACTGCCTGGTTCTTGCTGGATTTGATAACAGATATAAGGGAGTCACTTTCAGTGGAAAACTATGTGTTCTCTAGAAATGTATAGAACTTTGCCTCAGTGCTACTTATTGTCTCATAGCCTCATAATTTATTTTCCTGCATTTAATGCACGGCTTTGGCAAACTCCGGAATAACACTTCTTTAAAGAAGATCCCGTGAACCAGAAGAAATACCATTAAATTAAATTTGAGCAGATTACTTTATTTAGAGACACTGCATGAAGTAAATCTTAAGTATGCAGTTTTAGTACTGCTTGAAGCTTGCTGCTGAAGATGCTATGGCTTTTCTCTCTGAAATAAATGTGGGATGTCACAGAAATACACAAACTGTACCAAAAGCTCTTCTTGTACCATTGGCTGGATCAAAATTTTAGCCTGGAGGAGTGCCCTGTCTCCTGCTGTGAGATGCCATACGTGATGATGTCCCAGGAGTAAGGAGGAGCAGTAACATCAAGCTGCTGTTGGGTGTGAGCCTGTTTGCACGGCTGCTTTGAGACAGGGCACCACCAAGGTGTGCAGGTGCTGCACAGGACAGCCACTTGCCCCATTTCATGGCGCTGTGTGCTGAAGCTGCCCAGCAGGAGGTGCACTGCTGGCCGTGTCAAATGTGGGGTGATGAATGTCGAAGAGAAGACCTTGCAATACAGCACCTCAGCCTCTCTTGCCCTGCTTGACCCAACGGGCAGTTGTTGGTACATCCCAGCTCTGAGACTGAGAGAGTACAGGCACAGCAGAATGTGTGTGTGTGATGAGCGCAACCACAGGCCACATGGGTGGCCTTCTAATGTGATTTGTGATCCAGTAGTTCTGATATCTGATTATTTGAAGACAAGCTGAAAGAAACCATCTCTATCAAGACTCTATGATGAATGAGAGAACTTTTTTGCTTGGTCTCCACTGAAGCTAACTTAGTATCAGGCTTAAGTGCCTATTGCAAGCAAGAAATTCCTTAATTTGTCTTAAAAGATCTATAAACCGTGTCAGAATTTATCATTAAGAGTTGTTAATAACTATTAACCTGATGCAAAAGGACTGCAAAAGTATCTTTGTCCATCTAAATCCACTGAAGCCATCTAGTTTTATCCCTTTAACAGCCTATCGGAAATCTAAAGCCTAACAACATTCATCAGCGGAGGGAAGCAGTATGTTACAAGACAAATTCAGTCCATAGTTTGTAATTTTTTTCAACCTCTATGTACAACCAGTAGCTGGAATGGTAGGAATTACTTCTCAAAATGTGCATGTGCCATTTTGACATTCAACTTTATTCTATGCCTTTGCTTAAACTGGCTCAGTCTGAATATCATTGGAAGATGAAAAGGGATGATTTTTCTTTTATAAGCTTTGGTGGATTAAACTGTCTAGTTATGCTGCTCTGAATGGTGTGATGCAAACTGCTTCTGGGATGTTCCTATCTGAGGACTTGGAGTCAAAGAATATGCCATCATCCAGATTGCCCCAGCTGCTCCAGCAATTAACTTCTGGTATGTGCTGGTTTGAGGTTCAGATGTCATGTTCTGGATTATGATTCTGAGTGTGAAACTGGAGTCTGTGCTGAAGTCCACATCCAAGGTTTGACTTCAGTATATTCTATATCTCTAATCTATAATGGACTGCCTGATGATCTCACATGGAGAGCATGATTAACAGTTCTTCTCCAAGCAAAAAGTAATTTAAAAAGAACAATGTGGAAGTCTTATCTGTGCAGGAAGCAGCTTTATTTGGAGGCCTGTTCAAGACTGTAAATTGGACTCTGTCAGGAGCTAGGGAAACATCACTATATTTCTGCTCTAGTACTCAGCACTTTACTTGAACGTTGCTTTTTCTAACAGGAGATATATGTATGTACTGTAGCAGACATACTTGCCTTAAAAGAAAAATGCTAATGAAGTTTGTCATTCCACTTTATGCACCTTCTGACAAGGATGTGTGCACAAAAAGATGCATGTCACGTAATTCCCATTGCTTAATGTACATCCTGAAAGATAATCTGATGGTTTTGTGATGGGCTTAGTATAAATTGATATAAAGGAAAAAAAAATATATAGAAAAAAATCATTTAAAGACGTTATAGAAACAGGTACTATTTTCCTTAATAAGTTATCACTGATCTCCAAATATTAGACAAATTCTTCATGCTTTTAGTGATGCAAATGTGCTAGAATTTTTAAAAAGGCATGTGTGTATCTGTACCAGCAAAATAAATTATATTCATGTTTTCAAAGTGTCCCTTTTTCCTACATGTACTATATGTTTTTAGTTATATGGCTGAATTTAAGTCTAGTGTTCTGACATCTGTCTTTCAAAACACTGTAGTGTGTTAATGATTTTTTTTCTTCAGTCCTTCATTGTAAACAAAATCTGTTGTTGGTTCTTGCTTGAGTACTTTTTCGTAAGCCTTTAGAATATGTCTTGGCACTACAGTCAGTCTGAAATATCCTTTCAACGCATGAGAAGTTAATGATCAGAGCTGATGAAATTCAAAATGATGTTCTTATAGCACACCTGCTAATGCACAGGGACATTGACTGCAGTAGGGCTTTTGTATGCCAACTGTGTTTAGTGAACCACTATGCTAGCGCAGAGACAACATCAGGAATAACAAATTTAAAATTTAGTTTTTGAGGCCCTGTTTGCTTCTGAGATTTTAAGGGGAATACATTTCTATTTTGTTTTGTCTCAGTGTTAATGCTGGTGGTATTACATCACTTGAAGAATTTTAAAGAGAACACTTTATATATATGCAGAAACTAAAACATAAGTATATAGAATTTTAAATCAATTGTTCTATATTCCTTCAAAGGAAGTTCCTTATAGGAACTATGGTGTGCCTGGTTGTGGATGCACACAAAGTCTTCAATAACAATGAATATGGAGATAAATTAGTTATTTATCTTGGATACACTCACAGATCCCTGTTACAATTACATTTAACGCTAAAATGTCTTTCAAATTTTATGGAAATATCTCTTGGAAGTATAGGATTCAATTATTCATGTAAATGAAAGAAAGTAGTACAGTGGACATGCAACTTGAGTCTAGGAACTCATCCCATTTGAACTTCAAAGTCGTCTTCAGTTTCGAATATTTCTGCTTACAACACTGGAGTGCTAAACCCAACTTTTATCTGGTGTTATTTGCCTGCCACAAGTTAGTGATGCTCTAGGAAACTTAATTCAGCTCAGGTCTACTGGATATCAGGCACAGTAACTTGATTATAAATCTCCTTTAGAAATGATATTTTTGCTTCCTAGGCAAGACTATTGCAATGTCAGGTGACTTTTAAAGGACAAAAATATTACAGGGGTGTTTGTGGTGGATACCTTTCAGTGAGTGAGATAGTACAGTGTTCCAGAGAAAGGCACATTTCTCCTAGTTGCCCCCTGCCTTCATTCTGTCCTTCATTCTATTCTCAGTCTTCATAAGAATTTACAAGGAAATAAAACCCATGTAGGGGAAACTTAGGGAACTTATATCTATAAAGTATTTTTCTTTTAATATGGTATCATATGCACGTGTAATTAGCCTAACTAAAAACTGTAAATTACAGAATGATGCTAAATACATGTTTAGAAAGAAATATATGAAAAAAAAAAATCTGCTTCTAATGTTTCCTTGCTTGCATGTTCTGGGAACACATATTCATCTCTTACGTCACCTCTCCTGAAACGCTCCTCTGAACGCATTTCCAGCTGGGCTTACCTCTAGCTGTAATGTTTCCTCTATTTTGTTGATCTCAATTTTAATATAAATTAATCTGAAGCATTGAAAGGATAACAATTACATATGCATTACTATATGCCCAGTGAGTCCTGCCCACAGTCAGGACAGGAACGCCTATTAAGTATTTTCTAATGTGGATAAAATGATTCTTCACTGGAAATACAGAGATGTGCAAGATATGTGGGTTCTTGATATTTCTACTGCATGTAACACCAATTTGGGTAATCATTTTATTCTAGCCAAACTTTGTTTTAGTGTGTTCTTGGAAGGTAACAGACAGTTAATATATGGCTATTTCACTTCCATATATGTGGATGTGTGAATGCATGGTGTCAGCATTTGTGGGATTAAAATATAGAACAAATACTTAATGACCTTTGGATTCTGTCTGTCTTAGATTTGTGGAAGTCCCAACATCAATTATGAGGAACAACCAAACTTCAATTTCCCTGGAGCTGAACGCTCCTGGATCCTCCCTCCTAAAGTAATAAAATGCTCACAACTCTTACCTCATGAATTCAGCAAAGTGAAATGGCTGCTCCATCTGGGGCTTCTGCGACTTTGTGATTTAAAGACTATTTGTAATATTTAGAAAGTTTAGAAAGTTAAAACTCATTTAAAACAAACAAACAAAAAAAACCAACATGCCAGATGTATTAATGAGTTAACCCACAACTTTGATATTTTTTTCTTTTCCTTTTTAAAACTGTCTTGCTAATTATTGATTGAAGACACAAGAACACTTATCAATATCAGTATTGAAAACAGTGCTCTTCCTGTATACTTCAGCTTCTCTAAGTAGTTTGAAAAAATGGCTTATTTGTCCAAGTAAATTTTTGGTTTGCTCTAACAATTGAACGTTGACTTGAACCATCAGAACTCCATCATTCTTTAGGAGCATGGCTGCAACAGAGCTTTGAATTGTTTCATGCACGGCCTGATACTACTTATAAAGTGATATCATGCATTAAAAAGGAACTGTTCTTTTGAGAATGGACACAAGGTTTATGGTACTCCAAGGTGCAATCTCAACCACATGTAGCGTCCAGTTTTAGAAAGAGGACTATGGATTTCCCTTGTCTATCTGAAATCCTAGTCTTAGATTCCATTTTCTGGGGGAACAACAGCCCCTAGTTCTCTCCCTGCAAGAGAAAGGTATACAGTCTTTCATAAAGAAGCCTTAGCTACCTGTGAAAAATATACGTATATTTTTAGCTGGCTTTGAAATGCTGATAGGTACGCAGATTGCCAGTGGTGGCCCTGGAACTTACTTGAGAATTTTGAGAACAAAATTATAATACTTGAAAGACTTGTAGTCTGTACACTGTAGACCTATAGTCTTAAAGTCCCAGACGTGTAAGCTTTCTATAATTGCTTAACTTGAGGTCTCCAATAATACTACATAATCACAGCTGTAAAACTACTAAATGTATACAAGCAAGTAGGACCTAGTCCAACATTTTTATTCCACCTCACCAGGATATAAAGGTGCATTGCTGGTTATGTCCTTACCTTTCAACTAATAACGTTGACTGGTTATTGCTGGTTTATCTGTAAAACTTCATAGTGGTTTGTTTAGCTGCATATAAACACATTTCACATCGATGTGCAAAGGAAGGTAGAAAGATAGAAATGGGGAATTTTGGCTTTCTGGTTTGATTAGTGTATTGCCATGCATGTGCAGGTGGCAAAATGTGAATACAAGGCAATAACCATTATGTTCATTTACTTTGCCATTTAGGAAACACAGATGTTAACTATATAATAACAAGGTGGTTCTTATTGTAACAGCCCTGCTGTTAGGTCCTCCTGCTATTACAGTAGCTTACCGCTTTTGCATGCGTGAGACATTTACTGCTGGGAGCTTCTAACTGTATTGTATTAGCTCTTTTTTTTTTTTATTTTTTATTTTTTTGTAATACTGTTTTTAAAGTTGTTACTTACTGTCTTAAATGTGGGTGGATGGGTAAATTAGTTTTATTTGTTCTTTATTAGATATTTTTCATTTGAATTTCTGACACTTTATTCCCAAGGAATGTTTTCCCTTGCTGCCATGAACAGATGTACCTAATATGCACATAGAATAATAGAAAAAATATTGCTCCAGCTCATTAAAAGTCTCTCTTCTTAATTATTTATAGTTAGGTGAATTACTTTGCTTCTTTAACTAACAAATACTCAGCTTGAATGTTCTAAATGTTCTGATAATGCAACTTCTTCCACTTTTGTACCCTGAATGATGTCAATAACCTGATTATAGTTGGATCCATATGTCTTTTACAACTGCAATCTCAGTGGCTAAAAGATCTTGGCTTCTGGAGGGCAAGCAGCAAACTGAACCTAGTACTGAAGCAAAGGTCAGAGCTCCAAGGGAGATTTTGTATTTATATACATATATATGTGTGCATTTATATATATATGTGTGTGTGTTTTTTTAATATTTCTGATCACTGAATACTCCCTGTCCTTGAGTTATGAGGACCTCAGGACACCTATGGAATCCTCAGTGATACTACTAACCATATAGTAATGTCTGCTTAAAATTAAAAAGGGGAGAAAAAAATCCATCTGAAGTTTCCTGAAAGATAACACATTTTGTAAGATATGTAGCCCCAAAGTTGATGATCCATGAATGACTCAAGTTCAATTACAGATAACTGCATATAGGTATAGAAGTTTCAACTCTGAGAAATGCTTCAATATGTTTAGAACTCAGCAGCCTGGTTAATGATGACAGTCAGCACTGCAGCACCTCCCTTGCTGTAGTGTGCTCGGTATACCAGCTCACAGCTTGGATATCAGTTGAAATTCAAGGTCTCAGTCTAGCCACCAAAGCCATTCATAGGATTAATCCAAGCGTTGAGAGACTTTGGCATCCCTTTCACTCCATGGCTGTGACCTTCCATAAGAACGGCATTCCTCTGGCACAGCGACACTGCTGGGTGCTTCACAGCCCAGAGCACAGCTTGTCAGCCCAAAGCCATTCAGTTTGCTGCTATAAGAGGAAAGTGTAGGACAGCAGGACACTAAGAGAGTCAGCATTGTTAAAGAGAGGCTTCATAGTATAAATCACAAGCCATTCACATAGCAGAGTAGTTTCTATGGTGTATTTATTTGTTCTTTTGTCTAAAGCTTAAACGTATCTTTTTCATGTGCTAGTTTATTTTAGCAGTATTGTATTTCACTTTTCTGTATTATAAGTAAAAGAAAGTTACAGAGTTTGTGTCCTTGTTCCTATTGCTGATCCAGTGGAGAATTCCAGTTGTTAGATTTCATGCTAAGACCTTTGGAGGTAATGCAATACAAATATAGACTATTTGCTAAAAATCTAACTAAACTGAATAAGATTTTTCATCTCATCCATATGTCAATAGGATACGTGGATTTCAGACTTGCCAGTACTGTTACTGACAGGGAGTAATTAATCCATAAGTTTTGCTGAGTCTTCATGATGGCACAGTCCATCTGGACCTAGTGAAAAATCAGACAAAAGTATTTTTTTGGACCTGAAAGTAAATGTTTTTCTCTTTCTGCAAAGGTGTTTCGTGTATCTTTGCAACATTCAGCTTGCTAGAGTAGTTGATACAATTTTCAGAAAGAAATGGTAGTACCAAAACCCAACTTATTTATTTATTTATTTATTTATTTATTTATTGCCTTGTATTTTTTTTAATCCCTCTACACACCTACAGTGACATTAGTTTCTAACACTGCAAACATACTTTTGCTCTTTCTTGAATAAAATTTCAGCTGGTGACAATCTGTGATTCACTAGTACTGTTTTGTACTTTTACAGTCCTAAGTACAGAGGAAAATGATTTCTTCTCCCTTTTGGCAGAAGTATTAAGTGGGATACTTATAGCTGAAAGTAGTCTTTGAGAGCTAGGAATGTTGAGACTTTTTTGGTAATAAACATTCTGCGATCAGACATGCAATCAAGTTACCAAAATGACTGCTAGCTAAATGTGTCTTCTACTACAATACCATAATGCCATAATGACATTCACACACGTTTTTCAGTAGCAATCATCTTTCTCTTCAGTGCTTTTTGGATCTTACACAGCTGCCCATTTGTGGTGTACCTCTTGGTTTTTGCAAAAATACTGGCTTTCACTTGTGAGTTTAACGTACAGGCTATAGATTGGTATTCACTGACTGGTGGCTTGCTGACATTCCACTTGATTACTTGTAATTTTCTCTTTGTCAATAAATCTTTTCCTACCCTTTTTGTCCATGCTGAGAATACTACGTTCAAGCCTTTTAACTCAGGCAAAGTGCTTTAATAGATTGCTGCTTTTTTTTTTTTTTTTTTTTAATTTGATCTTTTCCAATATACCAGGTATCGTCCAAACTTGTGGTATTTGCCCTAGTAGTTTTCTGTATTGTTCTGTGTTCTCTGACACTAAATTTTGTCTTATGAGACTCTTCTGGGAGGTTTCTGAATTCTCTATTACAAGACAGTTGTCTCTAGGAATACCCTGTTCTTGTCTTCTAACTGCGTTTTAATCAAGCTGCATTTTGATGTCTTTGTCTGGTGTCCATCCTTGCAGATTGATAGAGTGTTGTTAACTAAGTCTTCTACATTTCTTCTTCCTAGTTCCAGAGGCTTAACTCTAGAATTATATTTCAGTTTTTTTACTGGGCAATAAAGACGATCAAAGATAAGAGAATGCTTCTATGTAACCTATGCCTAGAAAGATCTTTAGCAGAATAGATGGGGTAGGAGGGAGGGGGAGGCAGTAGTGGTACGCAAATGTCTGAAAATTAGTGTAGGCTGGGAGATAAGAGGGCAAACAGATGTATTTTCTTCTGTCCTCTTCTGGAACTGGCAGGTAGTCACTTCTCAAAACGAAATTATAGCATGGACACACTGGTTTGAATCAAGAGATGTTTTTCTTTTAATATTTTTATTTATCCAGGAATATAGATAAATTAAACCCAACAGTTTCTGTAGTCATCAGATGATTTTATTTTTTTTGGAATGAACATTGGCTTCATCAAATTTTTAAACAACAGAATTTAAAAATGGTAAATTTAGATTACATTTTCCTCAACTGCAAAGATTACTGTGATGCTTGAAGTAGAATTGTATCACTTCTGTAAAAAGCTTGAGAAGGAGGTATCTTGTCTCATTAAAATTTGGACTAGAAAGGAAGAGTTTTATCAGTGTTCTAGGCTATGTTCACCTGAATGCAGGAAACACTAGGTAAGTTATCTTCTATACGTTAATGTAGTTTCCCATTACCAAGTAAAGCAGAAGAACATTAAAGCATTTAGCCTGTTTGTAGTATCCAAAGGGGAAAAAATTAACTGTAACTTTCATTCTAATAATTAATTTAATCAATGATTTTGTTTTTTTTTTAGAGAATCTGATACCGAATAGCTTTAATCTCTGAAAATGACTATATCATTTTTCTTTAATATTTTAGAACTAATTAATATGGTGAAAACTGTAAGCAATCTGTTCATGATACTTCTGGCATTTCTGGAATGCTGAAATGTAGATCTTTATGTAGAACATCATTAAGGGTGACTTTCCAAAGACCCACCTAGACCTATATTTAGTTATTTGAAAGAGAGGTGGGAATAGGACAGCAAACAGTCAGAAATCTCATAGTAAAGTTGATGTCAGTACAAGGAAAAAAAAAAAAAAAAAAAGACACCATAACCACCAATGCCTAGGTCAGAGATGCAGCCAAAAAGGACCAAGGTACTGTTTTCTTCCTAACAGCATGCAATTCTCCTTCAGCAGTGGAAATACCAGAACATAGTGTAATTTTTCCATCCATGTGAATTTTTGAACTAATCCATCTACTCTTGTCCTGAATTTCAAGCCAAGACTTTGACTTTATATTGATGAATATCAAATACATAGATTTCTCATAAGTTTAGTAAAAACTGGAAGAACTTTGACTTTTTTCTCCTTTTTGCAACACAAATTCCTGGGCAACACATGATGTTCAATAAAATGGGAAGAATAAAAATAGTAGAGAGATGAGAATGGGGAGGGGAGTAAACATTTTGAAGAGGTCAAAAAGTGCTGAAGAAAGTTTAAAGGATATTGCTGTGTGTGTAGGAATACTTATCGAATACTTTTGCTGAGGATTCAGAGCAAGATAACCTTTTTTTTTTTTTACCCACAGTGTTGCTTTTCTTTCACGAAATAAAAATATGACTACATACTGACTACCTACCTATCTGAGCTTCAATGAAAACAGTAGTTTGCAGTAAACATTCTGAAAATTTATTGATTTTAATTATAAATACCTTTAGCTAAACTATACTTTATTTTTAAACCAGTATCATATATATGCTTTGGCTGAATAGTTTCAAAAAACAAGCAAAAAACCCTCTCATATTATACTTTCCTGATTAATACTTTAAATTACTTTTGGTCCCTTGTTTCATTGTTCTGTGAATCTTTTTTTTCCAAACAACATGATCAGTGGCTTGTTCATAAACTAATCTGCTCCAAATAATTAATATGGGGACTTGTTTCAGCTGTAAATCATACATTTCTTCCAAGCTGTTTGTGTATAAATTAAGCATGATTGGCTTGTACTTATATCTTTTGGGTCTCCTAATCAACAAAAATGCTACCTAAGAAAGCTAAATGCTGTGTTTTGTCTTGTTTAGACTTGACAATTTAACATACTTAACTACATATACTATAAATCTAGTAACTAAGAAAGATCTATTTCAATTATTAGAGTAAAAATTAATTAGAATCCTAACAGTCTTCAAAAGATAAGTTAGATCTATTCAAGATGAATGCTCTGTCAGAATGTATTTTTAGCAATGAGCAAAAATGAGGTTTTCATCCTGCATGCACTTGTTCAAAATCTCATTTAAAGTTCATTAAGTTCAATTAAGCATTAAATATTTCAATGGCTTTACTTCCAATTTGCTTCATTTTTAAAACATTGAAGCCCATCGTAAAGAAACTAAATAGTATAGACTTGTTTTTAAGCTGTAACTGAAAAATAGTAGTCTAAATTTTTATTAAACTTTAGTATTTAAATGTGTATAAATTCAATTAGACTTGTGGTAAGTAACATGTATCTTCCCACCATGTTAGTAAGAACCACAAGTTTAAATTTTCCAGCTACAGTTTTCACAAACACGTTCTGCAGATCAGCTTTTAATACTGCAGTCTTATGCATGGGCCCATTAAGAGCTGAAAATAATTCTGTAAGCTGATTCTTCATTTGTTTTAAGTTTTAAGCTTGTTTGTGGTCTCTGCCAAAGCTGAAACTTCATTGTGTATGCTAGTGTTTAAATACCCTCAGGCATTAAATGATAGTAAGGTTGCATTTTCTGTCAGTTTAATTGCATTGAAGTTGCTGCATTTCTGATGGCTCTGTAGACTAAACACACGAAGTAAAACTGTCGTTTGGAGGAATAAATTGCCGTAATTTTCAACTCAGTTTAATTTTGATGGATAACTTCAAAAGTGTTCTTGTTTTTAGTGACTGAGTCATTGACTCCACCCACTAATGTTACTATTTGCAGCAGAGCAGTGATATCATTATTGACTAAACTGGCTAAATGTTGTTTTTAATGGATGTATGATTGGCCAGATCCTTCAACTTACCTGTGTGTATTGCCATTCAGTTTCTTAAAGTATCTGTACTGCTTTGCTAAAGAAAAAAATTTTGAGCACACATTGCCCCAGAAATTAGGGATGAATGAACTCTTCAAATTACACAGCATTCATTGGGATGTTGTCTTCTGCCAGCAAATAACAAAATCCAGCTACTGTTTCTTGAATTTTTGAATGAGTTTGGGTATGATTGGTAATGCATGTATTTTTATTTATTTATTTATTTTATATAATTACATTAATAATTTGAAGTATAAGGGGATGATTTGGGGCACAGCTTTGCTTCTGAATTTTCTTGTTAATTTTCTGGAAATAAGTGGTATGATGAGGTAACAATTCTTAGAGATTGTTTTAAGATTAATTTTGCAATTGGCCCTGAGTAAAGCTGATTAAGGGAAGTTTCATCTGAGGTCTAGAACTTGGAAATCATTAACATGTTGAAATCACAGTTAATATTATTATTATCTAGGTAAAACTCAAATTCCCTCTAGTACATTTCAAGTGTTCATGTAGTATTAGTGAGGAAATGTATTTCATATAGTTTGCACAGGTAAATAGGATACTGTTCTGGAGACAAAAATAACAAAATTGATCTAAAAAGTAAACCAGTGCCCCAGCTTCAATTAAACTTTTTCCTGGGTTCTTTTTAAAATGAAATGGATCATAAAAACAGACAAATTTAAAAGATAATTGTTGTGGTGGAGCCCTGGCAGACAGCTCAGCAGGCCCAAGTCACTTGCCCACCCTGCCCAGGTGGGATGGGGAGAGAAAGGGAGAGGTAACAGTGTGAGAGCTCAGGGGCTGGGGCAAGGTGGGGAAGGCAGAAGCTGTGTGAAGCAAAGCCCGACTGGGCCCACTGGCTGCTTCCCACTGGCAGGCAGGTGCCAGCCACTGCTGACCAGCAGGGCTTGGCAACGGCTGTTGCTGAAGCAACATCTGAACATTGGTGTGTTATCACTGCTATTTTCTTCAAAAGTCCAAAACAGCATTGTGTGAGCCTCTATGAAGACAATGAACTCTGTCCCAACCAAAATCATAACATTAATTTCTAATGAAATACAGGTATTTGGTGCCATCTTGACAAAAAGGCATTTTAAAATGGTTGACTTGGAATGGAGATTAATTCTCATTGGTTTCTTTAAATATAGCAAGAAACAGAAGGTGTTGTTTTGTTTTCTTTCTCAAGTAACATGTACACTTAATGGGATCTGTAAGCAAATTATTGTTTTTAGTGTATAATATCTGACACTTCAGAGTCTGTAAGTTAATATTACATCAGATTACCAAAGCCTTTGTGGATTAGGAAAATAATTATTAGGGCATTTAATTAACGGAGGTTGTTTAAATTGGGTATTTTGGGGCATAAATAATCTTTGTCTTTGCAGATATAATCTTTTCTTTGCATGTATAATTTTTATCAAAGAAAAAAATCAAATTTTGTAATAAAACATTATGAGAACATAAAGACTGTTTTATAATTTTACTCATAGTGTTTTTCAACCCAGGACTCTAGTTTTCTATTTGCCTGTATAAAATTTACATCTCATATTTTCTTTGTCCTGCGTTCACAAACATGCATCTTCTGGAATAAGTAGCACTCAGCTGAAATATTGGGCTGAACATCCTTTGCTAAAATAGTATTTGTCTTCTATAAAAGGTCATTCAGATACCTGTGTTTTGGTATTTCTTGGGAGCACGACGTGACTACAAAGAATCCCCTATATTATGTTTGACCAGGTGAAAGCTGTATTGAAAAACTTTTGGCAGTGCACACAGTATAGGACTTATAGCACCACGTGCTTACTAGGCTGGGTGAATTGTTTATGGCAATACCCTGCAATTTGTACAGACAGCATTAGCCAACAGGCAGTTTGTTTGGTGGTCTTCCATATCTGTGCAGTTGTGCTGAAGGTTCAGGAGTAGCAATATGCACCTTTGGCAGAGACTTATGTTAATAAACTGGTATCAGAAGGCATCTAAGAAAAAGGGAGGTGATGACTCTTCAGTCTTTGCTGGTAAGAAGTCATTTTTTCTTGATTTGTAAATAACAACAAAACAAGTATAGCGTGTCCTAACATGACTTCATATCTGTGGGAGATGGAGTAGCACTGAAACAGAAAGCTCAACTGTGTTTCCTTCTAGCTTTATTCACCTTTACTTAGCTTATGAAGCTAAGTTCCAAAACAATGGAACCTGTAGGGTAGACCATTGCAGGAGGCAATTTAAAGTACATACACAGGCAGCTGCTATTTAAGTCTGAGCATAATGCATTTTATCATGAGTGTTTCAACTTGCTTCTTTCTAAGAACACAAATTAGATTTGCAGTATGTGTGATGATCAAGGGATGGTTGAAGTGTTAGCGTGGTTGCATCTGACAAAGTAAAAATGAAAGTATTTACTTCCTTTTAACATTTAACTGAGCAGAATGCTCCTAATTTAATGCAGAACTAACCTTTTGTCCACAGCAAGAGGTTGAATTTGCTTCTGTTGTAATTTACGCGAATCACACCTCTGCAAAATCCTTCAACCATCTGCCATCAGTCAATAAATCCTTTTTTAATTTCCATTAATTCTTATTAGAAAGATTGAGGAAATCCACCCATCTGTTTGATAGAAGTATTATGTCCACAGGGAAAGCACATCAAAGCTTTTATAACTCCTCTCTTTAGCTGGGGGGTGAGGGTAGATGGTGATCTAGAACAACTGCAGTCATTTGTGGAAATGTTTAGTGTATTCTGGTGAGAGGATCTTTGCATGTTAATTCATTGAATAATTGAGGAACAAAATATTATGATAGTATAGCAATTCAGTGCTAACATAAGAGTGC
The DNA here is from genome assembly GCF_964211825.1 of Aythya ferina. NCBI lineage: Eukaryota > Metazoa > Chordata > Aves > Anseriformes > Anatidae > Aythya > Aythya ferina. The sequence continues at coordinate 48,526,190 of NC_140300.1, read as the reverse complement.
AAGGTCTTTTTTGCTTTTGAAGTGATTAATTCTACTGTGGTGAGTAAAATGACTTCTATAACAAGTCAGAAACTGTCAAGGAAATCTTGACAGTCTCTTAGTGGTAGAGAGATTGAATAAAGCAAGGGGAAGAGGTGTGCAGTCATTCTGTGAATTTGCCCTTAGCATGTAAGTTCTTCAGAAAAGGCAAAATTCAAATTTGCAGAGGATGACTTCTTTTTAGCATTGAATAAATAATATAAATAAATTAGACCTGATTTTAGTGTCACATGGGAAAATGACAGTAATAAATTATATCTATTTTGAAAGCTGCTGCTTAAATAGTCAGTTCATTTTGATGACCAAATATTTATGTTCTGGCAAAATATTTGTCTTGGTATCTGACAGTATCTCTAATACATACCTAGAAATAGCTGCACTGTGTCTGGCGAAATTCCACTTAGAGAACTAATTTTGGCTGGGAGTAAGAGGGGAATCATCATCAGTATATTGTGGTGAAAGATGGCTTTGAAGGGTCAACTACAAACTATTCCATAAGGTAACACCATGGCAGTGTGTTGATGATAAAACATAAAGAAAGAATCAAAGAACTGCCTAAACATACATCCACTTATGAATGCTAAATTGCAAACTTCTTTGCTGAGAAGAATGTGAGCACTCTTCAACAATTTTGCTGAGATACATAATGGTAGTTAAGGTCCAGAGAAGAGCATAGCCTCCTGTATTAGATATTAGACCTTTTGCAAGAAGATAATGTTTTGCTCAGCATGAGTTGCAGTGTATACATATTTTTGAGAACAGTCCATATCCTTCACTATGTTTTCCCATCCACAGCTCCAGAATTGCTTGGCCATTATGCACCTGGTACATATGGATTTGTAGTTTGATTCTGTCGAGGTTTTTTTTTTTTTCTTTGTAATCTTTCTCATGATTTCTTTACAACTGTCAGAAATTGCGAACCTAGAAGATCATGCCCAGTCAGGATATAGATTGATTTCTGTTTATAATTAAAATGTCTGCTCTCAGAGCCTGAAAGGAACTCTGGGTCATGGTTTATAACCAAAAGCTCCCACTTGTGGACCACAATGGGTTGGTCTGCAAATGGGTTAGATTCCTTTGGCAGCAGCAATGTCAGGAACCATGCCATGATTGTCACCTTCTGCAGGCATGTAATTTTGAAAGCTGATCCTTTTGTAAGTAGTCTGTTGTGTCAAGTCTTTCACATTTAAAGCTTTTTCTGAAATAGAGTTTCTTGTCCAGTTCCTTTTCTTCAAGTTCTTGGTGCCCTCTGGCACCTGTTCAATATCCAAGATTGAGTTTGCCAAAATGCCTTAGGGATACCTCTGAAGACTGGGCTCAGACTCAGGAAGGATGAGCTTTATCATGGGGAGTACAGACGCTGAAAACAGACTGTAATTCTCTTCTCTCTGGCATATGATAATTTACTTAACATTAGAATTAAGGCCATTGAGGCAGTGTCCTCTCCTTCATGAGATCATTTCTCAATTACCTGGAGTAGGTTAGAGTTAGGAGGTACCTTTCTGTCTGGTGACGAATGAATTTAAGGCGTTCTTCAAGATAATTAAAAAAAGTTCTGCAGACACTATACTTTTAAGCTGAGAAGTTAATTGAAGAATTGAATGTCTGCCTAGACAAATAAGTACTTTGACATGAGTGACCTCTTTAAATCTTCACCCTTGTGATTTAGGCTATTCTTAAAGTTGAAAGGGCCTTTGGGATGGAGACCCTTCACATCTGTGTCTCTTGGGAATAAATTAAAGCATGGTATTTGGCCTAGGTAATAAGACATTTAGTATAATAAGTACTTAGTAAGAAATTACAGGCTGGGAGAGGAATGGTTGGAGAGCTGCCAGGCAGAGAAGGACCTGGGAGTGATGGTGGATAGTCGGCTGAATATGAGCCAGCAGTGTGCTCAGGTGGCCAAGAAGGCCAACGGCATCCTGGCTTGTATCAGAAACAGTGTGACCAGCAGGGCTAGGGAGGTGATCGTCCCCCTGTACTCAGCTCTGGTGAGGCCGCACCTCGAGTACTGTGTTCAGTTTTGGGCCCCTTGCTACAAGAAGGACATGGAGGTGCTTGAGCGGGTGCAGAGAAGGGCGACGAAGCTGATGAGGGGCCTGGAGAACAAGTCCTACGAGGAGCGGCTGAGGGAGCTGGGCTTGTTCAGCCTGGAGAAGAGGAGGCTCAGGGGCGACCTTATTGCTCTTTATAGGTACCTCAAGGGAGGCTGTAGCGAGGTGGGGGTTGGCCTGTTCTCCCACGTGCCTGGTGACAGGACGAGGGGGAATGGGCTTAAGTTGAGCCAGGGGAGTTTTAGGTTAGATGTTATGAAGAACTTCTTTACCGAAAGCGTTGTGAGGCATTGGAACAGGCTGCCCAGGGAAGTGGTGGAGTCACCATCCCTGGAAGTCTTCAAAAGACGTTTAGATGTAGAGCTTAGGGAAATGGTTTAGTGGGGACTGTTAGCGTTAGGTCAGAGGTTGGACTCGATGATCTTGAGGTCTCTTCCAACCTAGAAATTCTGTGTGATTCTGTGAAATTCCCACCTTCAGTAATACATCGTTTCACATTATTGGCACTTTAAGAGGACTTGCAACTCTCTGAAGCTGGCGTGTATAGAGCGTTAGATACCATACAGTCCTAGAGTTCTTGGCCATTTGTCTCAGTGGACTTGAGAGGAATAGCAGATTGCAATAAAACATCTTACAAGTCAGAAAAGAAGGTTTATAACTTTTTTGAAGGTTTATAACGCATTTTATCTGACCTACAAATATAACTAGGACATCCCTTTCTTTGAGATTTGTATCACAGCTTCTTGCTGTTTTTGTTTACTTTCACCCAGCAGGACATCCTTGCTGAATTAGTGATGGTTGACAGCTTTAATGAAGATCCTTACTCAAAGGAAGGAGTTGAAGTAGTTTTGAGTGGTCATTGCATTACTTGGAACAACTAAAGTTTTGAATTGTGGTGGTGGTGGTTCTTTAGAGATTTAAAGAAATAATTTACAAAAAAAAAAAAATTACAAAAAAATGAGTTTTTAATGAACTGTTGTCCACATATGTACTCTCTTGCCATTCTTTTCCTATTTGGTCCAGTCCAGTGATAACATTGCATGCAGTATAGGCACAGGAACCATGTTCCAATTTACACATTGATAGTTTGGTCCATTTATTACAACGGCCACTTAAGTTATTATAGCAGCCCATAAATGTACATGTGGACTTTGCATCTCAGAGAATTCTTGTGACTGGTAATTAATTGTTTTAACGCTAAATAACTTTTCGAAACTTTAAGAAAATATATTATGAGTAGTAGAGAAAGAATTTTGACTGTAGCTTCTAACAGAAGCAATAACAGTTGGTGGACTTACAAGGTGAAATTAGCTTATTAAGTCATAAAGGTGAAAATCTGTATCCAAATGCTGCTCATTTTATTTCCTGCCAATACATCAAAGTGCTTAAGTAGGAGTTTTTATATTCCTGTTTTCTTTAAAACAAAAGCAAAACAAAACAACAACAACAAAAAAACCAAACAAACAAACAAACAAAAAAAACACACACACACACAAAAAACTACCACCACCAAACAAACAAAAAACCAAACACAGCATTGTTTAGAAACTGTCCAAGCTCATAACTCTGGAAAAAGAAATAGAACAACAGTACCAATAACTTTTGACATCTCTATCTGAATATAAATTCTGAGTTATTTTATTCTTTTTAAAAGACAATTTTTGTGTCCTTTCCCCTCTCAAAGCCTTTATTGGCTACGGAGGATAGAAATGAGTCATTCTCAAGATTATTTTCTGAGTGACTCTTTGTAGTTTATTACTTAATTTTGAGAAGAAGCAGGAAATCCAGCTTGCTCAGATGCACAGGCTAAGACTGGAACAGACTCATGAACAAATTTAGTCTTTCCTAGAAAATGTATACAGTACTTTAATCCCACTCTTTTCTCAGGGCAGGAATATCAGCAACAATAATAATATTCCCTGTTTCTACTATATGAATCTTGCAGAACCTCCTGTTGCAAATTTAATATCTGAGTCTGACAGAGTATGGTCTGATTACCCATGAACGGTAGAAAGCTACAGAAATTGCAGAACCTGAAAATAATCTGAGAAAAGTCTAGAGTCTTTTCTTCTCTTTGTTTCTCAGTCTAGAGGCAAATTTAGGTTAAACTCTCTCAAACTTGAAAAATAAGCATGTCTTCCTTTCACACAGTGGGGTACATGTCACAGTGCAAATTTCTTTCTAATTTAATAGGTCGTCTGAGATCTTCAGTCTTTAAAATGAATTCCATAAGCCTATGGAAACTACAAGCTTCCAAGACTAATAATAATCGTTTTTATTTCCAGATATGTTTTTTTGAAACTATACTTTGGGTATGTAATTAGCAAGGAAATTAACCACCATTAAAACTCTTTTGGTGCTTTGGACAGTTCTGTCATACTGAATCACAACAGATCTTGTTACAGTTTTTCAGTGCATGCAAACTATATGGTTTGTTTTGTAGTATATAAGTTTTCTGCAAATTCCTTATACTTTAATATTTGGATTAGAACGAGTTTACAAAAAGAACAGAGGCTAACCAAACCCACTGAGTAATATCAGAGTCCTCAGGCACAACTGTAGCTCTGTATTTCTGTCCTGTGTGTGGAAAGGAAATTTCTTTATCAAAATATTGATTTTTTTTATCACAGTATTGTTTAGTATAAAACCAAAAATGGAAGGGAGACTAGCAAAATCAAGTTTGTGCCTGCTATTTCAAGCAATCATACAAAGAGCAATTTGTTAAAAACTTCCTGGTGGAGTTACTAAACTTGGAATTGATTGGTATTTAGTACCACAAATAAGGAATAAAAAAGTGGTGGGAAATAAACTGAAAGTAATTATTTTTAATTATGTAGAACTAAAATTATGTCCATGCAACTGCTAATATATTACTATAGTGTTCCAACTGTATTTCTGCTTTTTTTTTTTAAACGACAATATAAAATATAATCCAAAATTGTTATGCTGCTGTGAATATAGTGATCTTAACCATTCTTCTCCAGTTCTTATTTTCCTTTTCATAACTTGAGAAGCAACACTTCTCAAAAATATGAAATAGTTTGAACAAATATTTATCTGATATATTATTTACAGATGAACTTAGCTGTTACTTTTGGTGTGGTTTACCAGTCTGGAAAATCAAACAAAAAAGTGTGTTCTCACAATATATTTGTGCTTTGAGTTCCTATGTTGTCTGGGTCTCTTGCTACACATTACTTTCCTGCTGTTGCTGTACGTTTTCTTGGCATTTTCACTCTGAGATGGTAAAACTTTCATCAGGGAGAACATTGCTCTTCCTCCACACACCTTCTGAGCCTGTATGAATTCAGGACTGTGCAGAATCTTCACAAATGGGCAGGGACGATCTGAAGACATAAAAAACCACTTTACTGTGGTTTGAGATTAGTATACCTAAAGAGACTGTAGATCATGCTTACAGGGAGGACTAGACTGACAGCTAAGGTGACTAAGGTAAAAAAATTTCCTGTGACCAAAATGGAGCATTGCATACCCTGAAATCACTTAACTAAAAGCCAGGAGTAGAGGAAACAAGCCTCCCAAATTGAACAGTGCATTCAAACTTTTAATTTAATTTGTCTCTAATCAGAATATTTATCTTCCTTCACTCATGGCATAGCCTTTTTCTAGATTTGTATTTGTTTTTAGTCACTGTTCTCAGTTAAATAGTCCAGATGACTTCAGTTACTGTGAAGTGATCTCGAAAATGACTCTATGAAAAGCCACTAACTGGGCAATACAAACAAAAGTAAATTTTTCTGTTAACAAAGAATCATTTTATTTAGTTTGGAAGATAATCAAAAATTGGTTAAAACTTTCTGCTTCTTACTGACATGAAATAAGACAGAACAGGAATATGTTTTTAATACCTAAAAATCGTGAGAATAATTGTTTTATGTTATTTTTATCCACATGATAAGAATATGGTCCATAAGATCATAAATGGTCTTTCAAGACATAAACAGTCATTTGGTAGTAGTACAGCTTGATTGTATTTTTTAAATCTATTTTTATCTCAAAAACATTACCTAAGGTCAAAGAGAGTTTTGCTGTAAAAAGATGTACTGTTCCAGGAAATAAATCTGATTGAAGAATCATTAAAACTACCCAAATTGTGAATTCATTCCATGCTTACTTTGAATGTTAGTTCTATTTGGTGTATATACTCACAGTTAAATGTCAGAATCCATCAGCAAAAATTAAGGTAATACTGAAATTACATATTTAACTGTGTTCTTTCATTCAGATGTAAAAGATGACCTGCATATACCTTTATTTTGACATCTTAATAGTAATGATTGACACACATGCTACTGCTTGTATGTCTGGCAACTGTCTTGAGTTATAGATAGGACAGTCTGCTTTGGGGTGGGAAGAGAAATACATTAGATGAGCAACAAAACTATCTAACAGATGCACAGAGAAAGCAAAAAGGTTATTGGAGCAGCTTTTTCTGGATGCCGTCTCCAAGCAATTGGAAGAGAAGAAGGTTATGAGGAGTAGGAGGCATGGATTCACCAAGGGGAAGTCGTACTCGACCAACCTCGTTGCCTTCTTTGATGGCATCACCAGCTGGGTAGATGTGGGGAGAGCAGTGGATGTTATCTACCTTGACTTTAGCAAGGCTTTTGATACTGTCTCCCATGACATCCTGCTAGCAAAGCTGAGAAAGTGTGGGATAGATGAGTTGATGGCAAGGTGGGTTGAGAACTGGCTGACTGGCCGAGCTCAGAGGGTGGTGATCGAAGGAGCAGAGTCTGGCTGGAGGCCTGGGACTAGCGGTGTTCCCCAGGGGTCAGTGCTGGTCCGGTCTTGTTCAACATCTTCATCGACGATCTTGATGAGGGATTAGTGTCTGCCCTCAGCAAGTACGCTGATGACACAAAGCTGGGAGGAGTGGCTGACATGCCAGAAGGCTGTGCTGCCATTCAGCGAGACCTGGACCAGCTGGATAAATGGGCAGGAAGAAACCAAATGAGATTTAATAAGAGCAAGTGTAGAGTCCTGCACCTGGGAAGGAACAACCCAGAGTATCAGTACAGGCTGGGGGACCACCTGCTGGAGGGGAGCTCTGAGGAGAAGGACCTGGGGGTCCTAGTGGACGACAGGTTGACCATGAGCCAGCACTGTGCCCTTGTGGCCAAGAGGGCTAATGGGATCCTGGCGTGCATTAAAAGGAGCGTGGCCAGCAGGTCAAGGGAGGTGATCCTCCCCCTCTACTCTGCACTGGTCAGGCCTCACCTGGAGTACTGTGTCCAGTTCTGGGCTCCCCGGTACAAGAAAGACAGGGATCTCCTGGAAAGAGTCCAGCGGAGGGCAACAAAGATGATACGGGGCCTGGTGCATCTTCCCTATGAAGAAAAGCTGAGAGACCTGGGTCTGTTCAGCCTGGAGAAGAGAAGACTGAGAGGGGATCTCCTCAGTGTATATAAATATACTTTCCCTCAGTAAGTTTGCAGATGACACCAAGCTATGCGCATGTGTCGATCTGCTCGAGGGTAGGGAAGCTCTGCAGGAGGATCTGGATAGGCTGCACCGATGGGCTGAGGTCAACTGCATGAAGTTCAACAAGGCCAAGTGCCAGGTCCTGCACCTGGGGCGCAATAACCCCAAGCAGAGCTACAGGCTGGGAGATGAGTGGTTGGAGAGCTGCCAGGCAGAGAAGGACCTGGGAGTGATGGTGGATAGTCGGCTGAATATGAGCCAGCAGTGTGCTCAGGTGGCCAAGAAGGCCAACAGCATCCTGGCTTGTATCAGAAACAGTGTGACCAGCAGGGCTAGGGAGGTGATCGTCCCCCTGTACTCAGCTCTGGTGAGGCTGCACCTCGAGTACTGTGTTCAGTTTTGGGCCCCTTGCTACAAGAAGGACATGGAGGTGCTTGAGCGGGTGCAGAGAAGGGCGACGAAGCTGATGAGGGGCCTGGAGAACAAGTCCTATGAGGAGCGGCTGAGGGAGCTGGGCTTGTTCAGCCTGGAGAAGAGGAAGCTCAGGGGTGACCTTATTGCTCTTTACAGATACCTTAAAGGAGGCTGTAGCGAGGTGGGGGTTGGCCTGTTCTCCCACATGCCTGGTGACAGGACGAGGGGGAATGGGCTTAAGTTGAGCCAGGGGAGTTTTAGGTTAGATGTTAGGAAGAACTTCTTTACTGAAAGGGTTGTTTGACATTGGAACAGGCTGCCCAGGGAAGTGGTAGAGTCACCATCCCTGGAAGTCTTTAAAAGACGTTTAGATGTAGAGCTTAGGGATATGGTTTAGTGGGGACTGTTAGCGTTAGGTCAGAGGTTGGACTCGATGATCTTGAGGTCTCTTCCAACCTAGAAATTCTGTGATTCTGTGTGAAATATCTGAGGGGTGGGGGACAGAAGGATGTAGCCAACCTCTTCTCAGTGGTTTGTGGGGATAGGACAAGGGGCAATGGCTGCAAGTTAGAGCACAGGAAGTTCCGCACTGACATGCGAAAGAACTTCTTCACAGTGAGGGTGACGGAGCATTGGAACAGGCTGCCTAGGGAGGTTCTGGAGTCTCCTTCTCTGGAGATATTCAAGGCCTGTCTGGATGCCTACCTAGGCAGCCTGCTCTGAGGAACCTGCTTTGGCAGGGGGGTTGGACCCAATGATCTTTCGAGGTCCCTTCTAACCCCTACAGTTCTGTGATTCTGTGATAACAAATTGAAATTAGAGTCAGGGCAGTTAATCAACCCCCTTCATTCTATTTTAATCAAGGACAGTGATGACATGAAAGCAGAAAAAAAAAATCTTAAAATACTAAAAACTTTGTTGGATTCCTGTTACCTTGCTTTGGTTTAGATCTCTTTAAAATAAAGATAATTTTCTTACCATTGGAGGGTGCAGAATTTGTGTGTGTGTGTTTTTTTGTTTGTTTGTTTGTTTGTTTTTTGTTTGTTTTGTTTTGTTTTTTTGAACAAATATATAATCAGATTTGTGATGGAGGTGTTTCTTACCAGCATCTTTCTTTAATACAGTTGCTGAAAGTGATGAATGCCCTTCTACCTAGTGATGTGGCTGTCACTGCTTATAGAGTGACATAACTGAAGTTGTCACAAGGTCATTTGTTTAGGTGATAATTTGAAATTCCATTGCATGTGAAATTTCAGTTCTGACATGTTCTTATAAATGAAAGAATTAAAGTTCTGTAATATCTAAAGAGAGAGATAGAAGATATCTAGTTTACTTGTAGAAAAGGTAAGGAAGATATCTAATCATTAACTAATTTTACTTTTTTAAACGATATCAACTGAAAAATTGAACACATTTTCAGTTGTTGTATGAATGCATCTAGTTAGTGTTTTGTGTGTGTATATATAAAATATTCTATACGGGTTACATGTATGTACATAAAGATATTTCTTCTCTTGTAGTAGAAATTCTCTACCATTTTGTTTTATTTTAAGCTTGTTACTTTTTTTTTTTTTTTTTTTTTTCAAAAATCCATTTATGTGTAATTCTTGCCAGACTTTTAAAATTGTTCTTAGCTAAAAATGTTAGAAATGTAGTATGTAGTAAGTTAGAAACGTAGAAAGCTGAAAACTTAAAGTTTGGGCTTTGGCCTTAGTATTCAATATAAAAAAATCAATTAAATTCCAGATTGACTTGCCTTTTTTTTTTTTTAACCTGTAAAGTGAGTTTTGTATAATTGTACATTTTTTTCCCTAAGAGTGGGCAAAATAGCTTTAATTTCTTGTTTAAATTTTGACAAAGCACAGTTTGAATAAATGCACCCCGCTTTGACAGAAGCCAGCGCCATCACTTAGTGTTAATCTCCTGCATATTTTGTAAAGTATGTTGGGAAGAGTATATAGGAGCACTAGTGTAGTGGGTTTACGTGGCAAGGTTTTGGTAGCAGGGAGCCATAGGGGTGGTTTCTGTGAGAAAGATCTAGAAGCTGCCCCATGTTTGGGAAGGGCCCCATTGTTTTCCAGATCCGAGCCAATAAGCGATGTTGTTTTGCGCCTCTGTGAGAGCATATTTAAGACAGGGAAAAAACGCTGCACCACACAGCAGCCGGGAGAGTCAAGGGAGTGAGAGAACAGCCTTGCACATGTCAAGGTCAGTGTAGAGGGAGGGGGAGAGGTGCTCCAGGTGCCGGAGCAGAAGTCCCCTGCGGCCTGTGGTGAGGACCATGGTGAAGCAGGTACCCCCTGCAGCCCATGGAGTACCACGGTGGAGCAGGGTTCCATGCTGCAGCCCGTGGAGGAGACCACGGTGGAGCAGGTGGCCCTGCACCGATGGAGGCTGCCGCCTGTGGAAGACCCCTGCTGGAGCAGATTCCGGGCCGGACCTGTAGCCCGTGGAGAGGAGCCCACGCAGGAGCAGGTGACCTGGCAGGAGCTGCTGCCCGTAGGGGAGCCAGGTTGGAGCAGTTTTCTCCTGAGGGATGGACCCCGTGATACGGACCCATATCTGGAGCAGTTCTGGAAGAGCTGCTGCCTGTGGGAAGCTCACGCTGGATCAGTTCATCAAGGACTGCATCCCGTGGGTGGGACCCCACAGCACAGGGGACGAGAGTGACCGAGAAGGAGCGGCAGAGAAGAAGTTCTGTAGACTGACCATAACCCCCATTCCCCGTTCCCCTGCGCCGCTCGGGGGGAGGAGGTGGAAGAGGGTGGATGGGGGGGGAAGGTGCTTTTGGTTTGCTTTTTTTTTTCTTTGTTTTCTCACTTCTCTCGCTTGTTAGTAATAGGCAATAAATCTTACTATCTCCTTATGCTGAGTCTGTTTTGCCCGTTACAATAATTATTGCATGATTTTCTCGTCCTTATCTCAATCCTTGAGCCCTTTTCACATATTTTCTCCCCGTTCCTCTTTGAGGAGGGGGAGTGAGAGAGCGGCTGTGGTGGAGCTCGGCTGCCCACTCGAGAGGAACCACGACAACTAGGAAATCAAATAGAAATAAAACTACTTTTTAAATATGTAAGTATGTGAATAAGGACGTTTTCTGCTGGAGGTACTGTTTATGGACAGGAAATTTTCAGTTATAAGAAAACAAACACATGAATTTAATTGCAGTTGGTGAAACGCTGAGGAGCCTAACCTTTTCTTTAATAAAGTCTTTCTACATCAAACCACAGATGAGAAATAAAGATAGAAGGCTGTACATCAAGACAGACAGTAACATCTTTGAAACAATACCAGGTCAGCAGGCTTTTTGTAGTTGTATAGAGAAATATGTCTAAAACTTCTATTTCTTTGTGATGAAGCTAGAATAAAATTTAATGATCTACTCCCTCTAGGTAGCCTTTTATGTGACTGTGAAAGGATACCATAATCCAAATTTTGTTTAGGGATTACTGGTCAAAATACACTTGAATGTCATCCCACAACTTTGCAAGAGACAAAATACATTTATAAAAGGAACCTAAACTGAGCTTATATAGGCTAAGCTTTTCTCTTGCAGCTATAGAAGTCTAAATTCAAGGATTAGTATGAGCAAAAGTTCAGATGCAATGATGTATGTATGATGCCAAATGGTCATTAAAAGAATACCGAGTTTTTAATGTAAAACCTCCACGGCAGGTATTACCAATGACTGTTTGTCACAGTAGTTTACCTTTGCCTCATCCATCATGTCATAATACTGCAAGGTGAGTCATAATATGAGGCAAGTCATTATAAAATAATAGCAGACATGTTGACAATAGCATATGCCCTTCATGTGTAGCCATGGGAAATACTGGTATAGATCTTCATAGTGCACTACTGTCTTTTCCTACATCACTTATCTGTCTTTCTTTACTAGTAGATTAGTGAATTACATAGAAATTTAAAATATGGTAGTTGACCAGGTAGTATTAAAGTAAATACTGTTGCACACAGCTCTCAGTTGTCTGCAAGGTTTCTGATTTCATTAATATCTTTTTTTGACAAGGTTGTCTTTCCAACCATAATGACTACCCGTAAAATTTTGAAAACTAACAGCACATTTTCAAGCCTATGCTAAATATGGTAGAGACAGTCAACCCGGAAGTGACATGTGAAGCTGATAAAAGTTATTAGCTTGATCACAGGCTTATGCTGGTGCCAAAGCAGTATGGTTAGGTTACATTCTGGTGTGGATTCAAAGGCGAATTCCTTGCTTCCTTATTTGAGTTTCAGTTTATGAATCTTGTTTTCCTTCTTTTATTGCCAAACTAGGCTATTTGCTTGTGTTTCTGCAGAAAGAACAGAGAAAATGGAGAACAGATACAGAACTACAATGCTCAACCTGGGAAACAGTATTTGTCTTCTTAGGCCAGCTAAAATCAAGTTGCATCATATAGACTTACTGACCTTATTTCTCTTGTATTGTAACCATATCTCAAAGATAAGTAACCCTGTAGATGTGCTTTATATTTTTTCTGGTTTAAAAAAAAACACACACCCTTTGTATTGACTTGATAATGCAGGGTCTCAGGACTTGCCTGATCTTGCCTTAGCCTGAGATGATTTTACTTGTTTGAAAAATTGCCTAGTTTTCTAATTGCCTACCTATTGCTATTGCCTACCCCGTTTACCTTCTTACGCTCTCTCAATGGCATGTACAGACGATCTTTCTTTGCTTGACAAGCAATAGCCTTTTCTTTCAACAGAAGCTGGAGAAGTATTTCTTCATTTTCAAACTTAACCTCATTATGAGAAAGAATAGGCAGGTTCAGACAGTGAAACATACAGAAATATAAAATACCCCAAACACCATATAAAATTCCACCCCCACTGTCCCCCTCCAAGCTGATACCAAGACTGAGGAGAAAGTACCTCTCACTCAGTATTCCTCCTAAGGGTGTTCTCAAGGCCTTCTCCACACCTCACTCTTGGAAAAGATTGAAGCCTTAGTACCCAGAGAAAAAATGGAAAGGTAAGCATAAGACAGACATTTCAAAAAGATACTAGAAAATTTTAAAAAGTAATTTTAAAAATAATGTTATCTGTGTTTTTGAGGCTTTTCTGAATTACCTAAGTAAGTTGGGCCAGTCCTATTAAAAATATTAATTGGAACAACAATAAAATTTTAGTTCCACATATATATATATATAAAATTATTTCTCTTTTCATATAGCAAAAGTCTGACTGGGGAAGCTTTTGTGGAATCTTAGCACCAAAAGCTAAGCTGTGGTAAAATCGAAACAATGGAAGTTGTGGGAATGTGCAATGGAGAGGAAGAAATAGAAATCGAGCCACAGAACTGTCCCTTTCAGCTGTAGTGATTTTTTAGTTAGACTTAGCCCAGTCTCACCTCACTCTCACCTTCATAAATACTCCACATTTTTCAGAAATCTTTAGGAAAAGGGAGATTTTGACTTCAAATAATTTCATCTCTTTCACTACCTTTTTTTTCTTTTTTTTTTTTTTTTTAAGAGAACCCTCTGGCACATGCTGTCTGAGAAGCAAAAGCAGAACTCTATATATAGATTTATGACTAAGCTTGCATCCTATATGTATTTCTCTTCTGGATTTGGAATATGTTTTGACTCTTTTTAAAATTATTTTTCTTTTCAGTGTATGCCTATGCTGTTTAATAGATCTCATAGTATCACTCTAAACATTGCAAAATAAAATTTGTCCAACCCCTGTAGGACCAACAGTAGTGGTTGGGTTAACTCCACTAGAGGGGAAAAGCAAACGCTGCATTAAACTCCTGTCTCAACCTTCATTTTTAGCAATGTCTGCCTTTGCATCACACTGCCTTTTTCTTTTTCCTCTTAGGTTTTCTTTAATAACCTGGGAAGCACAAGGAAGCCCATATTAGCTTCTTATTGCATCTGAAATTTTACTTGTGAAATTAACATTGCTTTTGCAATGTATGGAACAAAGGAAAAAAAAAAGAGCTGAAAGCCACATAGAAGGAATTAAAACAAACAAACAAAAACCACAAACAACCCTCCAAACCGCACACAAATCTGGAATAAGTAATCTCTTCACCACATGTTGAGTAAAATTGAATAACATCTGAAATAATGTGATTAGAAATTTAGACACGTTTGTTAAATGTTCCTATTTTATCTTTATAGTAGAGTGCCCAAATATAAGCATCAGAATCTTAAGAAATTTTGAGAAGTGATATCACCGGTTGAATTCTGTGTGGGTTTGGTTTTTTTTATTTGAAGGGATGATCAGTCCTGTAGAAGAGGCTTTGCATTTATCAGTTAACATCACAACCACCACTGCTTGTGGTGGTTGTGATGTTAACCTGCAGTCCAAGTAACCAGCATATTCAGTGTTTTCTCAGCTGGGCAAATGATGCTTTGATTACTGTCAAGTTTGTTTAACCTTTAAATCTCATCTCGAAAGTGAAATGTTATATATATTTTTTTCTTTTCTACAAAGACATCTGTGGAGATAACCTTGCAGCGTTAATACATAGGAGTTCACCACCACTATTCCTCTAAATGCTTAATTTATTTAAAGCATCTACTGCCGGCAAAGTTCTTTTCTTCATCTACTGGTTACTTCACACCATATAACATTAGCTCTAGCTAGCCCTGTAAAATAAATAAATAAATCTTTGAAATACCTGTTCTTTGATTTTGTTTATGCAAATGTAATGTAGCTTCTAATGGTGTTTAACTGAAGTGTTGTATCTTTAAGGAAAATTGGAATAATTTATCTAAACTATTCATTGTTTAAGCACTGAAAAGCTGTTTATATTTGTCTACAGATAAGACTGGACACAAAGTTTGTGCAGGTAAAGGAATATTGATTCCTGTCATATATGATTTCTAATTTTGAAAGATCGGTATGGTTAAGAACATTTTCACCAGTAATATTTGAGGGAAGAAAAACATTTTTCTTTATTTACATAGTAGAGCTAAGGCTTTGAAAAACTAGCTTCAATTTTATTTTGCATACCAGCTATGGTAATCACTTAAAAGTGTTTGCCTAAGGATACCAACAGATATAAATTGAACAATTCCTGTGTGTACCTGTCAGTGGATAGTAGGGATTTTGTGTGGGAGATGTTTTTATACGCATATTTCATGTAAATATGCAACACTGGATTAAAAGTTCTTACCAATTCTTACAGCTACTTAAACCTCTTTACACAGAAGAACTGTAGAAGTCCTTAAAGCTCAAATATCTGGCTTTCCGACAATAATCCAGAATTTAAATTTAGCCAATTATGCATCAGCCATTGAAAAGTATGGACGCTGCAAAATAGAACATAAAGTGATCAATTTGCTGTACTCTCTCTCTTTTTTTTTTTTTTTTCCTTCCCACCAATGGCAGAAAATTCTCACCAGTTTTTTAATATAAAGAAGTAGCAGGGAAAAGCATCGATGTGTTAATCCCAATTTATCCAGGCATTTTGTATTGAAAAATACTTTTTCTGAGTGTACAGCCCTCCTTATCCTATCTTAATCTCTGAACCCTGGATCACAGGTCTATGTACAAATGAGATCACTTCTCCTCAAGGGCAATTCTAGAGCTTCATGAGGAGTGGAGAATAAAGGGTCAAAACTGTTGAACTCTAGTTTTGAAAAATAAGAATTTGGTATTGGAAAATAAGATACTGTGAAACTGGCACCTGGGCATCTGAAGTTTGACTTTCAGATAAGCCTAAGTGATTTTGGCTGTTTGAAACATGCCTTCATTTGTTAGGGCTACAAGTAACTTTACAACTTTCGTACTTTATCTGTTGTGACTGGATCTTGAAAACAGCTGAAAGGATAAAGAACTTCAAGTTGTCTCCTGTGTTATATTTGAAATGCAATTAAGATCAGGCCTTATCTTTAGTGACTTCTGTGTATGGGGGTGTATGTGCGCACATGAGTGTGAATGTATTTATCTGATTAGTTTGTGTGTGTATATAATATGTTGTTTTGGATTAGTTTCTCCTTTTTACTTCAGGGAATACCATTTGTAATTTTGCAGTGAAGCATTTTGGCTAATTAAATTATTCTGAATTTGTTCAAAATGCATGCAGAAAATTAACAGTAGGCTTGTTGCATATCTGTTCAATTAAAAAAAATCCTCATGTCAGTTCTGGAATATGGAAAACTATGTCCACTAGTTGCTGCTTCAGGAAGAGCTGATGTTATTTTATTTTTCAAGGAAAAATGGCTTTGAGAACCATTTTGCTAGATAGATACGACAGCTCAAAATCATAAAATACATAAGAATCCAATTGTGTAGCTGATAACTTTCTTTTTGTGCACATAAAGACATTCTGTGAATATTAATGACTCTTGATACCTCTCTGAAGTAAGAGTTATTTTTACTTTAGACATGTTAAGGCAAAGAGATGTTAAAATGCTTTCATTACCTGTGAAGGTGGTGAAAGAACTGAGAACAGAAATCAGATGGTCTGCATTACGTTTTTAAAATGATATGATTTTTTTTTTCCATCTCTTTGTACACCAGTACTTTCCCCCAAACTATGGAACACAAAACCCTGAGATTTGAACCTGGGTTTAAGCAATGTTGCTTAACTATTATCCTGATTGAATCTTAATGTTCTTCTACAGGCCTTAGCAATACTACACCATCATTATTCTTAATTTTTTACAAATAGCTAATTAGTTTTGATATATACCTTTTTCTCTTGCAAATTAAGGCCTCATTTTTTCTTTAATTATTTTTTTCCCCTCTCTGTTATGAACAAATAACATTGTTAAAACTGTCTAGGATGGCAATAGCAGTCACTCTCTAACTTTCAGCTGTTTAACAGGGATACAGCTGCAAAACTGCTGTACTAAATGGAAGGAAACAGTCAAGTGTTTCCACTTTTTTTCTCTTCTATAATTTGAATTAAGTAAATCCTAGGAGTAGCACTGTTTCAGAAATTACAAGGTATGGGCCAGCAGAATGGTGCTCTGATTCTAGTGTGTGTGTGTTTTCTGTCACATCTGGGTTTCTGCACACCTTCTAGGATTTCATGGGAGATGATAGAAAACTTGTAAAATAAATTACAGCAGAGAAGTTTTCTTTGCAAAAACTTTCTGTGTAGGAGAATTAATCTTTTACGTGCATGAAACAAAAATTGAACAAGAAAACATAATTTTCCCATGATTGTTTTCCATTACTTTTAGAAATTAGCCATTTATTTATATGAGAAATGTAATTCAGAATTGAAGAAGGATAAAAAGTATCAGAAAACTGAATTAAATTATTAAGTTATGCACAATGAATAGATTACTTTTTCATATATGGATATCATTATATATGATTTAGTCAGTCTTTTTCATGTTAAACATTTTCATATTCTTCAAGCTTTCAGAAGTTATTACGTAAATAACAGGGATTTGCCAAGATGCTATAATGCAATTAATTTGAAAGTTAATATTGGCAGATGTAGTCTAACTCATTTATGGGAAAAATACTTTAGGAATATGAATTGAGAATTTTCTTTTGAAACTATAATCAGAACTGAAACTGTGCTGCATTTTGTTGGTCTAGATGTAACAGTATAATCATTGTGATAAATTTGAAAATGTGCCAACAATCCAAAAGTCTGTTGTTGTGAAGTTCATTTTCTATCCTGATAACTGCCAAATCATGCTTTCTGGTTTTGATAAATGCCATCTTTGGCTCTTGTAGCATGGGGAGTAATAAAATTTATAGCAGAGTTCCATTGTCTTTCTCCATTACTTTAAGCATAAATTACTTTTCCTCATTTTCAGGGTAGTCATTCCCAAGTTACCATTTGCCTGCCATTCAGACAACTATTTCTTGAGTAATGCTGATAAAGTTAGAACACAAATAAATGCAGCTCTCCAAGTTCTTCCCTATGCCGCTATTTCAGCCCAGGGTTGCTCTTTCTGCAAACATCAACAGAGCCTCATTCTTATAATGTAAGCATCTACGTTGTGTTGCCTTTTACTGTAATATCCAAGGAAGCCATGACAATGAGTTAAGAGGATAATTTGTTAAAATAACTGTGTGCCTTGTTGACTAACAGGGTTTCATCCTTTTCAGGTAAAGGGGTCAGGAGATACAGCTTCCCTATTACAGACAACTGTGTCACGGTGTGGTTGCAGGGAGTATGGAGCTACTGTTGACAAAGGTTTTTTTTTGTGTTTTTTTTTTTTTTTTTTTTTCCTTTTTTATATGTGGGTCAGACTAACCTATGTAGAGGAACAAAATAGTATGTTTTAAAACATAAGTGATGACAAATATATATATTCAAAACAAAACAAAACAAATTTAAGTGTTTTTTCAGAAGGCTGTTAGTGGTATTTTCATCACAAGGATTATTTTTCAAACAAGTTACTCTGAAGCACTGGAAGAATTAGACTCCAGCAAGTGCAAGCACACCAGAAGCCAATGAGCTTGTCAGGGCCAGCACTGTAATTCAGAGTCAGGTTGGTCTGAAGAGTGAGCAAGTACACAGTGAGAGCAAATTACAGCTATTATCTTGCAGCCATGGTACAAACAACTTCATAAAGAGCATTGCCTTTACCACCATTGTTGAATTTAAAATAATCACTGCTGAAGATGGGTTGCA
The DNA here is from genome assembly GCF_964211825.1 of Aythya ferina. NCBI lineage: Eukaryota > Metazoa > Chordata > Aves > Anseriformes > Anatidae > Aythya > Aythya ferina. The sequence goes on along the minus strand of NC_140300.1, from coordinate 48,507,659 downwards.
GAGACATGAAATTTCTTTGTGAACTGTATTCACCTTGCTCACAGCTGGTTTTCAATGGGCTGCTGTCATGATTAATGTTTCAGTATCTATAAAGCAGCTACTTTGATAATTAAATATTAGTATCTTTCACTAATTTTTCATTAATTTTAAAGAGACATTAATCTTTTCTGTTCATTATTAATACACCATATTGATAACTTAGAGATACTTTTTTAGGTTAAAAATATTTCCAAAGGAAATCATGGGAATAGGAAAAGTAAAACAAGAAGTTATCTCAATATAGGATACACGTAACAAATGATTTTCTCTCTGAAGAGGTACTGTGAGAGAATAAATTAGTTTATTTATTCATTAAACTTTAAATCTAAAAGAATGTTTAAAGTGCATAAAAATGTCTTTAGCGGACTGTGATTGAACTTCCAGACTTTTTCCACAACCACTAAGCTCTGAGTAAAAAGTACGAAAAGTGACTATTACAACGCTTTTCATGATCACAAGCTTTATAATTTTTATTTTTATCTCTAAATTTGTGCTTCTTTGCACTTTTCATGTGGGAATCTGTGCTATCCACGCAAATGTTCTACATTAAAAAGTATATGATATTATCTTGACTGTCTTCATAGGTGTGAGTTTATATTCAATTCAATCAATCATTAAAATGAGAGGCATTGTTCTATGCCTCAAAAGGTGGAGGGAAGGATCATGACTTTTTTTTTCAAGTTGATTTTCCATTTCCTTTTCCAACTCAGACCTTTCATGGCTCATCAGAGGTATTGTAACAAATCTAGGATTTAATTGATATTACTAGGAAGTAGCTTTACGTATGTATGTTTCATATTTGTAATGTAAAAATACCTCTTTGCAGTTTTAGAATCACATAGTGAGAACCACTTGATCAAAAATAATTTACAGGGGATAAAATCTGGATGTGGTAATTAGTTCTGAGCAGTGTATTACCTAATACGTAGCTTGTGTTCACATTTTTCTCAAGAATATAGATAAAATTGGGAGCATCTTATGTGTAGTGTTAGATTTCTGTTGCACTGGAGACTCTGTCTCCTGGAGGAAACAACAGTCTAGGAAATGCAAAGATGATACGTGCTTTCTTGGTTCAGTCTTTTGGAGTTCAACACCAACAAACTAAAGTCTGCTGAAATTTTGTACTTTTCACTCCTCACCCCCTGGAGCCTGCATCCATTCAGATGGCAATGTTTGCTCAGTACAGATTGAGACTAGCTAAGAAATAATTCTATTTCTGTAATGAGTATTCTTATGCTAGACCCCTGAAAAGCAGATATATAGAAGGTAGTCGTATAAATTGCATGTACTCAATCTGTATGCCTCTGGTAGGTAAGGACAAATCTGTGAATACTATGTGTAGCTTAGGCTGTCAGTTAAATACAGCTTGGGTTTGTTTCTTGCTGTTAATACAGCATGGTTTGTCAGATAGCTATATATCAGACAGTGACATTTAGAAAACAAATATATATATATATATATACATATATCTCCTAGAGAAGTTGGGATTCTTAAGAATATTTTGCCTGTGCAATTTAACTTCAATCATAGGAGTCATCCTCTTCTAGATCTGAGTCTCACTGTAAGGTAGCAAGGAACATTTAAGAACTTTGTCTACTTTATGAAAAGGTGATGGGGGTATGTAGTGATGCCGTCACCATAATAATGCATATGCCATTAAATACACCAAAATAATAAACTTTGGTGTCATAAATGTAACAAAATATAACAAAACAGTTCTGTAGACAATTTGTTTGAGGTAAAAATTTATTCCTGATTTATACTTGTATTTTCATTATCATCTGAAATAATTGGAACATAGCTTTCTTTGCTAATCAGCACAGCATATCACTGTGGCATTGGATTCTCTATTCGGAAATAACAAGTAGTAGCCAACTAAATGTCTGCAATAAATACATGGCAACCGTATTTTGCTGGTCTGCATTTACATATCTGATCTTATTAATAACCCTTTTGAAGTATTAAGGTTATCTCAATAAAAACAAAAATTTCTAAAACAGTATCTATGTTCAATTTAAAATATACAGCATCTGATGTAAGAGAATACCAGAAATAGTTGTTGTGTTATGGTTTAGAATAAATAGCAACTGTAATTACTGACTGTAATCAGTGTATGAAGTATATTTGTTGTAACAATTTTCACTTTATAAAAAGACTTGATAATGAAGAGACTAAACTAGATCTTATCATAGACATCCTTTCTCTTCCCCAGCGATCCCAAATTCTCTGTTCATATAAATTTGATATGTCCAGTACATGAAAAGATAAATCTAGTTTATGAGCACTCAAGTGTAATTTCTACTTTCTGAAGCCAAATGTTGTTAGGAAATACATTATTTGAAATGTATGATTTCTTATAATATTTTCAGTTTTTGAGGTATTAGGAATGTTTACATAAAATGCATTAACAAAGGTAACATTTTACAAAATCTTTAGATACTCCCTTCTTTATGACTTTCCTTAATTGCCCTACACAGAAAAATAAACAGTGTCTAGAACTGCAGTCATTTTTGGCCTTAATCTGAAGATCAGATAAAGAAATTTTATGGACCAAACCACTACAGAACAAATAAAATATTTGCCTCATAAAGCAACCCTGTTGGTGTTACAAGAAGTTAATACTCTCTTCTTCTTCTTTTTTTTTTTAATTTATTTTTTTTTCATTTAAGCTCTTTCTAAGAAATCAAATTCAAAACAACCTTGTGTTGTGTGTTTCCTTTTCAGGTGATAAATGCAAACCTACTGAATACACTAAAGTCAAAAATATGTTATTGGATCTACAAAGTCGGAGATACGTTGCTCAATCAGAAGATAAACACGTTGATGAGAAAATGGCTTTAAAGAAGATTCTTGTAGATCAAATGTTTAATTATTTTGATTCAGACAGCAATGGACTTGTGGACACAAATGAATTATCTCAGGTAAGATTTAGATTTTGTTTCCATTAGTCGTGGTAGATATTTGTTTGCTTTTGTCCAAACTTATACGTGGAATATTATGTCTCAGTATGCTTTCACTTTAGAAAATATGTAAGAATCTTTGAAGTGGAAAACTTAATTCAAGAATTTTGGAAAAAAGTGAATTATTCAGGAATTCTGTGGTAGTCATTGAGAAACGAATACAGTGCTTTAAAATATACATGGGGATACAAACACTGTAGCTTGCTTTGGCCGTGAAATGTTTTATTGTCTACTGTATGCTATCATAAAATTCAACTGTATAGATGTATTTTAGCAGTAAAAAAAAGAAAAAAGTTGTTTTAAAGTATTTCTGTAATGCTAAATGGGTATTACTGCTTTATGCAAGTAGTAAAAAAAATTAGCGCTGAAGAAATACAGTATCAGTTTTGAATAGAGTTCATGGTGTCTCTAAACAGCAAGCTTTATTAACTAACTAAAGATTTACACCAATAATTGTTGTTCCAGAAATCATAGCAGCACTAGTTATAGTCAATCCAAAAGAGCTAACTATTAAGTGTTGTTATAGTGAATGTATTTTGTAGTGTAGAAATCCATTTTTGAAAAATCTAGCCATATTAATGTATCAAATACTAGGCAGCCATAGAAAAAATCTTTCAGAACTTCTGCTTTTAAGAGAAATTGGTGCCTTTATATATTTTACAAATGATACTTCTTATACTACATAAATATATAGCATACATAGATACATAGTAATCACAGATATAGATGTACAAATTACATTTAATACATATAGGTATGTACCATTAACTCTTGAAATAGAAAGTTACAGTAATTGGTGTATTGTTTGGTAATATAAAGAAACTGAATTTTAGATCATCCTCTATTGTACCACTTGAAAGTAGTTTGGCTTCTTTGCCATAGTCCCCATATGGCTACTGTAACTACTGGAAAATAGCTGGATACTTTTACCACTAAAAATCCATTATCTAAGTATTAGTGAACCGTAATGTTTCCAGTAGAGGAACAGGACTAAAGTACTACTACTGAAGGTCAGTATCAAAAACTTTTTTTGCATGATTTATAGGTGTATATATAAAGAAAAAGAAATTATGATTCTCTACATAAACTTTGCCTCTTATTTCTTTCTTTATGCCAACCTTAGTTAAAAAACAAAAATCTTCCATTGTGGTGTTTTCAACCAAGTTATGCATACATTCTCCATGTACTTCTATAAAATTAATTTATAATGGCATCTGTATAGTAATGATTTTTCACCAGCATGGAAACTGGTCAAACGGCCTTAAACCCCAGTCATGGAACTTTGTTCTTTTTGCTAAAATTCATAGCAGAACATCAAATTATTCAATTCAAAGAATAATGTAAAATAAATTCATTGTTCATGCTGTATGGTTTGTTATTGTATGTTTTGATGAGACACAAAGAGCTAACCTGTTGCCCTCAGAAATCATTCTTCAGTCATTTTGAACAAAATGAAAATTAAATGAACACATTTCTCTTGAAGCCTTCTTGATAGCAGAAGTTTCAACTGCAAACCTTTGTCTCCCACTCGTATGATAAAAGGAAACACTGAATCACCTTTGATATCCATAATAGTGTTCAGCTTTGCAGTTAAGCCCCAGCTCCTCTGTAATCTCAGTATTCGTAAATTTTAGCCTTTCTCTGATGGGGTTTTTAGCCTACACAGTTTTGGATAACAAACTAAACATGTGACTCAGTTCTGTCCAAAGACTCAAAACAAGAAAGCAGATGAAAAGAATTTGGTGTAATATCTTCAAATTAAATGTGCTGTTTTTCAGGGCATTATTAGTGATTGTTGAAAACTTGACATGTTTATTTTGCTCTGGTTCAGCCAACCAAATGCTTTTTGTTCTTATTGAATGAAAGTTTGATAAAGCATTACTTTTTTTTCCTAGTGTCAAGTGGGATTATATTCTTGCTCTCTTCTGGCCTTAATATATGTGAAGTATTTCTAAACATTGGACTTGCTATAGGGAGGAGGAAAGGAAAAAGAAGACTCAGTCCAGAAGTTAGCGATTTATAAAATGATAGTGGTCCCAGGCACTGAGAGAATGCTGGACCCATTAACTTTCCTGAGAAGATGACTACATTTTACCACGTATCTGTCTCTTTTTCCAGTGTAGGGGGTAAAATGTTTGAAAGGTCTTGGTACTTCCTGAGGAAAAAATAGGAGTCATTGCTTTACTCTCAAAAATGTTATTAGGAGTAGAAGAATTTTCATTGGTTGTCCTCAGCCAAAATTTTGCAGTGTGCAGGTCTATCATAAATAATACTGCCTTTCTGCACTCTAATAATTTTGAGACCATGACAAATACTATATTAAAGAAAAAAAGGGGTCCTACGGTTAATTTATGTTCTAAATTAATATTGAACTAAAACTTCACTTGTTAATGAATATTGTTAATATTAAATCTCCTCTGTTTTCCTGTGCAGTGACTGCAAATTCTTTGATGGAATTATGTTATACGTGTCCATCTAGACATGCTACCTCATATAAAATGGAAAGTAATCAGCTGGAGATTGGAAATTATGACACCAATGCTACAAATGTATTGATGCATTTTGGATCAGAAATCATAATAAAGTTTTTGTCTTTGCATGTTGAAGCAAGGGAAACAAATTCTACTCTTCAGGAAAAGCAAAATTGTTACTTTTTTAAAAAAGAAAGCAACTTCAAATACTGAAAAAGTAAAAAAAAATAAAAATAAAATAAAATAAAAAAATAAAGTAAAATAAATAAATCTAAAAAATTAATAATTGGCAGGCCATTACTTATTTTCTTTCATTTGAACAATTTTGCCATCTGGATAGATTTTTTTTTTCTATGGCTGTATAGTCTAAATCCAAATTGTATTTCAAGAATAATTATTACATCACTACACAGTGTAAAGGTTAAACAAGGTAGTCTGCAATGAAGATAGAGAAACTATGGGATAATGCAGGTTAACCAGGCAGGTTAAGTAAACATTTTCTAGTCATATCTACAAGATTTCTAGTAAATCGAGGTGGTTCCATGAAAGATTTTTCAATTTATTTTTGTTGTTGTCGTTTTTTTTTTTTTTTTTTTTTTTTTTTTTTAAGCTCTTTGAAAGAATATAAATCTAAAATAAAGTAAGGTAAAGTAAGGTAATTGATTCTTTATAGGAGAATCATGGTTACCTATGAATATTCAGTTGTTAAGCAACTCATTTATATTCTCTCAACTCAGGCAAAAACAAACTGTGTTGTAATACAGAGTTATAAATTGAGCTTCAATTTTTCTGTTACTATAGACTGCCTGATTGCTATATATTTTTGTTGCCTATGCAGAAAAGAAAAAACACCAGAAGTGATATGAGGAGACATGGGAACAAAATATATTCTTCTAGTGGTGAATGCAATTATTCCCATATGGTAGAGTTGCCATTTTAGAACAGTAAACCTTTTCTGTATGCCACCAATGAAAGATATTAGCATCCTTACTTACAAACTAATATCTGTAATTTTAAATACATTTATCTTATTGACCAGGTTAACATACTGTGAATGAAAGATGTTACATTTTTTTTTAATAAAAATTTATCCTCACTTCTGCGTTTTACCTTGATGTTTTCTTAGTGGCATTTGATTACAGTTATTGAGATCAAACCAAATAATGATGATGATAATAAACAACCAAATGAAACACTTAGGAAACTACAAAGTTCACCGCTGTTTCATGGAATGATAAGTGGAGGTTATGGTTATATTATTACTGTGAGATAAAATATGCCATTTTCATGTATTAGTCTTCTATGCTTCAAGAACAGGTTATATGAAAGATTTCTTATAAAGTGTGATGAACCTTTAAATCACTATTATCACATATATCACATATCCGTCTGTTTGCAGGTAAATACACAAGGCTGGTGTTTGTGTATGTAGGATCTTTACATAAAGCATCGATTCAAGACTTTTAATGTTAAATGTTTTTAAAAAAAAAAACAAAAAAAACAAAAAAACATACTTGAATAGGAAATGAAATACTCTTGTATTTATGGTTATGTGTGGATAGGTGTACTTATCTGTAAACATCTAGACTATGTCATACCTCAGCAGAACACATAGTCTGAGTAGAGCTGTATCTATAAACAACTTGTTTACAATATATCAGTTTAAAAAATGTAATCTGAAGGAATTATAGATGTAATTGGTTTAGTTAGTACAGCATTAATTGCTATTAAATGTAATGGTAAGATAACATTTTAATTACTTTCTTCCGGTTGTTAAGCCTTTAATTTCCTTCTTTTCTCAGATTTGCTTCAACAAGTGTCAGTTATTATATTTGCTAACAAACTGGTGATTTGTTGTTTGAGATCAGATTTTTTATTTGACCTGGCCTGAATGCTCTATCTTTTCATTCAAAGATTAAAATTCCTAAACTGTGCTCCCTGTGGTGGTGAGATCTGAGGGGGGAAAATAATAACAAAAATAACAATTTTTACAAAACAAATGGTCTCACAATTAGCCATAAGCAGAGCAACAATTTTGCTTTGTTTTGCTTTACCTTTTACCTGTTCTTATTATTGAAATAAATACTCCATTATCTTTATGGAAATGCAAAGTAAAATGTTCTAGCATAAATGCTTGCGAGCGTACTCTTGTATGAATTTTTGTCTCTGAAGTCTGAAATCAAATAATCCCATGTATAGCACAACTTGTATGGCACGATCATAAAATTGTGCAGAACATCTTAATCAGGCTTTAACCTTCATAGTAAGAGTTTGTTTCTAGTATGACTCGCCTTTTTTTTTTTTTTTTTTTTTTTTCCAGTTTCTATACTCCCTCTGTAACTAATCATTTTACTATCTAATTTAACCAATTTGTAGACAGACAAGGTTTAAAGAGTTGGCTCAAGAATCACTTCACTCAAATTTTACTTTTCCTTCTTCTAAAGATGAAGGTTAATTTAATCTAAAACTAAAGGAACACTGTTATGTCATCTAATCTAACTTGTTTATCATAGACATGAAATTTCATTCAATTGATCCTATACTTTTAATTGAGAAAATAACTCGATTTTGTCTGAAGTAAAAAAATGTGCACAGAAAAGTGTGAAGCCTTGATTCGAAAACATCAAGGGTCCCATGATTTAAGGTTAATTGCCCAGATTATGATGATTATTATTTTGAGATATGTTATTCTTTTTTTCATCTGCTTTCCTCAAAAAGTATCTATAGATTTAACACTACAGTCAATCATTAGTGTCCCTTTAAAAACAAAACAAAACAATACCATAAAGATTGATTTTTCTCAGCTCCCTTGATGACTTCATCAAGCTTTGAGTTACTTTTTTGGATCATTTCTAACTTGAAAAGTTCCATTCTAGCTTCTTTACAGTAAATTTAATCTGTGCAAGAGAAAACTGACTGTTGCGTTTTAGCACTGTTCCCACAACTGGAACACACAAATGCAAAAATTGCCTTTCTACCTCCAGTTACCTTGCTACATTTCCAAAGATCATACTGCTGGCTTAGGCTACAGAATGATCCTCGAATTTATGAGACTGCCTTATCCACAGCAAATCCCACTCATTTTCAGATAAAAATCATTCATCTGCTTTCCAGGGTACATTTATGCTCATTAAGTCTATGTCTAGGTTCTTGTTTTTAGAAGAATGACCTTACATTTGGCTCTGTGAAATCATAGATCCTTTCCCTGAAAACATCTAACCATGTGATCCATTTCATTCCATATGCTGCACTGTCCTTCTCTTCATTATTATTCACCTCACCAGTATATACCATCTGTCTTTATTTATTTATTTTTAAATTATCAAAAAGAATTGGGATGAATTTTTGGATCTTCAAAATCCCACTGGATTCTTTCAGCATAAATGATTCCTTAGTGACACCTATTATTCAGGTTTTGCAATTACTGACATTTTTATTTATTCAATATGTGCATTATTGGTATTGCACAATATTATTATTTTCTTCTTGTAATGATATAGAGTGTGAAATTAAAATTACATTCAAGAAGCTTTTATGTTTAGCAAGGTACCTTTGTAAATTAAATCCCTAACATAAGTGAAACAAAATGAAAATGTTTTGAAATGAAAAATTTTGCTGTATTTCTTAGAATGTGGTGTTAAAAAAACTATGTTGGGACAGCATTTAGAAATATAAAAAATATTCAGTCTTCACTTATGAATTCTACTGTTTATTTCTTGAACTGCTACTGATAATTTTTCTTGCCCTGTTTGATTTTTTTTTTTTTTTTGTGCTGTCATTTTATGTCCCACCTTATGGAATCTTACTGATAAGTGAACATTTATTAAAAGGTAATGTCAACAAGAAAAAGATGGTGAGTTAGGGACTCCTGAGAGCAGGCAGTTTGGTTCTGCTGATTTTAAAATACTTGGCGCTAACCTAAGTTCCTAAACACGTTTTTTGTTTGCTAATACCTCAGTAAGTAGTAAGCTTTGCTCTGCTAATGTCTCATGTAGGTTGCAATTTCAAATGACAGTCAATCTTATCAAACTACAGTTTCAGACTGAAATGAGTAATTCCAATTTCTCTTTTCGAAATCCAAATCCCAACATGTTAATGTAATGTAATGCTCTGTAATATATCTCTTGTGATAGAAGGAGAAAAAAAAAACAACCAATCAACCAAAACTCGTCAAGATGCATTTTGGTTTTAATCAGAGAGTTAGTTGATCTGATCATCCTGATCACCTGTGGAGCCAGGAAATGGCTGGATCTGCCACAGGAGAATTCCTATAAGGCAAGAATTAGAACTACGCTCTTAGCAGCAAATGACAGTTAAATAAGACCAATCATGATATGAAATCACTTCTTCACCTTTTAAAATATGTCCTTATGGATATATTGGAGGGGATCTATATATTGATCAAAACTGAGTGAAATTTCCAAAAAAATCCCCGAAGTGTATTGCTAATGTAAACATAATTGTATATAAACCAATCTCATATCTGTAATCAAAATGATGGTCTTGCTAGAGATGAGACTTAAATGCCAGAAAAAAAACATAGCCATCTATAGTATAATTATTGGAAATATCTCAAATATTCTGGCTAATCTTTTAAGGAATTTTTGTTATTAATAATTATTTTATACTGTTACTGTTATTTTAAAAATATAAATGTTATTTTTAAAATAAAATTGAACAATTATTAAATGAAAAGTATCACGATACAGTTTTTAGCTCAAAGGACAGAACCTAATATTCAATTAAACCACAATACAGTACAGTGTTAAAGGTAAGTGTTGGTGGGCTGCAACAACACGTTTTATTATCCCACCTTAGGTGTAAGGTTTAATCCCAACTGAATCTAATGGGAATACTTGTTTTTAACAACTTCAGACTAGCTTTTATAGGAGGAAAAAAAAAGTAAAGACACGGTGCTTCTCACCAGAAATGTTTTGTTTTCATGAACCAGCTGTGATTTTAAGCACATTCTGTAGCTTGAAAGCTCAAAGATTTTTCACAGTGAAGTTCTCAACACACACTGCTGTATCTTTAGTACTGCTTGTTTGGGAAAAAAAAGTAACAATGGACTTAGTTATTAATTTTTCCCATTTTGTCCTTTATGTAGCAGCTGTAAGATCTACACAATTTCATTTATTTTTTAATTCAGTTTGATGTAAACCTAATAAACAGGCTGTTAAAGGATGAGAAAAGTAGCTAGTGCCAATGTTCAGGTAGCATAGCATGCATCTTTCATTAATAATAACTAAAGGTGTTTTCATGGCAATTTTTCTTATCTGTAAGAATGGTTTTCATGCTTTCTAATGTGTTAGCAAGGTTATTGTATTTTATAATGCTTTTAAATTAATGTTTGTGTCCTTTTTTCACTGTGATTGTCCTTTTGTTCTCTTTCATGTTTAGAAATTTTCTATTTACATGAATAATAACTGAATCTATTCCTTTCTATTCCTGCTGAATCCTTTGCAGAGCAACTGAAACATAAAAGCCTCTGTATTCCTTGCTTTTCAGAAGCTATCATATAATAATACAAATATAATGGTTTTGCAGGTTTTGGGGGGGAGACATATAGAGGGCTGGAGGAGTAATTATTTTATAAATGAATGAACCATATTCACTTTCATTTTTCCATGTCTGGTATGAAACTTGAAACTGTGCAGCCATTAGGAGGAGCTGCATTAGGTTTGGTTCTTTCAGTTATGTGAAAATGTTTTTTTATACATACACCATGTAAAATTAAAATTCTAAATATTTAAGATAATAAATAAATCTTCAGAATTCTTTGGATATAGCCCAGGTAGACATCTACAGCACATGCAGACTTAAAATCTAATTGGTGCATCGCTTAAAGAACATTTCTCTGGGTGAAGTTCATTTGAGTTAAACTCTAGTAGCTGTTAATTATGATCTGTTTACAAAGTGGATGTGCCCCCATAGAGAAACAGGGGTCTTTTCAGGTCAACTACTTCTATAACAGGTCCTTGAGAAGATAATAGGCTTCTCAAAAGCCTCTAAGAATCTGATACAATTAGTAGGGTAATCAGAGTTTATTTTAGTTAATTTTGAAAATGTCTTAATTGTTTTTTGTGGTTAGGAATTACTCAGAAGAAAAAGACATTGTGCCGTGTGTACTTGGGAAATTATTCTCTCATGGATATTTGAACGTTCCTTAATCAGCATTCATATACGTCTCAAGTAAAATCATCTTTATCATTCAGAGCGTCTTTATAGTGTTTCTGTCTAGCCACATTATATATGTTCTCTACGCATTCTAAAAACTTTTGGTTAATCTCAGCGAGTCTGTCCTAAAGGTATTAACTTTTAAAACAGCAATAAATAATTACAAAGTATCTGGACATTCCTGACTTTACACAGTTGCAGTTCATTGCCCCACAGCAACCTTAAAATGATCTATTAAATGATTATTAGAAACAATTAATTATACCAGAGAACTCTAAAAGCTCAAATGTAATTTCATGGTTATAATTTTCTTGTCAGGTAATAAAACGGGATGAGCTTGGCAAGGATCTGTCTGACTGCTCTCTGTTCGATTTGCTGAAATACGATGATTATAATAGTGACAAGCACCTAGGTCTGGAAGAATTCTATAGAGCTTTTCGTAAGTACAAAGATTAGCCTATTCTTCTTTCAGTTTTTTCTATTTCTTGCTTTATCTTTCTAAAATGGTATTTTTTTATTTTTAGATTTTGATACATCAAGAGGCTGTACTTAAACAATGGGTATAATTTAGCAGTCATGATACTGTAGAGAACTCCTTAGCAGAAATCAATAAGAGATCCATTAGTGTCCTGATTTCTGAGGTATTTTGGTAATGGAGAATTCGTAGATAATCTTTCTCAACGCCAACATGCATTGAAAAATCTGTGTTGTGCACAAGTGAAAACTAGTGCAGTCAGAACATTGCTATAGCACTGAAAAAGGTAGAACACATCCCTGTACCCTTTCTTTATAACTGATGATAAAACTATTTCTGATGAACCCAGCAACAAATGCACTACTTCAATTCGGTGCTCTCAGTCTTCGCAGGACTCCCAGAGAGGTACAGATTTGTGGTGTAGTTTTGCCGGGTGCTTGTTCTTTGCCACTTTGACTGAGACAAATTAATACAGTACATATGGACACCTTAACGAAGCCACTGGAGTATGGGTCAATGTGATAGTGCGTAGAAGAGAGAATTAAGATGATTTGTAGTCCAACATTCATTTCTCTATATAAAGCCTTTTAACAGATTGTCCATGTATTCATAACATGGTTTGAAAATTAAACCTCAAAAAGTTTCCAGTTCATTGTGTGCCCAATAGCCAAAGGAATGTGGAATACCATTAGTATCTGTAATTATGGCACAACAAATACTCTTTCAGTAAAGCTAAAAAATTAGCTCTAGTTACTGCATTTGGTCTTGAGAGAGTTTGATTTTAGTCCTTCCAATCTACGTCAAAAGTATTAACAAAAATTACATATTGCTGTAAAAGCATACAAAGTGAAACAAAATTAAAACAAATTAAATGATAGCTATCTGGTCAAGCTGAACCCAAGCACTCCACACAAGCCAAGCCAAACACAAAGTGACCGTGACAGCTCCAGTCCATAGGTGTGGTTGCTGTTATCTGTCACTAGCAATGGCAAGCCTCTATCAGAATACAGAGAATTACTATCGGCGGGAAATAGATCCATGTAAGGAAGGATAGGTAAGAAGCACTCGCATCACATCTTCCACCATGAAAGCACCTCCTCAATTAAAAATCAAACTTAAGAATTAAACATGTCCATTTTCTTTAATAAAACAACTTAGGAATGTTGAAAAGATTTATTTCAACAAAAACTGTTTTTGTTTTGTTTTGTTTTGTTTTGTTTTTATCCAGAATTTTCTTTTGGTATTTAAATATTTTAACATCATAGCCCAAAATTATGATTTCAGGTATTATAATTATGAAGTGATAATTTTGTACAGTATGGGAATGATGATTTTTGACCAGCTCTGACACTTTCAAACATGTAGAAAAAGCAATCTAAATAATCCAAATATGAAGGATTTTTTAAGTACTTCTCATGACTATATCTTGATTAGAATTGAGCAATAGTATTAGAAGGGGATAATTTTTGAAAATAATATGGTTTTATTTTTTAGTTGAGTAAAAGAAATCTGATATCCTAAATAGAAAATGCTTGAATTGTTAATTTTTTGACCTCTTACACAGTCCTGTCCCTTGAGCTGATAGCATATTTCTCTCTAGTTTTTAATTCTTCTGTCTTCACCTTTTAAATCTACATTTAGATCCTAATTTCAGTGCAATACCTGATACTCCCAGTGGATAATGCCTCTTTAAATATTAGCAGTAGTGTTGTGGGTCTGAAAACTGTTAACTCTTATCATCCTCACTAAAGGTTGTCTATGCTGGACAACAAGTTATTGAGATTTGTTTACGCTGAAGGAAAAAAAAAAAAAAAGTGTAATACTGGTGAAATGGATACAGATCAAAACTGCTGTGCGGAATTCGGTTGTTTTTTGTTGTTGTTGTTTTCCCCCTTCTTTATATATAACTTTAATGAGTTGCTTGTAAGCATGAAAAGGGAGTGAAAGAAAGAGAAGAGAAAGGAAGGAGTTCTAATGTCTTGCTTGTTAAGACAGAGTTAAATGAGCATAGAAATACTAGGTCATAAAGGAGGAGGCATGGTATTGGTCACAGCCCCACAGTTTGTGGTAATTTCCCAAGGATGCTTTGGGAGCCTGTCTGTACCTAAAGCAGCTAAAACATAAAACATATCATAGGCATCAACTTATACTCTTAAGATATATATTTTAATGGGGTGAAGATTAAACAGCTCTTATTTTCTAAATGTAAGTGTTAATTGACCTCCCCTACCAAGTACAGGAGTAGGATACACAAAAGAATATTTCAAGAAATCCAGAAAGCTGGAAGAGGGTTGAGAGGGATAGGGATGTTTGAGTCATCAGCTTGAGCCTGAAAAGGGGATAGTAATAATCAAGCACACCATGTGTGTTTCTAGCTGTGATTTTAAGTGACATTTAAAACACTTGGATAGGATTTTGAACACGGGTAGGATTAAAAGCTATTGTCACAATGCTGTGAACAACCGGCTCCCTTGAAGTTGTTTCTTTTTTAAAGGATTAGGCAATAACACTTCATTTAAATATGAATGCCTATCAGTGGGATTAATTATCAGTGCTGTCTCATAAGCATTTGCAGGTAGGATTTTTTTTTAAATTGTCTCACTTAAAAAGGATTATGACTGTCATCTAAAGACTGTAAAATGAGAATCAAACGTGATTGTAAATTGTACTGCTTTAGTAAGAGTTCCCCACAGACAACAGAAACTACTTTTATTTTATTTTTTTCCTGTTCTGGTAGAAAATAAGCCACCTTAAGGGCAAAGATTAATCATCAACTGTATATGTAATCATTAACACATTAACATAAGTGTATATTTATGCATACGTATACATACTAGCATATATTCTGTGAATTACTTTTGACCATCACATTTTATCTAACAAAATGAGTTCAAAATCAACAGGGCTACCTGATGCAAAAAGTTGTAAGCAGTGGAATGAAAATTCCCTTTTTTCCTTTGAAAGGTCAGATGCTAAGGCAGTAACAACAAAGAAGAAGGCTTGCTTTGGGGGTTTGCACCAAGTCCCAGTTTGTAAAATGCTATGAGAATATGAATACACTTACTGGCTTGTGTAGTGTTTAACGTACTAGCAAGACTGTGATATGGCTTTTGTGGTTTTGGCTGTTTTCACATATATCATGAGTTTGTTTTTGGTGCTATGGCAGATATCTACTAGATATCTGCCTAACAGATGTGATAACAGTTCCAGTAGATCAATAGTACCTGTAGAAAGGATTTTTTTTTTCTAAGGTAAAATGGAAAGTTTAGACCTAGCTAGGCTGTATAAACATGGGACTGAAGAAATTGGTCTGAACATATGGGTCAGTCCTCCACTGCCCTAGCCACATCATATAAAAATCTATCCCAACAGTGATCTGGCTCCATCTTAGTGTTTTGATTTGCTTGTTTGTTTTCCTTCCCCAGCCAGCCCTAAGCTAAAGGATTTTCTGTAAGAGAATGTGTTTTTAGACAGGGAAGAGTGTATTTAACTTTGTCATAAAGGGTGGCTGAAAGCATAAGATGATAGAGCCAAACAAAAGGTAGAAGTATGGAATACAGATTCTTGAAAGCTTTTTCTTCTGTAAATTTACCATCTCAACCAATGCACATCCTTAGTTTTTCAAGGATTTTCTTACTTTATGTAATATGTTCTATGGTATCAAGGTAATACTGTGTTTGCTGTAAATACAGTCTCTGTTTGTCTTCTAGTACTCTTTTCTAAAATAAATCATCTTATATATTTTTCTTTTATATATTAAAAAATATATAGAAATATAATATATTTCTATATATTTTGTTTTTAGAAATAAAGTACCTTCTAAAATGAAATTTCAAAGTAGGTACTTTGGGTGGCCCTCGTGGTGGCTTGCAAAATCTTGAGGAATACCAGAAGCAAGTAAATAGTAAAAAATTATTCTGCTTGATCACTCAGTAGATGCAGATATATATGTAGGCACTTCTCTTTGTGTTCACAATAGCAAGAATGGTGGTAATTTAGATACTTATGAATAGGACTGATTGAATACAACAAATACAAATAACAAGTTTATGGTAAATAATAGAACTAAATGCTCGAACAATTCACGTCCTGCATAAATTGAAGAAAACTGTTCTTCAGAATATTTTTCTATTGTTAATTTAGAACTATTTTGATGTTATCTTATGCTTAAAAAGGGGCCATGAAAATAAATACCGAGGACTTACTTGAGTGTGAACATAACCACTGGATGTAAAAAATATATATATATATATATATATATGTATATATATATATAAAATAAATAAAATAAAGGAAATTACCTGAAACAAAATATGACCTAATTTATTATCTCATCCTAGCTTTTAGGAGAAAATGTGAGACCAGTGCCCAATATGATTGTCAAATCTAGGGCTATGTTGCATCTTCAGTCATGTGGAAAGGCATGGAGCAAAGAGTCACCACAAAGAAAGGGCTTGTTATGATTAGTTAATGCTTAGTTGTTATCAGACAGATTCTCCTGCAAAATGCCTCTAAGACACCACTGCTTTCACTTCTAGTTCAATTTGTCAACTGCAGTTATTACAGACAAACATTCTAAAATCCTTTTTTGAAATGCATATCTCTTTCCAAAGAAAAATAGACCACAATTAACCCCCCCCCCCCCCCCCAAATCTAAATATAAAATCTATACTGAGTTATTCATTGAAATAAATGAGTCTTCCCATTGGCTTCTGTAAGTTATCCTCAAGCCCACAGATCCTGATTCAAAAAATGCCTATTGGATTTATACTTCGAATGATTTCAGTATGAGGTCCCAAATATTGTATGTAATATGAAACTTGAGACAGAACTTTGCAACTATGATGAGTCCTCAATAGTAAAGCACGTTAACAAATAGTGGAATAAAGAGCTTCTGAGGAAGGAAGAGGTATTATTCTGTCTCCTGCTATCATTAATTCCTGCTCAGCAACAAGTAGTGTGTATCAGATTGTTCCAGAGAGTATGATATTTCAGCACTAACCTCTGAAAATACCAGTTAGCGTCATACTGAGTAGAAGATATTGGACTTAGCAGCAGTATTTTTCTGCTCAACATAATCTATCTTTTAAATTCCTAGCTGTTCTATATGTGTTTTCAGTCTAGAGATTGTCAGCTGGAAAAGAATACCACCTCTTGTATTGAGTGGGCAGAATTAAAGATGATAATTTCAAACAAGTACATTTTTATGGCATTAAATGCTGTTTCAAGGTGTGAAGTACTGTGTGCATGAAACTTTTCACGTGCCACTAAGTTATAATCAATTCATTTTGATGTGCGATGAGCTTCCTCAGTAAAACTGTTGCAGGGGGAGGGAGCTTAAAAAAAAAAAAAAAAAAAAAAAAGAAAGAAAGAAAAGAAAAAGCTCACTCTGAGTGGAACAGACCTGTTTCCTTTTTTTTTTTTTTTTTTTTTTGAATTCTTTAATCAAAGTTTTTATGGAAATGAAGAGCTGTAATTCCATTTAAAAACACATTTCATCACCCCAAATGATTCTTTGTAAGTGTGCAAGATTCTTATTTCTAATCAATTTATATTTCTAAGTCACTTTCATATGCGCCTACTCTGCTTATATGTGTTAAGATCCAGAGCTCGAGAAGCCTTATTGAAAGGTTTGAGGTGCCTTGAGAATGGGTGCTTTGAACCACTGCTGATGGTGGACCTAGCTGTGGGGATCTCTTCAGAGCCCCCATCTCAAGTACGCCTTGTGATTTGCCTCAAAGTCATATACTATGGTGCAGTGTTACTTCTCTCTCTAAGTTTCTTCCAACATATACACAAAACACAGCCTGTGTTGCACATTCGTTTGATGCAGCCTTACCAAAACTGTCATGTTTTACAGATACTGTATCTCTGTAAACTATAATAGTTTTATATGGTACTATCAATCCACAGGACTTTATAAGCAGAAACATTTATGATAAAGTTGATATTAGAAATTTATTTATCGCAAGGGTCTTGTTTTGCCCGTCATAGTTTCTACAATTCTCTTCACAACTGCTGAAGGGTGTTTATTTGTTTGTTTCTTTATATTTATTATTATATTTTCCCTTAAATGTTGCTATTTGACAATGTAGAAGTCCTCTGGGAATTACTGAGTTGTTGGTACATTTTTGCCCCTTAAATTCTGTATCAAAGTAGGAAATAGACAAATGTTTTTTAATGTACCTTCTTTATAATATGCATTCTAAACATTTGATAACAATTAATAGTATAGCGCAGCTAAAAATTTTTATTCTTTTAAAATTTTGCCTGATTTCTGCTTTTTTCTGGATAAGGAAAAAAAATGAAAGATTTTATCAGTGTACTGCCAAATCAGATACTGTACATGTTTCTCATGAAGTTTAAATAAAGTGTGGTATTCATCATTTTCTGTAGCCGTACTAGTGTTTCTCTCAGGCTGCAGAATGTTTGTACTGACCTAGGTGACGTAAGAAACAGGTAAGATGTATTAAAATGAATTAGTCCCATTGTAGTGTGAATAAGCTGTTATTTTATGAACTGAGTTGCATAGAAACAGAATACTAATACAGTTATTCATGACATCACAATACTAAATAAATGATATGTACTTTTGTAAATCTAGCTGTAAATAGCTGTTTGTGTTGAGTTTCAGTATTGCTGTAGCTATTGTCTTTATGTTTCTAATTCAGAGAGAATATTTTCATCTTTGCAAGGCAGTATCCCTGTAAGGGATCTTGTCCCTGTTAGGATCTGACTGATCCAATATCCACAAACACCTTTAGATATTGTAAGAAACATTACAAGACACGTTTAAAATAATACTTTATAATCATAGTCACCTTTATTAATATTTATTAAAGGAAGCATTTTTTTCTCCAAAACAGGGGCCGGGAGATGGAGGAGAGAAAATGCTTCCAGGGTTTTACCCACAAGGGGTAATCACTTTATTAAAGGAGGCGATCACTAGATTATCACTAGCAAGAACATTAAGTATCTACTTCAAAGCAAAATTACACTTCTGGAACTATTATGAATATTAATAGGCTCATAAAACATTATTTATTAAGAAAGCCTCTTTAGCATTTCTTGTTTTCTTTGCACTCAGGAAATTATCTACTTATCTAGATTTCATATTTAAAATTTGTCACCAGTTTCAACCTAGAGTAGCTGGCTGTAAATAGTTGATCAATAATAAATATATATTTAAACAAAAATTCATCGATTTATTTCTTTGGAGGACTTTTTGAGATTCTTTGTGTTGTGTCGTTTTATGCTTCATGCAAGGCTGAGTTTGCTGGTTGTTCTTAAGTAGCGAGCACTAGTGCTCACTTTAGGAAATTATTATGAAGTAACTTTGTCTCCAAATTTGGTAGATGTTCTCGCTTTTTACTTCCTGGGCTATTATGAAGTCCAAAGGAACAACTTTCCTGAGAAGAGACTCTTAAGGTTTTTGTTTCATTGTTTGTTTTTTATAACTTATCTACTCTGCTGATTTTCTTTGGTTCTATTCACACATATGGGTAAATAAAGACGTTATTACAGTCAGAAGATGATTGTAAAAGTGTTTTAGTAATCCCTGGGATATTTGGATTTCTTAAGCATATCTGACATTTACGCAATAAAAAGGAATCTGAATGCATATTTTTGCACCTAGATTGTATGAAAGTACATTGGAAATCCTGTAAATGGGGTTAATAAAAAGAAATATCCAGTTTTGCAAAGCTTGTGAGCTTGGCTGTTGAAGTTAGTGTTATAGAAAAGTGCATTACAGTATATTGAGAAAGTTTTTTTTTTTTTGATTGAATGCCCTCAAATATCCATTACATACAAAAAGGACAACATAGCTGAAAAAGATATCTCCATTGCAAAGATACATATATTGGAGAAGAAACTATCTGAGTTCATTCCATTTTTCATACAGAATTAGGTTCTGAAAAAGTGTTCATGTTTCCGGAAATGTCATTACTAACTTCATTTCTGAAACATAATAGCACAATTTGAAGTTTTACTATAGTATTCTTCCATAGCTTTAGAGTATTGTTTTTTTTTTTTCTCTTTAAAGTTATGCTTCCATAGTGTATTGTCATACGTTGTTATGCAGTTTACTGCTGCAGTAAGACACTCTTCGACGCAGTAAGACACACTTTGTGGCCAGCTGAAATAAACAGTGAATGGGATATTTGAATTTAAATATGTTATAGAAAACTTCAAATAAAATGTGGATACAATTAATTCTCATTATGTATATTGGCAATATTTTATATTTGAAATTTAAAAAGTGATTTAGATTAGTATCTTAGAATAAATGTTTCAATAAATATTTAAAGTTTACTATCTAATTTTTCCAATTTTTAAGAGTCTTAGTAATCTAATTTGAACTGTTGCTAGTACACGTTAGCTAATGTCAGTTATTTTAGTACATTTACAAGGTGTTTGGGTAAAAGAGATCTGGCAAATAGTGTTTTGGTCTGTATGAAGTTAAGGAACGTGACACCCCAGAATTTAAACTGTGTAACTCCATATTAATATAGGCCATGGTATGGCAGAGTGTGGTGGGGGAAGAATCATCAAGTCTGTCTAAGCTGGTTTTATAGCGTCAGATAATTGTATTCTAACATGTGATGTTTCTTGCTCCTCAATGTTTCTGGCTTTGAAACTGCTCAGAAACAAACATCTCATAATTTCATATAATGATTATTTATATATTCATTATAGAGGTACATGCAAGCAAAATTCAGTAGGAGCATTTAGGTACATGAAGGCTGTGTATATTTGATGAAATTGTATATCCCATTAACTCTGCTGCCTGTGATTGCTCGAGTCCTTACTTAGTTGTATGGCTGTTATGTTTCATATACAGGCTTAAAATGTGTGTGCAATTATCCAAACGTATTTGAGACACTTGGGATAAAAAAGGGGTGGGGGAGGGGCTGGGGAGAAGAAAGGTAAACTTGTTTTTTACCAAAGCAAGTAAGGAAACAGACTAACGAGATATGCCTGTGGCTGTATTGTATCCCCAGTTTACTGTCAGTTAAGTCAGTAGATTCTAAAAGCAGTTTTCTAAACAGATCATTCTTTTAGATGATCAAATCCTATGTTTAGGATTTGGTTAGCGAGTGATTTATATGTGAATTGAAATTTTGGCCAAAGTGGAAAAAAAAGGCACCGTTCAAAGGCTGTGAAGCTACAAGCAGAGGTATACATATCGCAGTATTATATGCGATGTAATAAAAAGATGCAAAACAGTGTAAGCCTACTGGGAGGGAGGGCACTTCTTTATGTAGTTATTTAACGTAAGAATTGGGAAAATGATTGCATAAGATGGAAGGGATCCAAATAATTCATCTGGTTGCCACTCTTCCATGAATAAATGATTGGAGAAAGTGTCATTTCTAAAAATTTGTTTTGCTTTACAATAATAATTCTTCTCAACCTAGACATGTATTTGTTGAAGAGAATAGTTAAAGTGTTTTAAAACTTGCTGAACACTCTATTTAAGGAATATTTGATGCTAAACAAAGATTAATGTTTTGTTTGTGCTTATGAAGTGCTGAGTTAATATCCATAAGTAACAACATACCCATAACAACAACTTCTGAGTTACAACAAAGATCCATCTAATCCGGTATCTCTTAGTCTGTTTAGGGAAGATAACAAAGAAAAATCATGTAAGATTCTTCTAATATACTTTCTCATCTCTACTGATTTTTGTTTTGGAGACTGATTAATATCTCTTGGTGGATGCCTCATTCATAAATTTGATTGCATTTTGGAACCATGTGAAATTAGCATCTACAACATTGTGTTTCAGAGATTTTCACAGTTTAATCACTTCTAGCTAGAGTAAGTATGTTTTTTTGTTTGTTTGTTTGCTTGTTGTGCACACTTTCTGTTAAGTTTGTTTAGTTCTTCTGTGACAAGAACTTCTTCAATTGTTTTGTATTCTCAGTCTCTAAGACACTGATTTTTTGAAGCTCCTGACATATTTTTAGTCATCTCTTTTCCATTCTGAAAAATTTCAGACATTTAATAGCTGCTTGTATGGAAGGCTTCCCACACCTTTAATCATTCTAGTTTCTCTGTGTTTTTTCTTTGTTTGTTTCACGTTTTACTGCAATTTTTAATTACACTCCCCTTCCACACCCCATCCCCTTTATCCACCTGAGGAAACAACTAAAAGCAAAGAGAGTCAGCATAGATTTGTACAGGGGGCATAGTAATATTTTTCTGTTTGGGTACCAATCTTTGCATAATAATTCCTTTTATTGTCATATTGTCAGAATTGAGTAGGTGTTTTCATAGAACTACCAATTAAATTCTCAAGGTCTCTTACCTAAGCGATAATAACTAGTTTAGAGCCAATCTCTGTGTAAACAAGGTTGGTCTTTTTTTTTCCCTGCATTCAGTACTTTGAATACTGAATTGGATATATTGAATTTGGCATGCTGGTATCATAAGTAAGGTGTTTATGCAAATTTTTGTTTCATACCAAACTATCTGATTATATGTTCTCCAAAAACATTATCTTAGAAATCTTTCACTTAGTTTATTACCCCTTCTCCTGAATCATGTTCAACATGATTTCCAGTGGAGATCCAGGTGGAATTCCGTAGATGATTTTTCTTCACGAAAGATCTACAAACAGAATTCTTCAATGGAGAAATAAAAGAAGATTAACTTCTCAGCCCATTACAAGATCTGATGCACATTGTGAAATGGTAGATCAGAAGGAGGTAGAGTGGTATGCAAGACTGAAGAGCTAAGAACCCTATCTGAATCCAGTTTGTCTTTAGATTGTTCTTCAAGCTTTGTGCTGATCTTATATGCATAGCATATTGTTTATTTTGAGGAAACATAGAAGATACTCAAAGCCAAGGCAGAAATACAGAGTCCCTCTTTTTCTCAGAATGTGCCACTGTATTCAACACAACATTGTGTCCTTTGCATGGATGATTACTCTTAACAGGATTAAAACTGTACTCAGGTAATAACAAAAATTAGTGGCCTCTGTACAATCAGGTAATATAGCCTACCTTGAGTTCTGGTTTCTTTTATTTTCCCTTTACACATAAATCACATCAGTCAATTGATAGATTTTCCAGAATCTGTTTCATACTACCTCCATCTGTGCTTTTTCCACATTATAGGTTTCTGTGAGGAGTAGCCTCATAACTCTACTTCCCAGATTTCAGGGAACTGTTGAATAACAGCTACATGGCCCTCCTCTACTTGCAGAGGAAATATAGTAGTACTGTTAAGCTTCAGAATTTTTAACTCCCCTTTGTATTTCAGGTAATTTGACCCTGAATTACTATCTTAGGGTATTGTCCTGTCATTCTCCTGACAGAACTGGAAAAAGAGACAATTGTTTGCAAAGTTGAGCTATTACAAAACTCTGGATAAGTCCAGAGATCTTGAATACTTTGAA
Organism: Aythya ferina; assembly: GCF_964211825.1. Lineage (NCBI taxonomy): Eukaryota > Metazoa > Chordata > Aves > Anseriformes > Anatidae > Aythya > Aythya ferina. The sequence goes on along the minus strand of NC_140300.1, from coordinate 48,484,127 downwards.
ATTCTATCACCACTTTGGAAATAAGCTTTGAAATTTCAGAGTAAAATGGAACTACACAGTAAATAAAATTGGCAAATTATTATATTTATAAACAGAAATCTTCATGCATAAAACCGTGAGTTACCAAGGTTGTCAACTCCTCTCTTGAAAATTCCCATTTCATTATTGATTAGTTCCAGAAATACTTGGTAGATTGAACTGTTGCATTTTAAATGTTTCATTAGAGGTAATTGCAAGTATGCAGTATTGATGTTCAGCATCTGTGTTTGCAGTGAACATAAGGAGCATTAAAGTTGGATCTATACTAGTAAAATTACTTGAAAATATTTATGCTAACTCTTAGCATTTAAATAAAATGTTTTTGCTTGAACTAGTCATGTGCAAACACAACAAGCATGCTGGAATTGATTTTTGTGTAAATTGCCTTCTTTGGTTAGACAAATTCACCACCATATTCTGCAATAAATAAGGTCAAAACCAATTATCACTACTTTAATGAATTAACACTTCTATATTATCTAGATTAAGACATCTATATTTAACATACAACTTCAATTCCTTTGAAATCTGTTTTTAAGAGGAAAGCACAAAATGTTATAAGCAATTATGAACTTGTATACCCTTTAATTTATGTATTATTCCTACTGGCCACTCTTACCAAAATTCTGTTCTTATTAATTTAGAGCAAGATATGTAGTTTTCAATATACTTCTACAAGTGTAGCTCATTGTGAAATCTGTTTCTCTCTGTCCTTGAATAATACAGTGTTATGATTTTTTATCTGTCCTTTATCAAGACTGCATTACAGGCAGGTTGTCTGGATTTATGAATGTTTTGAGGTTCAAGTTAAGTTTTCAACTGTTAATCTGAAAAAACGATTCTCTATGATCATATTTACTCTAAGATGCTTTGGAATACACAATATTGACCAAAAAGTTTGCTCATACATTTTCACTGAGAACCAAGACCATTTTGTTTTCATGTGTAGACTGCTGATAGACAATTTCAGTTTTGGTCCTGGGTAATGGCTCATATTAAAAGGCACCATGAGGTATTATATTAACCTGTGGATGTTCAAATGATAATGAAGAATTTCTTGTAGGTGCTTATGGTTTTATGTGCTGATGTGATCTAGACTGCTTTCCAATCAATTACCTATAGTGCGGTCAGGATTTAAAAGGTTATATAGTGTGAACATAGCAAACGCTTCAGCTGAACTTCTATAATGACAGAATTTGTGTATTCAAACCAAGTTTTTGCAGAGTACTGGAAAGAAAACATAATACTTGAGGAACTATGTCCTTTGCTTCCCAATGATTTAATAGATCCTATAGAAATAAGGAGCTGTTAGAAAAATTCATTGCCTCTTGAACAGTGTATTAGCAGAAATTCTGTATATTTGTGCTGTGGGATACAAGGTTGATAAAAAATAACCTAGCTTTAAACTATTTCTGACAAAAGTAGAGATCTGGACAGTGCAACATGTAGCTTGCATGGTCTAATGCACAGCAATCTGCAGCAGAAAGGCTGCTGCTTCTAACTAAGCAAGGCATTGTGGATAGCTTTATAGTCAGCACTGGATCCATTTTGAGCTTCCGATTAGAAATTTGCCTGAGATCATGTGTTATTCAGGTGAGACTGCTATTTATTTTAGTTGATTTAATTCACAGTAACTGAAAAGTAGGTAAATAACAGCATTAATGGCAAGAGGAGCTGAAGAATCAAAGCACACATAAAGACAGTTTAAGGCAGTGATGGATGGAAGGAGAAAGAAATTTGCTAAGCAAAAAGATGCAGAAGAGTCTGTAATAGCAAATACTCCCTCATAACATGAAATTTAAAGCTCTTTTCTCTTGGCTGCCACCAAATAATCGTGGGCTCCAGTGCAGGAATAGTGCACTGGATACCTGCAGAAAGATGGTAGCTCTGAGGTCTGTGGTTCCTTAGATTGATTTAGGGTTTGTACACTCTATCTAAAGATCTAAATCCAGAAAAACTGTCAGTAGTTCTGCATGGTGCAGTTTTCATCATCATCTTTTTAATATAATTTATAATTCCAGTCCTTTAATTAAGATATTAAAATACTTTGTGTCAACTTCATTTGACCTTTGTTACTGTATTATGAAGAAAAGTTTAATTGTATGATTGCAGATACTCCTTGGTGTTCCTGCTCTATTTCACAGAATCACAGAATTTTCTAGGTTGGAAGAGACCTCAAGGTCATCGAGTCCAACCTCCAACCTAACGCTAACAGCCCTCCACTAAACCATATCCCTAAGCTCTACATCTAAGCGTCTTTTGAAGACTTCCAGGGATGGTGACTCCACCACTTCCCTGGGCAGCCTGTTCCAATGCCTCACAACCCTTTCTGTAAAGAAGTTCTTCCTAACATCTAACCTAAAACTCCCCTGGCTCAACTTAAGCCCATTCCCCCTCGTCCTGTCACCAGGCACGTGGGAGAACAGGCCAACCCCCACCTCTCTACAGCCTCCTTTAAGGTATCTGTAAAGAGCAATAAGGTCGCCCCTGAGCCTCCTCTTCTCCAGGCTGAACAAGCCCAGCTCCCTCAGCCGCTCCTCGTAGGACTTGTTCTCCAGGCCCCTCACCAGCTTCGTCGCCCTTCTCTGCACCCGCTCAAGCACCTCGATGTCCTTCTTGTAGCGAGGGGCCCAAAACTGAACACAGTACTCGAGGTGCGGCCTCACCAGAGCTGAGTACAGGGGGACGATCACCTCCCTAGCCCTGCTGGTCACGCTGTTCCTAATACAAGCCAGGATGCCGTTGGCCTTCTTGGCCACCTGAGCACACTGCTGGCTCATATTCAGCCGACTGTCCACCATCACTCCCAGGTCCTTCTCTGCCTGGCAGCTTTCCAACCATTCCTCTCCCAGCCTGTAGCTCTGCTTGGGGTTATTGCGCCCCAGGTGCAGGATCCGGCACTTGGCCTTGTTAAACTTCATGCAGTTGACCTCAGCCCATCGGTCCAGCCTATCCAGATCCTCCTGCAGAGCTTTCCTACCCTCAAGCAGATCGACACACGCACCTAACTTGGTGTCATCTGCGAACTTACTGAGGGTGCACTCGATGCCCTCGTCCAGATCATCGATGAAGATATTAAAGAGGACCGGCCCCAGCACCGAGCCCTGGGGGACGCCACTAGTGACTGGCCTCCAACTGGACTTGGCTCCATTCACCACGACTCTTTGGGCCCGGCTATCCAGCCAGTTTCTAACCCAACGAAGCGTGCGCCAGTCCAAGCCAAGAGCAGCCAGTTTCTTGAGGAGAATGCTGTGGGAGACGGTGTCAAAAGCCTTGCTGAAGTCAAGGTAGACCACATCCACAGCCTTTCCCTCATCCACCCAGCGCGTCACTCTGTCATAGAAGGAGATCAGGTTCGTCAGGCATGACCTGCCTTTCATAAAGCCATGCTGACTGGGCCTGATCGCCTGCTTCCCCTTCAAGTGCTGCATGATGACTCTCAGGAGGATCTGCTCCATGAGCTTTCCTGGCACTGAGGTCAAACTGACAGGCCTGTAGTTTCCTGGGTCTGCCCTCCGGCCCTTCTTGTAGATGGGCGTCACGTTTGCTAGCCGCCAGTCGATTGGGACCTCCCCCGATAGCCAGGACTGTTGATAAATGATGGACAGTGGCTTGGCCAGCTCCTCTGCCAGTTCCCTCAGTACCCTTGGGTGGATCCCATCTGGCCCCATCGACTTGTGCACATCTAAGTGCCGTAGTAGGTCACCAACCAGTTCTTCATGGATAATGAGGGCCACATCCTGCTCCCCATCCCCTTCCACCAGCTCAGGGTACTGGGTATCCAGAGAACATCCGGTATTGCCGCTAAAGACTGAGGCAAAGAAGGCATTGAGCACCTCCGCCTTTTCCTCATCTCTTGTAACTAAGTTTCCCCCCGCATCCAGTAAAGGATGGAGATTCTCCTTAGTCCTCCTTTTTGTGTTGATGTATTTATAGAAACGTTTTTTGTTATCTTTAACGGCAGTAGCCAGATTGAGCTCCAGATGAGCTTTGGCCTTCCTAATTTTGTCCCTGCACAGCCTCGCTACTTCTTTAAAGTCCTCCTTAGTGGCCTGCCCACTTTTCCAAAGCTTATAAACCCTCTTTTTCCTCCTAAGATCAAGCCACAATTCTCTGTTGAGCCAGGCCGGTCTTCTTCCCCGCCAGCTCGTCTTTGGGCACGTGGGAACAGACCGTTCCTGCGCCATTAAGACTTCCCTCTTGAAGAGCGCCCAGCCTTCCTGGACCCCTCTGCCCTTCAGAACCGCCTCCCAAGGGACTCCACCAACCAATGTCCTGAGCAGCTCAAAGTCAGCCCTCCGAAAGTCCAATACAGCGGTTTTACTGGTCCCCTTCCTGGCCTCGCCAAGAATAGTGAACTCCACCATTGCGTGGTCACTCTGCCCTAGACAGCTCCCGACGATCACGTCCTCCACCAGTCCTTCTCTGTTTGTGAAGAGAAGGTCTAGCGGGGCACCTCCCCTGGTAGGCTCACTAACCAGCTGTGTCAGGAAGCTATCTTCCACGCTCTCCAGAAACCTCCTAGACTGCTTTCTCAGGGCTGTGTTGTGCTTCCAGGATATGTCAGGGAAGTTGAAGTCCCCCACGAGTACAAGAGCTGATGATTTTGCAACCTCTGTCAGCTGCCTGTAGAATTCCTCATCCGTCTCCTCATCCTGGTTCGGCGGTCTATAGCAGACCCCGACCAGGACACTAGCCTTGTTGTCCCTGCCAATCCTAACCCAAAGGGACTCGACCTTGTCATTCCCAACCTCGAGTTCTACAGCCTCGAAAGACTCTCTAATATAGAGAGCCACACCACCACCCCTTCTGTGCTGCCTGTCCCTTCTATAGAGCTTATAGCCAGGCATTGCAGCACTCCAGTCATGAGACTGGTCCCACCACGTCTCCGTGATGGCAACCAAGTCGTAGCCTGCCTGCCGCACGATGGCTTCCAGCTCCTCCTGTTTGTTACCCATGCTGCGTGCATTGGTGTAGATGCACTTCAGCTGGGCCATTGCCTTATCCTCCGGCCTTGCCATTGTTCCCCCTGGCACAGCCCCAACAATCCTAGCCTCAGCCCCATCCCCCTTCCTACCTAGTTTAAAGCCCTCTCAATGAGCCCTGCCAGTTCCTGGCCCAGGATCCTTTTTCCCCTAAAAGATAGGGACCCGTCTGCGGCCATCAGGCCAGGTGCTGAGTAAAGTGCCCCATGATCAAAAAACCCAAGATTTCTGCGTTGGCACCAGCCCCGGAGCCACGTGTTTAACAGGTGGGCTTTCCGTGTCCTCTCTGAACTCCTCCCTGCCACCATAGGGATGGACGAAAACACCACCTGCACTCCCGCTCCATCCACTAACCGACCCAGCCCCCTAAAGTCCCTTTTGATAGCCTTGAGGCTTCTCTCTTTGATGTTATCACTGCCCGCCTGGACTATCAAAAGGGGGTAATAGTCAGAGGGGCGTACCAGGTTAGGAAGCTTCCTGGCAACGTCCCTGACCCTGGCCCCAGGGAGACAGCAGACTTCCCTACGGGTAGGGTCCGGCCGACAAATAGGGCCCTCTGTTCCCCTAAGAATCGAGTCACCAACAACAATAACCCTCCTGTCTTTTTTGGTGGAGGCAGTCCTGAGGCGCGGAGTCGACCTCCTCGCTCCAGGCATCCTCCTGGGAACATCTGCTACCTCATTCTCTCTATTTGATAGAGAGAATGGAGAATGAATCAGAAATATAGCATAAAACTATCTTTTGCCTGTTAAGGCTTCTACTGTTGATGATGAAAGTTGCTCAGGGAATAAGATAGATAATTGCTGTAAGAAAAAAAGAGAAAACTAAGAGTAAACAAACATGGTTTTAACTGTCACAATTGTCTTTGCTTTTGCATCAAAGTTTCTAACTACTATAGCGCATCAGACTAATAGTTCATTCAATTTAACTGAATCATTTAACTGGACATGACTACATGTTCCTCACGTTTAAGATATGAATTTTGAGACTAGGACTCCCATTTGCTCAGGTTCTGAGTACTCTGAGTTGTTGTAAACTGAAGCTATACTTTGAACAAATAAAATGCTGTCCAGTGAAGGAACAGTATCATGTTGGGAACCTAAGCCTCTTGAACACTTTGGACAGTTTAATGTCAGCATCATGTCTGTACTATGATGTTAACATGAGTGCTTCCTAGACTCACAGTGGCACATGAAGACACCCTGGCAGAGTTTGTAAAACATAGCTGTCTCTTCAAAACACTTCATGAAGACTTGAGAGTAACTGTTAAAAGCTTCTGAGAAATCTGGCTAGTCTACATGAACTAACTTGCCTTTGCCTTTAGCAACCCTTACCACTGCTATTAGTAATTCAGGTTTTTCACAGACTTCATAGCTGGGACCATAGAATAGCAGCACATGATACAGATTAGTTCTGGCGTGGATTTGCCAAATTTCTTTATTTGTGTTCAACTTGAAGTCTACCTGAGTCTTTTTCTGCAAAGCATGTCTGGTCAGTCCCTGTACTGACTGTAAGCATGGGCTTACTCTGTCCCAAGTGTAAGACTTCTTACTTGCCTCTGTTGATTGCCATGGTTTTTCAGCCCATTCCTCCTGCTTATAAAGAAGTGTGCAGTCTTGCAGGAGCATGCTTCTTGATTCTCTGAATTTGATGTCAACTGCAAGTATTTTGAAGGTACATTTTGACCCATCATCCAAGTAAGCAGTGAAGATGTTAGACAAACCACTTTGTCTAACCTTGCCTATGTCTGTCTGTGTGGTCTACAGCTTTGTTGATGTTATGTGATTTAAATTATATATATATATATAATTTTATATTTATACATTTTTATATTTCATACAAAATTATAATTTACACATTACCAGTCTCTGTTGTTTGAGTCTCACATAACTCATGAAGATTTGTGTGTGCCACTGTTTTCATGGAAAACATTATTCTGAACTTAATAGCATTCAATTTTTATCATTCCTAATTTCTGGTTATTGGGTGGACCTTGTGCTGGTGATGTGCTAAATAGTTACAATTGTACTTATCATCAATCATTATTGATTTTATTCCTCATTAGGTTTCCTGTCAGGGTCTTGTGTAAGTTTGCATATGCAGGTAATTTGAATGGATATATTTTGGAGTGATTTTAGATCAGCAGGGTAACACTGAGATTGTTGGATTTCAGCCTCCTTTTTGGCTTTCTACAAGGTATCATCTTCACAGGTTCTTTTTTCCTGAAGAGACATGTGTTTTGAAGGTATTATTGAAAAGCAATCTTTTTGTCTTTTGAGTGGAACAGATTGCATCAAATAATAGGCATTTTTCAAAGCATTTCCCCGGGGAAAAGTATCCTGGTTTTAAGAGTTTTATCTACCTTGATAAATTCCACTGTGGTTGGTTGGTCTATTCAGAAGCTCTGCTTTGTCTTCTCACAGCTGCAAGCACAGCCCTGCTCTGAGAGTTTGTAGCTTGATCTGGTCCCATTGAATTGTTTCCTCATTTGTCTCTGGAATTGGTGTTGCAATCCAATATGGATTATGGTGCAGCAGAGGTGCATTGAGCAGAATGATCCATTTTTTCTATTTGTTTCTGCCTACGTTCCAAAACTGAGAAGAAACTACTAAATGGATAATTAACCCAAAACTCAAATGAGAAAATGCAACATTTTCAATATTTTTGTTTTGGAAAACAATGCAAAGCAAAGAATACAGAGCAAACAAACAGCAAAAACAAACAAACAAAAACCTTTGGACATTTTCTGCCCTAATACTTACAATTGTTCATCTTTTAAAGAAAGTAGTATCTGTGCAATTGCATATATGCCCCTGATGAAAGATCCACGGAATTCACAGCTTGGGGCTTTAAGTACACTTCCCTATTTTTACAAGACTGATGAAGTAAGCATGTATTTGCAATGACTGTAGTAAGTGAATGCATCCTTTCTTTACCCTTCTTCCATAGGTTCAATTCCTACAGTACTCAGAATTTCCAGAACCTACAATCTTTAAAATGTATTTTCAAATATATATTTCTGCTGTAGATAATTTCCAGTGAACAGGAACATGTCATGAAAGAGTTAATGAAATCCATTGACGTTGCAGGATGCATAGAAGTACCAAACTGAAGCTGTTCAGAGACTTGACAATGTGGATAAGGAAACTGAAATGTTAAGGAAAATCAGAGAGATGTTTTGGGAATTGTGCATTATATTTTGTAAAGGTGAACAATCTTCCTTCCACAAAGAAACAGGATGTACTATGATATTGTATATATTTTTTTCTCCCTTCTTGATTGTTAAAGCCCACCTTTAAAGTGAATGTAAAAGTAACTAGGAAATTTTCATTCACTCTTAAATGTTTTATATTTTTTATTTTTAATTTTAATGTTAGGAATATTTTCATTGCATACAATATAATATATATATAAATATATATATATATATTTAGGGAAAGCAAATGTACTGTTCCAATCTGTGTTCTGAATTGTTGCATTAATATTTCTACCTCCGGATTGGTTCTGTTAATATCTTTTATATGCTTTTTTTCTCTTCTGTGTCGTGGTTTGCTCTTTGGAAAATCTTCCTTTGTCAGATACCTTTCCTCATCATTGCAATGTTATGGATGCATAGTGAATATGTATGTCCATACAAATAATGGGACAAGTAAGATGTCTTAGCTGTAGGTGTCATATCACATATAATGACAGGTATGATTGGAATAACTCATTACCTATGCACCCTGAAGCACATGTTTTCTTCGACAGTGATGTGGCACTCCAGGTAAGAATGTTGATCATATTTTTCTTGACTGTCATGGTTTCTGTTGCATTTGGAAATATTTTTAGAGTACAGATATATATATATACAGATAGAGTACAGGCAGGGTAGGCGAGGTGGTGGGGTGGCGATGTATGTGAAGCAGGGGCTGGACTGTGTGGAACTTCAGGTCGGCGATGGCAAAGTTGAGAGCCTCTGGGTAAGGATCAAGGGACGAACGAATAAAGGGGATGTCGTTGTGGGAGTCTATTACAGACCGCCTGGCCAGGACGATAGCGCCGATAAATTATTCTTTACAGAACTAAGAGAGGCCTCGAGATTAACTCCCCTTGTCCTTATGGGCGACTTCAACTTGCCGGACGTTAACTGGGAGTGCCACACGGCTGACACGAGCAAGTCCAGGAGGTTCATGAAGCACCTAGATGATAACTTCTTGGTGCAGGTGCTAACGGAGCCAACTAGGAAAGGTGCCCTCCTAGACCTGTTGCTAGAAAACAGAGAGGGTCTGGTGGGAGATGTGGTGATTGGTGGCCGCCTCGGTCATAGCGACCATGAAGTGGTTGAGTTCAAAATTTATGGTGACAGAAGGAAAAGTGCCACCAAAACCTCATCCCTAGATATGGGGAAAGCGGACTTCAGGCTGCTCAGGGAACTAGTCAGCAAGGTCCCCTGGGAAACTGCTTTTGAAGGCCTCGATGTCCACCAGTGCTGGTCACTCTTTAAGAGATGCCTCCTAGAAGCACAAGATCAGGCAATTCCAAAATATCGCAAGTCAGGCAGGCGGGGCAGGAGGCCGGCGTGGCTGACCAGGAACGTTCTAATGGAGATTAGGCGGAAACAGAGAGTGTTTCGCTACTGGAAGGAGGGCCAGGCATCATGGAAAGAATACAGGGATGCTGTTCGTGTTTGTAGGGAGAAAGTTCGAGTGGCCAAAGCACAGCTAGAGTTGAAGCTGGCTGTGTCTGTGAGCGAAAATAAAAAGGGTTTTTTTAGATATGTAAATGGAAAAAGGAGAACTAAAGAATACATAGGGCCGCTCCTTGATAGGGAAGGTCTCCTCACAGACGATGACGTAGGCAAAGCAGAGACGCTTAACACCTTCTTTGCCTCTGTCTTCAATGCCGATGATGGGCTTCGGGACCCAGGGTGCCCTGAGCTGGAGGGCCGGGACGGTGGGGATGACAAACTCCCAACTGACCCTGAACGTGTGCGGGATTTGCTACTCCACCTGGATCCCTACAAGTCCATGGGTCCGGATGGGATTCATCCCCGGGTGCTGAAAGAGCTGGCGGACGTCATCGCGGTACCTCTTTCAATTATTTTTCAACGATCCTGGGAATTTGGAGAGGTCCCGGTAGACTGGAAGCTGGCAAATGTTGTGCCAATTTTCAAGAAGGGTCAGAAAGAAGACCCTAGCAATTACAGGCCTGTCAGTCTCACGTCAGTGCCTGGTAAAATCATGGAGAAGTTGGTTCTCGGACTTATTGAGGCGCACCTGGGGGACAAAGCAGTTATTGGTCCCAGCCAGCATGGGTTTGTGAAGGGTAGGTCCTGCCTAACTAACCTGATTTCCTTTTATGATAAGATCACCCGTATGGTGGACCAAGGGAAACCAGCTGATGTGATTTTTTTGGACTTCAGCAAGGCTTTTGACACGGTTTCCCATAGGATCCTACTGGACAAAATGTCCACCATACAGCTAAATAAAAACATCATACGATGGGTGAGCAATTGGCTAACGGGCAGGGCCCAAAGGGTTATGGTAAATGGGGCTGCGTCAGGCTGGCAGGCGGTCACCAGTGGGGTCCCTCAAGGCTCCATTTTAGGGCCGGTACTTTTCAATATTTTTATAAACGATCTGGATATAGGAATAGAGGGTATTTTGAGCAAGTTTGCTGATGACACCAAACTTGGAGGAGTTGTGGACTCAAATGAGGGCGTAAAGGCCTTACAGAGGGATCTGGACAGGTTGGAGAGCTGGGCGATCACCAACCGCATGAAGTTCAATAAGAGCAAGTGCCGGGTCCTGCACCTGGGACGGGGAAACCCTGGCTGCATGTACAGACTGGGCGATGAGACGCTGGAGAGCAGCCTAGAAGAGAGGGATCTGGGGGTCGTGGTAGACAGCAAGTTGAATATGAGCCAGCAGTGTGCCCTGGCAGCCAGGAGGGCCAATCGTGTCCTGGGGTGCATCAAGCACGGCATTGCTAGTAGGTCAAGGGAGGTGATTGTCCCGCTCTACTCTGCGCTGGTGCGGCCTCACCTCGAGTACTGTGTGCAGTTCTGGGCACCACAGTATAAAAAGGACATGAAACTGTTGGAAAGTGTCCAGAGGAGGGCTACGAAGATGGTGAAAGGCCTGGAGGGGAAGACGTACGAGGAACGGCTGAGGTCACTGGGCCTGTTCAGCCTGGAGAAGAGGAGGCTGAGGGGAGACCTCATCACAGTCTACAACTTCCTCGTAAGGGGGTGTCGAGAGGCAGGAGACCTTTTCTCCATTAACACTAGTGACAGGACCCGCGGGAACGGGGTTAAGCTGAGGCAGGGGAAATTTAGGCTTGACATCAGGAGGGGGTTCTTCACAGAGAGGGTGGTTGCACACTGGAACAGGCTCCCCAGGGAAGTGGTCACTGCACCGAGCCTGTCTGAATTTAAGAAGAGATTGGACTGTGAACTTAGGCACATGGTCTGAACTTTTGGGTAGACCTGTGCGGTGTCAAGAGTTGGACTTGATGATCCTTAAGGGTCCCTTCCAACTCAGGATATTCTATGATTCTATGATTCTATGATATTTTAATCATATCCTAAATTATACCTTTTGATATACCCAAATGGTATTGAAGTCTCGAAATGGCAGTAGGTTATTAGGAAATTACTGCTTCATTTACTCTGAGATTATCTTCCCAGCGAACTTCAAAATTAACATTTGCTAGAGCTTTATAGGATAGAAGTAGACTGTTGTGTAACTTTGAGTATGTAGACTATAAAAGTTGAAAGTTTATATATATACATAAACCTGAGATACCGTATCTGACTACTTTCAGATCAGCAATTCCAGTAACATGCATCAAATCAAATTCTAACCCATCACACTTAGAAATTTCCCTCAGGATTCATTGAATGATGCAGAAAATCAGTTACAGAACATACTGAAAGGAGATGTTAAGGCTGGAGAGGCAGTTTCAGTCTGGTGAGGTGATAGTAGAGGCAGAAGGGAGAGAGATTTATTTTTTACCAGTTCATTCACTGTCTCTTCCAGGAGATAGAAATTCATAGAAGTTTGAATTCCGTTCTTCTTCATAACAGGGAAGAATAAGTCTGTCAATCAGGATGCTCAAATCGTAATCCCTAATAAATAGCCTATGGCAAACAGACTGTTAGTGCTATGGTTAGATTACTGGTTTCCCCTGCTGCAGAAGACATTGAAGCCAAAGGACTTATGAGTTGGCTTTCCTGGCCTGTGTTTTCCTCTAGGCTGAAAAAAAAATTCTCATAAGGATTGTATGGCATCTTGTAGATTCCAGGGACTCTCATAACCAGCCAGTCTGTAGGATGAACCCTTTATCTGTACTATTGTAAATATTCTTAGTGAACAGTAATGATACTGTTTCTGGACATTTTCAGTTTACCTGACATTCCTGGCAAAACATAATCTCTCTCTACATAATATATATATATATATATTTTTTTTTTTTCCTCTACATAATATATATATATATATTCTCTACATAATATATATATATAAATATTTCATGCAGTTTTTCATAGATTTAAATGATATATCTTTTCAATTATCTTATTTCTAATATTTTCTCTTCACAAAATGGTTCTTCAATGGTCTATTTCAGGTACTGATATGAGGTAACAGTGATAGAGTAGTTACCTGAGAAACCCAATGAATGTATGTGATGGATGGGTTGTCCATCACTGCTGCTAACATTGCGTATCTGGCAATTCTTACCCTAGCATGATGCACCTCTAGAGAGGTGCAGCCCACAGATACACAGAAACTTCTACATTTCTGTATACAATGACAAGGGAGTCTTAAATAATCAGTGGCTCCTCATATCATGAACGATGCTTCTGAACTACTTTTTAATGATTCTAGTGCCCTGCAGAGCGAGTGAGAGTATATGTTTTATTGATTTTTATGAAGACTTAAGTGAATCATTATAGTCCTTGTGGCACTCGTTTATAACTTGAGTCTGTGTAAGCTTTGCAGACTTGGAAGGAACACAAGGTCTCAAGGAGCAGTTTGATTCAATGGACGTAATGAGTAAAAATCATTTAATTAAAAGTGTGAAGTTTAAACATTTGTATTTCTTCCTCAACGTTCAAAGCTCCCGTAAATACCAAGGACCACAGGCCTTTGATAGGGGAGCTGACTGTGGCTTTTCATGTTTGTTTATGTTAAAAATAAATAAATAAATAAAAAATGAAGCAAAGCCTAGCCAGGTTGATACTACCCTGCCAGAAGATCAGATTGCTTTCCATTCCTTTAATGGTGTTGAAATAAAATTAATAAATTACTTTGAATAGTTTTTCCATTAAGTTCTTTATTAGTTAAAAATGATTGACTATCAAGATCCTGAATATTTCCACTACTGTGAATATTTTCACCACCTCACTTTCTCTAGGGTCAGTATTTTTTGCTGGAATCAATACCTCCAAAGACTGTTCTAACCATCATGTTTCATGCTTAAGCTTATGACACAAAGAACAAAGCATAGGCTTTAACTTAAAATGAAAAAGCCACTGTGGTATTGGATATTATATTGGGACTATGCTACTTGGAAATTAAATGATTAATTGTTATGCTATCATCCTTTTTTTTTTTTTTTTTGTCTTCTCTTGTTGCTGTAAGCACTTAGCAATGATACTAGAGGCCTTTGAACTATCACATAATCCTATATGGGTGGCTGTGGATTTAGGAGAATTTTTTAGGAGAATTTAATAATATCATATTAATATCATATTGACTTTTTTTTTTTTTTGTGTGTGTGTGTGTGTTTGTTTATTTATTTATTTTTCCCCAAAGAGCTGGGATAAGGTATTTTGCATTTAATTTAATGAATAAAGAACTTAGCTTTTTAAAAAGACCTTTGCGTGCCTTTGCTGGCATGAGACCTAGAGAACAGCTACGCATGAACTATCTCCTGTTACTTCTCAAGCTGAAACATTCTACTAAGTATGTGAATAACTTGTTTACAACAAATTCAAAGAAAAAAATAAATCTGCAGTCTTGAACCTGTCTGTATGTGATTGTAAGCTCCCCTTCATTTGGTCTCATTTGCTTTGGAAAACAAACCTGTCATTATGAAAGAAATTAGTTTGTCCATAGAAAAATTAGCATAGGATAGTGTATATTCACTGCTGCCCTTAAAAAAAAAAAAAAAAAAAAAAAAAAATCTGTCTAAATTTCTTTTGACACATCAGTAATTAATACAATATTATTATTATATAAATATAATTACTAAGTTTAGAATGTATTGGAAAACTACATCTCATTAACAGCTGGATTCTATCTTGTCGATTAATTTGAGTTTGGTGCTATAAACTCTTGCACGAATTCAGGGTCATCAGTGCTATGCTGATTCTGTGCTGCATTGTTTGTGTTGAATGGATGGACAAAGAAGTTTATTGGAAATTATATTTTTTTAATAGTAAAATTACTTTTTTGAAGAAAGGAGAAGAAAAGGTTCTGGGGACACCTCATTGCAGCATGCCAATACTTGAAGTAGTCTTATAAAAAAAATAAATGGAGAAGACCTCTTTACTCGAGTCAATAATAATAGGATAAGGGGGAATGGTCTTAAACTAAAAGAGGATAGATTTAGATTAGACATTAGGAGGAAATTATTCACTGTAAGGGTAGTGAGGCACTGGCACAGGTTGTCCAGAGAAGTTGTGGATGCCCCATCCCTGGAGATTTTCAAGGCCAGTTTGGATGGGGCCTTGGCCAACCTGATTTAGTGGGTGGCATTCCTGCCTGTGGTGGTGGTGTGTGGTTGGGGGGGGGGGTTAGAACTAGATGATCTTTAAGGTCCCTTCCAACCCAAGCCATTCTATGATTCTATGACAGACTTAACTCTGGCCTATCAGTTCATGTATGTACTTTTCTTAATTTGAAAAGTACAATCAAAATTCTTATGTTGGATGAGCTATGTTTTGCCCTAAAAAAAATGTTTACCGCAAAAACAGTTTCATTACACTGCAAAGGGAAATTCAATATACTTTCTTTGGTCTAGCATGGTAAGACTATTTTGTGCTTTATGAAAACAGGAAAACGTCTTGATCATTTAATTTTTGAGCTGACAAAATTAGACATGTTAATAGTAATGCATGCTGATTTTAAAATTGCTTTTAAAAAACAGAAAAATGACACTGATGAAAAAAGCTTTTGTTATGTCATTTTGAGAGATCAATGCCAAAAATGGGAAAGGCACATTTTGTAGTTATATTTCAGATACTACAAGGCACTGAGGAATGACATCGTAAGACTTGCCACAGCCAAATGGCAGCATTCTCATATTTTTCACAGTTAACTGAGAGATTTAACACATTCAGATGTTCATTGAAAACTCTTCCTTCATTTGGAGTTTTCTGTTTATGGATTATATTCAGCTGTTCATCAACTACAGACTTAGATTTTTTTTGTTGTTGTTGAATGAAAAAAAATGATCATAAAATTTCTAACAGTTCATTTTGTGTCTCAGATTTCATACTCATTTTATTTTACTCTTTACTTTTCATTTGTTCAAATTATTTTCAAAATTTATCAGCCAATACAAGTTGTATGTCTAGACTAGGAGGTTTTAGGACTTATTGATGTTAATTGCTGCATGTTATAGGTGTTTAGGCTCTACAAAACTGAGCCAAAAGAGAACGTTTTATATCTTTTGAAAAGCACTGACTTGTACATATCCTATGTAGTTACAGGTTACTTTTTCAAAAGACGGACTTTGTAGTTAGCTATAGAATAGCAAAAGGCAAAAACTAATGCCCTACAAGCACGCATTCTGAACTCTTAAAGCTAGATTTTGTACACTATCCATTAAGTTCAGAGCTTACTGTAGTCCATGCACAAAAGGCTTCTTTGCTTGGTTTTAAAAGGTGATTTTTATTTTTTTTATTTTTTATAAATAGACTCTATTTAGAGCATCACAATGTTCCCATTCCCATGTTATGTGCCCATTGTATTTAGGAGTAAGGAAACAGGAAGGTGGATTAAAGCACTACAGAGCTACTCTTTATTTTCTCCTCTTGCTACACTTCCTCTGTATTTTAAAAATACAATGATACAGTTTTATGTGTTGGTTTACAAAAATATAGG
Source organism: Aythya ferina (assembly GCF_964211825.1). NCBI lineage: Eukaryota > Metazoa > Chordata > Aves > Anseriformes > Anatidae > Aythya > Aythya ferina. Next base: position 48,468,007 of record NC_140300.1, on the reverse strand, counting down.
TATAGCTTAAATCACACAAAAAAATGACAGGCCAAAATGTATGACTCATGAAAAAATAATGCTTAATGGTAAGGTTCCACTACTGATTTATCCCTGCTGCTGTTAGGATATTTTTGTAAAATGTTAGCTTTGAAAACTCTTTTTCTATCTTTCACAGTTCAATTACTACACCTTGGATAAATTAAGAAAATGGAAGCACTTACTCTATTGTAGTTGATCATCATTTTGCAATATTGTAATATCTTCTTCTTCAGAATTATTTATGTTTAGTTGCTTTTACTTGTATCGGTCACTAAATTTTGAAAATTTTCCTATGGTGATTTCCTCTGTATTAGCATACAGAGCTGAAAGCTTTATAAATGTATGCAGGAGTACCCAATCACTGTGTATATGTTCATATATTTTAGGTTGTAAGCTATTTAGGGCAAGGTGATTTTTTTTGTTGTTGTTCATTTGTTTGAATGCACTGTCTGTATCTTACAAAAAACCCTATTGGACATGTATAAGAGATTTAAATATGTTAAGCTTAAAACAAAGGTAACGATACATATAGTAGTGATACATGTATCTCAATGATATTTGCAGAACAAAACAATTTCAAAAAAAAAAAAAAAGGAGATTTAATTAACCAGTTTCTTTGCTAATTCTCAAAGATATGATACTATTTTGCGTTTTTTTCAGTAAGTTCTGAAGATACTTTAGAAAGATATCAGAAAGATACTTATATAACAAAAAATATCAACTTATTTGAAATTGATTTATTTCTAATTGAGGGACAAACAAAAGTAGGTCTATAACAAAGATTCTAGATAACTGAAGAAGCAATGAGAAATGAAATACTCTGATCATTTTCAGTAAAGCATTTGATATGTATATCATATGTATGATATTTGATATGTATATCATATACAGTAGAGAAATCATGAAATGAATAAGGAACTGGCTAAAAAGGAGGTGAAGTTCAATGGAATAGGAAAATATCACTTGGAGAAGGAGTTATTAGTGAAGTTTCTCCAGTGACCAGTGAATAAGAGAACAATACATTAAAGAGAAAATGTTGGGTTGCTATAGTAGAGGGATTGAAAAACACTGAAGCCTGATGCAGTGAAAATGAGTTGAAATGTAATCTTACAAGGTACAAGACCTTATACTTGTTTAATAGTAAGAAATTATATTTCCAGCTGAGAATTCATCTCTCGCAATTCAGGAGAGTTCATCAGCTCTCATTAGAAACAGTAGAATAGGAGAAAGTTGTGTGGACCAGTCAATCACAGGGTGACTATGAGGAACGAGATGAGGTCAATGTGAAAATAGTAAATGCATTCTACAGATGTATTGACCGAAATCTTTAAAGAAAATATATGAATTAGTTAATATATTGCACATTTTTCATCCAAAATACAGTTCTATGTCATAGGTTTTTGAGATGGATGAATTCAAACTGAATCGCATACAGTGACAGCTTTAATAATGAAATACATAATGGGAGTAAGCAGAAGAATTTGACTCAGTACCATTTAGCAGAATGAAGGGTAAGGGAGGCAGCAGGATGGTTAAAAGGCAAATTACAAATCTCATGGCTGCTCCATTTCTCAGCCTTCAGTAAGAGTTCTTTTTTACCTAGTCAGTTTTATGTTTTAGAACGTCCTCCCAGCAGTTAGCATTTACTCTGCTTTCAGTATTTTTGTCATCTTTAATAACCATACATTCTATCTTCCAACCAGATTTTATACACAGCTGTCTATAACTTACTCTGTTTTTCACACCCTAATTATACCTCTAGGTTTTACCTAAATGGGCTTCTTCCATTTTTGTTTGCATTTCTCCATTTTATCTAGAACTTATCCAATAATTTTTTTTTAGTTAAGAACTCAGGATGTATATCAGACTGATACTGTATTTGGAGGAGATGCTAGCAAATTCATTAATATGGCATACCATAGTAGAGCATTCACACTTCTATTTGATAACAGCAAGGCATAAGCTAAAACCTACTACTTACTTAAATTTAATATTACTGTTCCATTACCAACAATATCCTTTTTTTTTTTTTTTTTTTTTTTTTGTAGCTGTTTAATTGGTTTTGATATTACTACATTAAATTCATTCAATTTCCAATTTTTCTAAATATTTGCTCTGCTTTCTCATTTAATTATTTGAGGTTTAGTCGCAGCAGATATATTTTAATTTAATTTACAAGGGCGACATACATGTAGACAGAAAGCTAGGAATTATCCTAGCAGGTGATATCTCCCAGTACCTTCCGCCTCTGGCAAAAACAAACAAACAAACAACCTTGCTTTCAGAACCAGGTATATTTCTTTCAGAGAGGAGAAAAGAGATGACAAATGCATTATTTAGTTCCAGGACCTGTCTTTTCTGTTTGCAAATGAGCCTGGGCTCTAAGAGGTGCTGCCTTCTGTACCTGAGAAAGCTTTCCACATCTCTACCCCATACTTCCACTGGTGTGTGCCTCTTCCACCCTGCCTGTTCAAGGACAGTGATTTTCAGTGAATTACCTGTCAAGGAACTCTGCTTCAGGTGCTGTTCTGTTGGCCTAGGTTTTTTTTGGGGGGGTTGGGATTTCCTTTCTCCATTTCTCCCTTACTAAGGAGCAAATATATTTTGTCTTTAGAATATATAAAAAGTGTTACTTCAGTTTTACCAATAATGTTACTATAAAAATCATTTTAAATACATGTAATTATATACAAAGTTTTTACTTAACAGTTGCTTGGTATTTTGGGGGACATTGGTGCTCCCAGTGTATTTATTAGTGTTTTTTGTTTGTTTGTTTGTTGTTTTTTTTTTTAATAGCTGTTAACAAATATGTAACGCAGGTGGTTTGACTGTCCAGGTGGGACAGTCATGCTTAATTTTAAGAAATTATGCATTCAGGTTGTTTTACTGCAATATAGGCATGTGATAGAAGTTATAAATGGAATACAAAAATATTTATGGAAGATTGATAATTATTTAAATACTTTTTAGGGAATTCCTCTAGCAAAACTAGTGTTCTCTCTTTTTTTTTTTTTTTTTTTTTTTTAATTTAATTTAATTTATTTTATTTATTTATTTTTTGATGAGGATGATTTTCCAGACTATTGCAATGTATCCAAGGCTATTAATACTGGTATATAAAAGGTAGTTAAAAAAAAAAAAAAAAAAAAAAAGTCAACAAAATAGTACAGTAATGGCTCTATTTTGATATTTAGAATACTGTCTTCACTAAGGCAGCAAATGCTAAGTTTTGCATAGTTTTGCATTTGTTAAATGTTCCCTTTTCTACAGTTGCATTCAAATCGAAAAAGATAAGCATTTCTATAATAAGTACCGGCCTTCTGTACACAGGCATCCATAGTAATACTAGAGTTAACTGAAAAAAAGACTTGGAAATGTTGTAGAATTTAGGTAGCTGAATTTATCATATGAAGGTTAGCATTTTTCATAGTGTAGCCTATAGCATAAGCTAGTTTTATGATAATTATTTAATGACTATGCTAAATTAAGTATTGGCTTTGGAAAACTCAGATAATTACTCCTTTATAAACTGAGTATCATAATATTAACATACCTTTTGAGATTTTTGCACACTGAATTTCTGTCAGAAGTTCTGAATCATTCAGTTGGGTATGTTTTAAGAAGTCTGGGTGATAATCTCTGAAGAACCATCTCCTATAACATAGGAGCTGAAATGTTTCTGGTGAATGCAGTACATTTTAAAAACTACAGTAAATATTACTATATTCAACCTAATTTGTACATTCCCTTTTACGTGGTTTGATAAGCAGTGTCAGATAATGCATGCAGCTACAAAGAAAAAAATGAGTCAATCATATTTATGTATGTCTGGTGGGCAGTGTCACTAGAGTTTCTGGAAAAGAAAAAATAAAGTCTTTTTTTGTCTAAATTGAATATTAATGTTTTTAATCACACAAAAATTGATCATTGAGCTCAATTATGGAACAACAAAATTTTCTTTCCTGAAGCTATAGTTCTCTGATGCATGAAGAAAAAGCATTAAACTATACTGTCTTTTTAATTGTGTTAATTACAAAGTATTGCTTTTATGTCTAAATGGAACTAATAATGGATCTTAGCTTGCTTATAGGTTGCTGCTTTGCTGTAATGGAAAGATTAATATCTTTTTTATATGAAAGTAATTTTCTAATTAAAAGAGAATAGGTACGTGACGCCTTTTGTAGTGCATTTAAAAAATGAAAGGTTGATTTTATTTATTTACTTATTTATTTTTGTGATTTAGCACGAAGTAAAAACGTTCCTGTGTGGATGATCTTCAATTCCTATATAAGTCTCACATATTGGACCAAATACATTGGTCACAGACACACACTCCTTAGAAATGTAAAACTTTATTATATATTTAATCAAGTACACCACAAATGAAAGGACAACTCTTAGCTGTTTAGCTTCGCATCTAGGCAATTACACAAGAAGGAAGAGTATACAGCATCATCAAACTAATATTTATCCCCCTTTCTTTCTTTTTTCTCTAAGTGTCCAAGTGAGTTGTGAAACATAAAAGTGAGGCATCCTTATATTAACATAAGACCTGTGTACTGTACTGGTTACCGGAGAAATTTTCAAGGCCTGGATCACACATGCTTGAATTGTTAAAAGGTCATTTAAAAAGTTGAGTAGTTATCAGCTTTTGGTTAACCAGAAAAATAAGATATTTTTGTCTTTCTTGGATAGAACTGAGCATGAGTGTTCATAAAACTTCTTTTTTTCTTCTTATTTTTTCTGTTATTTTGTTTTCATTTTTTTTTTTCATATGCAATATGAAATACCAGAGGCAGTGATAAACGGTGGAAGATTTACTTTCGAAACAGTGTAAAGTTGAAAGAATTGAGTGTAGTTCTCTATTGATAGTAGTTTACTTACTTGCTTTTTCATCAAATAGATTTATTCTAAAATTGTATGGCAAATACTTCCTTAAAATGATTCTCTTTTAAAGACTGAGTGCTCAAATTTTATTTCATGGAGATGACACTTCCCTCCCCGCCCTCCCCCCACCCCCTGGTATTTCTAATACCATACAGTAAATTGTCTTCATTCTCACAAGAGTTTGAATTTGCTGCACTGGTGTTAATTTTAGAAATGCTGGTTACTTACCAAGAGAAAATATTTCATCACGATTCAAAGAATATCTATAAATATAAAAATAATTATTGTTCTGATTTCTGATATGGATTGAATTTTCCCTTACACATGTAGAACATGATTGCACGTACGCTTTATGGTTTTGCTTCTAAATGTGTTAGTAATTTGTCTATTTTAGGAAAAATAAATAAACCATGACACACAACCTGTGACACTGTGACACTCTTTTAAAAGAGCATCCTTTACATTTATTAATTTACAGATATTTTCCAGTAGGGTATTTAAGCAATACTAAATAAATAAACCAAAACTTGTGAAATAGCTTATTGGTACTACCAATTTCTACTGCATGTCGCATAGGAAATGCAAAAAGTAGTGAATATCTGTGGATCTAGATGACTTCAGAGGAAATAATGCATTTAGTTCACATTTGCCTCCAACCATTACTCAGTGTTGTGCTCTTCTGCTCGGTGCTCTGTTCCATCCTGTTTGTTGCTGCTGTCACTTGGCAGACACAGCAGTTTCAAATTGATGCTGTAAAGTGCAGGGTTTTTTTATTATTATTTGTTTGTTTACTTCCTGTATTTAGGAAAGATTTATTCAACTATACAAATATTTATTATTCTGGCTCAGTATTTCTCCAGATATTGTAAAATAAATCATTTTTGACCAGAGAAGTGTAGAAAATATTTTAACGCTGTGTTTTAAAAATGACATAAAGTAATGTGTTTAAACTATGACTTAATGTATAGTCTTCTGAGACTGAAATGGAAGAAATTACTAACATCACATTAATCAGGAAACTGTGCTTTCACTGATATAAATAAACCCTTCCCCCTCCCCCCCCCCCAAAAAAAAAAAAAAAAGCACACCAAGGAAGAAGAGTCATACCTTAGTTCTGTTTTCTGAAAGCAGAATTCACTTTTTTGTCCATTTTCATCTCAGTCTTGCATATTTCTTACACTGAGTTCCATAATATTCTTTTCTGAAAATGAATGACTCTTACAGCAATATTGCCATGTTAGTCAAATGAAGATGACAGCTACTATGCTTCATTGGCCTTACTGTTAAGTAACTTCTGTTGTCTAACTTTAGATAGTCTTACCTCTGAAATTCATTTTCACGTTAAATGTTTCTCTTTTTATATGGTGATGCTTGTCAGTCAATTTAATTGAAATGTCATGCTGACCTTTATTCGAAAAACTCTGAACTTCCTGTGGTTGTCGGAAGTTCTTTTTACTTTGTTTCCAATTTAAATCCTTAAATTACCAGTGTAAAAAAGCTGCATACTAATTAATCTTATGAAACCAAAAACAAATTAACTTTGAAAACAATATATCTTTTGCAGAGGTAGTTCAGCTGAGTTTGCCAGAAGATCAAAAACTAAGCATCACTGCAGCAACAGTAGGACAAAGTGCTGTCTTAAGTTGTGCCATCCAGGGAACTCTGAGACCTCCTATCATCTGGAAGAGGAATAATGTCATTCTGAATAATTTGGATTTGGAAGATATCAATGTAAGTAAAAGAGAGCTCTCTTTAACAGTTTGCTGTAAAATATTTTCATGAAGAATTGAGAAGTGATCAAGAAGTGAACAACTGGCTGATGTGTTGGGCTCACATCAGTAAATGGACTTACATCAGGCCAGTTACTAGTGGGATTCACAAAGGCTTCATTTTGGGGCCAGCGCTCTTTAATATTTTCATAAATGACTTGGATGCAGGACTTCAAAGTATGGTAAATTAATTTGCAGATGACACTAGATTAGGAAGAGCTGTTGACTCCATCGAGGGTAGAGAGGCCTTGCAGAGAGATCTTGATGTATTAGAGCTAAGAAATCACTAACTATATGAAGTATAACAAGAGTGAGTGCCCCATTCTGTAACTGGGTGTATATACAGACTGTGGGGTTTGACAGTACGTTGAATATGAGTCAACAGTGTGCCCTGGCAGCCAGGAGGGCCAGCTGTACCCTGGGGTGCATCAAGCACAGCATTGCTAGCTGGTCAAAGTAAGAAATTGTTCTGCTCTGCGCTGATGTGGCTTCACCTCAAGTACTGTGTGCAGTTTTGGGTGCCTAAGTATAAGAAGGATGTAAAATTATTAGTGACCGGTCTAAGAGGGTTAAGAAGACAGTGAAGGGTCTAGAGAAGAAGACATCTGAGGAGCTCAAGACCCTTGGTTTGCTCAGCCCAGGGCAGGCTGAGGGGAGGCCTCATGGCAGCCTGCAGCTCCCTTACGAGGGGAGCGGAGGGGCAGGCGCTGAGCTCTGCTCTATGGGGACAGTGACAGGACCCGAGCTGGCACAGGGGAGGGTCAAGCTGGGTGTGAGGAAAAGGCTCTTCACTGAGAGGGTCAGGCACTAAGATAGGCTCCCCAGGGCAGCAGTCCAGGCCCCAAGCCTGCTGGAGTTCGGGAAGCGTTGGCACAAAGTTCTCAGACACATGGTCTGATTTTTGGGTGGTCCTATGCAGAGCCAGGAGTTGGTGATCCTTGTGGGTTCCTTCCAAGTCAGGATATTCTGTGATTCTATGTGATATTTAACAAGTTCCTTACCTGTGATGTTTTTAGTCATACAACTGTAGATAAAGAAAACAAAATAAATGGAAATAAAATGCTTGCCAAACTCGTTTTTTATTTTACTTTGTATTCAAACCCTTGGTGTAAAGTACAGGGAAAACGTTTCACAGACCAATCATTTAAAGGAATAAGTATAGCAATAGAATTGTATGAAGACGATCACAGCCCAAAATGCAGACAGTATTATACATTCAGCATTATGTGGCCTTCAAACATCTAAGAGAAAAAAGAATCTATAAAATTAACATTTTCGGAAATGCATACTTATTTAACACAAACAGATCGTTATAATAACTTTATATTCTGATAATTAAATAAAAAATGTATTTTACCATAATACAGCTCTTACTACAAAATTGGTTGTTTTGATTGTTCCTCCAAGTATTCAGCAAAGGTGCTTCTCAGGGAATCATTAGTGAATGTCAGTAACTTAGAAATCTTTTTTTTAGCAAGGCAAATATCTGCCCCTTAACTTTGCTGTGACCTCTAACTATGGAGAAAAATGCAAAATGAAACAAAAATAATTATTATTTTTTTTCTGACAGAACTCTCAAAACAATCATTCAGCTATATTTTGTTTGCCTGTAGGTGTGTTTAATTTCCTTGCGCCATTTCACATTACCAAAATTATATATGTGGACAGCTATGGGGTTGTACTTGCTCTGACCCAAGTATGTCTGAGATCGCTGCAACTCTTACGTGTGTGGAGTAACACCACAATTGAATACTTGTTTTATTTATTTATGAATGGTTTGATTTGTTTCCAAAATAACATTTGTACATGCACATCACCTTCGTTTTGTTTTTCTTGCTGTTTACAATCAATCATATTTGTTTGTAAATTGAACTTCCTTACAATGGTTTTAGAGGTCACCTCGCTTGAATGGTAGCTTTAAGTCATTTGAGAGGTTTAGGATAAATCCAGCATGCTGTGAAAATTTCTCGGTTTATATTCTTGTTGCTTTTGTTAATTAGGTATTAATAATATGATTGGCATTCAAAAGTGCCCTACCGATTCTCACAAGCTCCTTTCTGTGGTTTTTGTTAGCTTTCCGTAAATATTCACGATGGTAATGATTTGCAGTTCTTACTAATCACATCTACATGTAATATATGGCATGAGCTGTAGAGATAGAAACAGGAGCACATATCTGGACGTGTAGAAAAAAAAGGAAAATTATGAATGGTGATAATGAAGCTAACAACTCAGTTTCAAACTGAAAGGTTCACTTGACTGTATTTGCCAACATGAAAAGAGCTAGTGGTTTTCCAAGCTTGATACAAACATTTTGAGTATGAAAATTCAAAAAACAGAAGTTTTCTGCATTGGGTGCACCAGTAGCAAAGACAAAATGCTGTGTACTGACCATAACACTCCCAACCTCCTGTGCCACTTGGAATGGGTAAAGGGTTTGGGAATAAAGCTGGAAAAGGGGAGAGGAAAGCTGTTGTTTTAATAATGTTCATCTTTATGTTTCCCACAGCCCAAAATAGTAATTTTTTTTTTATTATTATTATTTTAATTGGCAATAAATTAAGCTAAATTTTCCCAGGTTGAGTCTGTTTTAGTCCACAGTGGTAATACGTAAACAGTCTTGACCCACATGCTCTTTCATTGCTCCTATTTTCACTCCCCTGCCCTGCTGAGAGGGGGAGTGAGTGAGCATTCGGGTGGAAACTTGGCTGTTAGGGCCAGCCCATTTTGTTTCTTCAGTGCTTATAACAGCTGGAACACACTCCAGTATGGAATTTTTGAAGACTCACAGCATGCCTAATTTGAAGTCAACTTGCAGTGATGATCAGAAATCCAAAGCTAAGGGAGAAAATTAAAATTACTAGAATTGACTGGATTTATGTACTTTTAATATGAGGACCATGTGACAGTATACTGGATTAACAGTCTATAAACATAAAAAGCAAACAAACAGGCTAAGCAAAGAGATAATTCAAAAAAGGTCTACAGAGTGTCTCCTGAGAGAATTTGCAGGATAGAAGATGATGCGGAAGCTAAAACCATTGAGGTATTGCTCACCTCTGGAAAGAAACTATATATTCATACCTGCACAGAGAGGAGTTATTTAAGAGTTCTCTCTGTGTTGGGATGAGCTCTGTGTTTGCATTTTGTGTATGGGTATAGTAAGAATGGTACAGAGTAAATGCTTCCAGCAACAGGAGAATAATTCTGAAGGTGAATGTATTCATCATTTATTTTTTAGCTTAATAAAATCATAGAGAAATTTGAATACAGGGGAAGGTTTTTTAGCAAAACTATATTATAGCTTACTTCTTAGTATTAACAGCTTAGTTACAATTCAAAGGGAATGACAGATCCCTTGTACATATCCATGGGTGAAGCAATAAAAATACATAGCACTCAAAGGTTCTAGTTAGATATCCATGTATCATTGAATGTATCACCTACATTCAATGTAGGTGATATTCATCTAATGTGTAGATAAAGCAACAAACAGTGGAATAAAGAGCTAATGGAGCCTGAAAACAAAACAAAACAACACAACAAAAACACCATTGGGCGTAAAAGCATTGAGTCTAACTGCTTCCTAGAGTCTTTTTTCTTCAAAATTTGTGTTTCCCTGTTTGCACTGATTCTATCCTCTTATATTTATCACTAGATCTTCTCTCATTTCTTTGTGGGTTTATTTTGTTTGTTGTTTTTTGTTTGTTTGTTTTATATTTCTTTGGTCATTCCTTTCTGAACTTTGTCAGATATTCTCTATTTAATTCTTACAATTTCACATTTGCTTCAAGGTTGTTATGTAGTCATCATTTAGCATCTACTCAAGCAATGTAATAAAAATAATAACTTCAGGAGAGAAAAAAAATGGACAGAAAAGAGTTGTCTTTTTTATTTCACTGTGGAAAATGAATTTATTACTTAAATACTAATTTCAAAGGCACAAATGTAGAGGGAACATAGTGTGTTCCAGTTTATGTTGCATTTTAACCACTAAAGAATGTGTTGTACTTATTCAGTCAGTTTTAAACATTCAAAAGCCCTAAGCCATTGTGTAATTTTGGATGTCTCCAGACTTAAAACATTCTATTCTTTCCTGTGACTCTATTATATGCTAAAATGTTCATCTAACTCTGAGAATTCTTAATTTACTCAATTGTACAAGAACCACATATGTGCATCTCAACATTAATAATCTTATGTAATCATGAATATAGTTTCTGAAAAAAATGAACAAGCATTGACCTGGAAAAACAGATAAATACTTCTTGTCCAGCAAAACTTGTCATAGAACATTTTAACTGATCTATTTATTATTATTATTATTATTATTAACTAGATCATTTAACATATGAAACCATCAGAATAAGCAGTAGTGACAATGTGATTTTGTAAATCGTAGCAAATGATAATACCTAAGGTGCATAAATCTTACACTGTACTGTTCTGAATATGGCTTAAACTGTCAGCTTCGGGGAGTGATATACTCAGAACAATATAAAGTTGTAGTGTTTGTCAAATGGGGAAATGCATCAATAAGCAAGAGAGTCTAAGTCAAAACTCAAACTGTGACTATTGAATTTCTATTTTGTTGAAAGAGTCTACTTCCCTACTGACAGTACACAAGATATATGTCTAAGCCTGTCAACTAGGAAAGTGACCATGAGCAAGCCTTAATTATTTGAGTTGTATTACATACTCTGAGATGATTAAAAAAAATAAATTAAGAAATACTGTTTGTCTTTTGAGGGTCAATAATGAAAATTGTATTTAATTAGTACTTTTAACAACTGTACATTAACTTAGAGAATGCTATCTGACCACAAGTGTGTGGTTAGATTTTAATGATGCTATTGATAATATCCAAGAGGTAATCTTAGGAGTCATCAGTGCTCCTCAATTCTTCTTATGGTACATATGGTTACTATTTGTGGATGTAATGTGTCTTGCTACTGATCTTTCTTATTTAAACTGATAGGAGTCAGGGATAATTAGCATCCATCTGAATGAAGCCATGAAAAATTGTGCCTCTGCAAATTTTGCTTAATTTAAATTGTAATTTATTTGTGCTATGACTCAGTACAGAAATTATATAGTAGGGCATTTTGCTGATATTTTAGTATGCATTTAGAAGGGCTTTTTTCCTGCTGTGATCCCGAATCTTAAGTTTCTGAAGTCCTTTCACTTACCTCTTCTAGTATATTCTAGCTAGCCTATTATTCATTATAGAAAAAGTTCTCACTTATAGAAAACATTAAAAATAGCAGAATCTTTCCTAAACATAATGTATATTTCAGTCTTGTCATGGAAGTTGACTTACTTTTAAAACACTTTATATCTCATTTTACTTTGTTCTCTTTTGACCTTTTCCTTTAGATTTGCTTTTAGCTGCTTCCCTATACCTGTCAGGAATAGCATTACGAAATGTCTGCCCTTTGTTATGTTTATACAAGATCAACTTAGATGACTTGCCCATATGGAAAGTTTAACATCTACTAACTTACTTAAATTAGTAACTTTTTAAAGGAGTGTAGATTAACTTCTGCTTTTTGATGAAAACTAATGATCTCTTTCTTTAGGCTACCTTCACTGGAAACCTGCAATATTTGTACTTGATACGTAAATTTGGGGGTTTTGAAGGTACATATAGATTGTCTTTCTCTCATTTGTTCATCTCATTAAAACTAATCTACAAATTACAACATTACAACTTGAGGTTTTTTTGGTATCATATTCATCTGCATCCTCTTCTTGATTGTTTTTAACCAAAATGTAATGTAATTGCCAGTAAAACCTAATGTCCTCTGTAATAGTACATTCCCTTCCATTCTAGAAAGGTCTGCTCAGCAACTGATGACAAAAATATTTTCAGACTGTCAAAAATGTTGAACATAGTTTCCTGATATCTGTGCTCTTTTTTTTTTTTTTTTGTTTGTTTGTTTGTTTGTTTTTCTTGCTGCAGCAAGCCCTGCATGGTATGGTTCATTCCCCAAGAGGTTTTCATAGCCCAGAATCTTTGTTATGGTTCCTCTGATTTTACAGTCTTCTCTCTGACCCCTTTACCCCTGCCTAAGAGAGAGTACAGAGATGCTGTGAACTAAGAGGAATGTCAGAGCCTCCTTCCTTTTAGCCTTCCCTTCAGAGATGATGCTCTTAATATCCTCATTTTTGGAAGAGGTAGCACAGTCCAACAATTAACAAATTAAACAGTCATAGTACGGTAGTTTAAAAGCTACCAGTGTTTTTCTTTTTAACTTCAACGTTTAACCTTTTGTTTCTATTTAACATTAACTTTTTCTAATTTTCTTAGTGAATAATAGTAGTCAAATTACTGTACAGAAATTACAGCATCTTATATTCTATCCGGTGCACCAGTATTCTGTGTGTTACCACTAAGATATATAAAATTCAATTTAACAACCTAGCTACAGGTTTCTCTTATACATTATTTTTATGACACCAGTTGAACACATCTATTACATCCCTCTCATACCTTTTTTTTACTGATTTTTTTAATGAAGTGGTTGGATTTGATTAACAGTGACTCATTAAATTCAGCACATTTCTATTTTTGTCAGTATTGAATTGTCCTTTTTCTTATGCAGACTTTCTTCATCTGAAATAAGATGTATTATTACCTTTTCTCTTTCATTTAATGTCAAATACCAATTTTGTTTGCTTTACTTTATTTTAAAAGTTAAGTGAAAATATTGTCAAAGATGCTGATCAGATTTATGAAATCTCTAATGCTTTTATTTTAATTATTTTTAAGTATACCAAAAATATGTAGTTTTGACCACCTTTTTTTCTGTTTTCCTGTTCTTTTTTCTGTTCATAGTTTTTCTTTTTTTTTGGAATCTGACTTTGAGTCACAATTAATTCTTTAGTAGTGGGATAAATCACACCAAAAGGAAACATTGATTATGCGTAAGATTTGACATTTTTTTTCTTTGAATATTGAAGCTATTGAAATATTTATTTTATTTCATTATTGGCATGCTGAATGCCACTTCAGGATGTGCATCATATTTTCATAACAACATAAAGATACATTTAAACCAGGTACCTGTATTGATCTATAATCTTCTAGATTAATGAAGTAAGGTGAAAGGTTACAGTGAGGTTTCATTCACAGGTACCAATTCCTGTTAAAAGGTACCTATTCCTGTTAAAATAATCTGGACAAGCAAGTTCTATAGCTCTAGCTTCATTAAAGTTATAATACTGTAGAATTTTATGATAAGGTTTTCCATATACATCTTTTTATGGTGGGAGCTATTTTAACTTTGAGACAGATGATGATTCTCTCTTTATGAAGAAGCATTAAAATTTCTCATGGGCTTTCTCTTCTCTTCTGCTAGATCAGACTGCTTCATTTTATCTTCATTAGAAATGAAAGTGTTGATTTCCAAGATGAATAGAATCAGGATCTGTGGACCATAAACTTTCCTTGTTCTGTCAGCAGTGTAACCAAGATCATGATCTAGTCCTTTTTCCTATTAGAGAGTGGGGCAGAGTCATTCCATCTTGCAGATCTGATGCCCGGTATTCTTATCTTGTGGTAGTTATAATTCTGCATTCTAGAGCTGTTTTGACTATTTGTGTCCAAAATAGATGAGTTTGTTAGTATTTTCCTGTTTGTTGCTCAGAAGTTAAAAATGAAAGGTCTTGTGATGCTGAAAGGTGTTAACATAACATGTACGTCCATTCTCCCTTGCCCCGAAGGAAACCTTGAAAATAACACCAGGCAGGCAGGAGGCATCACTACACATTTCTGACAGCTACAGGCAGAAACTGTTAACAAAATAAAAGGAATGTTGTGCATTTTAAAGATTGATTGGTTCTTCCAAGTCAATTTCTTGACAGAGCTCATTGAACACATCTGTAGAAGAACAGCTGAAATGATAGTTCTGTACTGCTGTTACAGAGGTCTTCTCTGTCAACAGAAATACGTGAACACCAAAGGTGCTCAAAACATTATTAACCTTTTTTCTCTGTAGTCATATCTGCATGTACATTGCTGCCGATTCTGCCTAGTTTTACTAGCGATTCTAGAATACACCAAGGACACTTTTATAGGTATTTTAAGCAGGAAGGTAATATTCTTAAATTAAGAAGTGTCACACTTAATATCATCTGCTTCTAAAACAATAAACATTTATTATTAGTTTTGAAATTATTATTGTATGTTTAGCTTAGCTTATTATTTAGCTTACTATGATATATACTAAACTCATTGCCACAATATTTTATGTGTTAATCTTCTGCCTCCTGTGTCACTGAAGATAAAACTTCAATAAACACAAAAAATTAAATGCAGATATATGCATTATAATTAGCTCTAGGCATTGTGGAAATGAAGGTTCAAAATTAGTTGATTCTCCAAAAGGTAGTTTTGTGATGTCAGGTATGCTGTTCCTGAAATGTGGTAAAGAGATGAATTGTAGTGCCAGGGAGTTGATGATATACGACTGAGAAGGCTGAACTCCCAATGATTCTGTGCTTCTCCAGTGACCCATAGGAGTACATGCAGTGTGTACTAAAGGAAGGAACAACCTTTGGCTACTGAAGGTTACAGACCTTGTATTCCTCTGTTTACCCTGGGAGAAATCTTCCCCAGCACTTCCCCAGTTCACCTAATAAGCCAACTCGATGAGTTTGCAACACGCTTGCGAAACCCGTTTCAATTTTTCAGCTTGTGCACTTAGCAAGCAAAATAGCTGAAAAGAATAGCTATTTCTGAATGTCTTGTTTATCCATGCTTGCTAATTTTGTTTGTGATATAGCTATTATAGTACAGAACTTTGTTGTATAATTTTTAATCATATAAGAATAATTAACATTATACAAGTATTACGGAAGCAGCGGAAAGATTTTGAAAAGACTAGCCCTATAATACCTATCTTTGGCATAATTTATACCAAAGTCTAAGCATGCATGAACATTTCATGAACATTTTCGAAGTCACTGTTCCCCCAGTAGTCTTACTTTCTGGTTAAAATAAAAATAAAAAAGTAAAAAAAAAAAAAAAAAATATATATATATATATATCTAGAAATTTCTAAAAGTTATATAATGAAAATAAGTAACAATTTTCTTCATTTACATAATTATTTTTGGTATTTTGCAATAGAGTTTTGTCTGCCCTACCTGTTCTATTTTTAAGTTTTCTATCGTCAATACAAATTAGCAGATAATGTAGAAACATGGAAATATTTTAAGAAAAGTAAAGGGTTAGAGATTTAATTTATATTGATGATGTTTACCTTTAAGTTAACAATCTTTTGAATGCATCTTGATTTTTATACCGCATTATTAATCTAAATATTCTTTATTCTCCTATTACTTCTTTTTTTTCAGAGACACCAGAACTTCTATCACACCCACCTTTCTCTTTCACTCTTGCACATTGTCCCTGTATTTTAAAATTATCAGAAAGTATTTTGATCTATTGTTATCAACTGACTTGAGAATTTTTGTATCTTACAGACATAGCATCTTTCTCTCTCAACCCTTTCTTTTCAGTTCAAATTGGCTTTTTTCCTCTGTTCTTTTCTTTATATGTGTGTATATCTATATATATGTAGGCTATATCTACACTTTGTGTTGCTGAAACTGGCAAATTCACCTTGTGCTATAAATGTCTGGTAGGCATATGAAAAATTGCAGTTTGTTATTTATGTACAGATATAAGTATGCTCATTTGTTTCTATGGCATATATTTTCTCTTATTTTTTACTAGCTATATATTTATATTTCCACCTTCCTTGTTTTGCAGTACTTTTGCTATTATACTAGACTTGATGCTTTTGACAGATTTGATAAGAGTTGTGTGAAAGAGCCATAAAGGATATAAAAAGGATATCAAGCTTTTCTGGTTATTATTTTAGGAAAAAAAATAATCTTAGAAGCTAGGCAACAACCTGGACTAGGCTACAGCTAACGGGTAAGGTCAATCTTTCTTAAAAGCATAAGAAAGATGCTTTGTTAATAATGGCCTCCTATGGCTCACAGCCCTGACTTTCAAATCATTGCTATAGTACATTAAATAGGAGGGCCACATCATCAGTAACAAAAGAGCTTTGATATCTAAGAGTGTGTTTAGCTGAAAAGAGAGGTATGGATGCTTAAACACCAAAAAAAGAAACATCTTTGCCTGTCCCTCCCAAGCATTCCAGAAAGAAGAAAGAAGGACGGGTAGGATGTAATTACCTATTGGGAATTTGGCTCAACTGTCACCTGCAATATTTATTACAAAAAAAATAATTAAAAAATCATCTGGAAGTGTTTGATCTCTGTACCAAGTCATTGATTCAGTACTGAATCAAAAAGAAAATTGCCTCCCACCTATAAAATCACCAGTACTGCTACTTGCAGAAGTGACATGAACCAAATTACTTATCCAGATCAAGCCTGCTTAATTTGTGAGCTCTGACAGGATTGCAACAGAAGATGGTATTTCTGCCTCACTCTTCAAGTGATGGCATTTAACATTTCTATGAATTAAACTGCTCAGTGATCTATATACCCATAATCCTAGTACGTTATATCCATTAATTTCTAAATTTTATTGATGACCTACTCTAGCATAGACCAATTTCTACTTTACCACCCAAAGACCATATGTAAATGTTACCACATTCTTGTGTCGTTTTCCTTTCCTTGTCATTTTATGTCATATTTATATAGCTATCTTAATAATCTAGAGCTCCTTTTTCAAAAGCTTGCATTCAGAAGATTTTCTAATGGGATATAAGTAACCTTTGTGTCCATGGCTAAAGTGTTTTCATTATTCTGTTGGAGGACAGGTAAAATAAACTAGAAGTTTTACTAAATTTATTATGAATTTTGACAATGTCTGCCTGTTGGTAGTTTTAGAGGAACCTATAGTTTTGCTTGATTTTGCATTTCAATTTCTAGTTCACATCTATATAGGTGAAATGCTGAATTTTTGCTGGGGGTGAGGGGTGGGGGAGGATTAATTTTTCCTACACAACTAGGTTCGGTGGTTACTGTGAAAGTCTTGAAGTTGTTACCAATGATACTGAACAGTCTTTTCTTTCAGAATAAATAGTCTTTTTTTCATAAATAAATTCATCTTGCCTAGTAAAGTTTTCTTGTGATAAATGATTAGACTGATGAGTATGGAGCATGGTATTAGTGGTTTGAGCAAAGGCTATGTCTGTGATGTTGCTCGTAGATGACTAATATAGGTATTAAAATTGTTGCAGGTTTCAATGTTTTTTTTTTAGTGTAATTCAACCTTTGCATGTACTCTAGCTCATACTAAGTGCTTAGTTCAGATTGAGTGGAATTTGCTGTTTGCTTAAAGGTTCTGTGCAAGAATTTTTTTTTTTTTTTTTGTGAGTTTAGTGTCTGTCATGCTGGGCTAGACTCTTTTTAAATGAATCTGCTCTGCTAACATGCAAGCTTTCATTATTTTGATTTTGTACGTGATCAAAGAACTCCAGTGGACAGATGTCATTCCCTTCATTGTGTGTATTTAGGTATGTACTTTTAAAAATCTTTTGTATAGGAAGTGCATCCACAATCTTTCTAAGCATCTATGTACTAGTTTCTTATATAACATACTTGATAATGAACTGACACAAATAGCCTTTTACTAATAATCCAAGGAATGTGTGTGACTGGTCTTATTTTCTCTCTACTGTTGTCTGGAGATTGTGCATTACTGCTGAATAAAAAAAATGAGAGTTCAACTTAAATAAACTGTTCAAGTTATAGTATGCATTTTTTCCTTTGTACGCTAAAAATAATCTGAAGTAAATTGTTCAGATTTTGAAAATCAAATTAGAAGGTACTGGGTGTATTTTATTCTTTTTTTCCTACCCTCTCTATCTCTTCTTCAAGTAATACATAGAGACAGGTAGAGAATCCCGTTATCCTTTTTAAAGTAGTTTTCTTTGCAAGATATTTGAAAGTTTTGTGTGTTGACAAGGTGTTTTTTTTTTTTTTAACTGTTGGTTGTTTAATCACATGTACAGAGCGTAGTTTGTAACAAAAGAACATTTATACCACAGAGCTTTTGCAGACTCTATAAAACTTAAAATAAAAAATAAAATAAAATAAAATAAAATAAATCTATGACCGTCTGTCTCACTTGTTCTTGGATAGTTAGTGTATACATGGGAAGGACTGCATCAAAACTGTATGAAAATTCTGGTATTGTGAAATCTTACTGGATTATTTTTGTATTGTTTGTAGATACTCTTGGGGTTGTAAAAAAAATAAAAAAAATCCTGAGGAATTTACTTCTGTGGAATAAAATGTAAGCTCTATTACTGATGCTTATAAACTAAGTAATTAAAATAAAATTTAGTTGAACAGTGTAATTATGAGGAGCTAATATTTTCAGAATCAAGAAAATTTAGGAGGTATTCAGTGTTTTATTTATACTCTTCTTTTTCTGCAAGTGTTAGAAAGATAGTGTACAAATGAGATACCCTTGCCAGGCTCATTCCACAAATCTGACCCTAAATTGAGTCATCTTAAAGTGCAAACTGTCAGTACTTCTGCTGAATTAGCAATTAGATATTGCTTTGTAATATATGTTTTGTAGCATATCTTCATACCAATTAGATATTGCTTTGTAATGTGATTTGATAAAAGTATACTGCATAGTGCAAAGTTAGTTTCTTTTTGCAGGTCTTGCTTCAAGTTTAATAAATACATCTACAGTTAAAGCTGATTAAAAAAATAGAATGGTTTTTGGAAATTATAATATACTGTGATAATTGTGTAATTACAAATTAATGTCACTGGTTATGAAGTTAAATTGAGAAATATGTGAGAAACATTTAAATCTGATTGTTTAAAAAGGAGTAAAGGTTAAATGGTACATGAGTCATCCCGAAGATATCTGTGGGTAACATAAACCTATAGAAAAAATGACTAGTATGCTGAAATTTCTGTTTGAAGTAAACTATCTAATCAGTTGGAGATCTTGAATGTCTAAATAAATTAGCAGTCACCTTCACAGCGAGATAACATAAGTTACAGAATTTTTCAGGAAGTAAAAGGTTAGTGAAGTTTTTTAGTTAGCTGCTAGTGCTCCTGTACTTTGGCAAAACTGTGCTTATGTCTAGTGCATACCTCCTGTGTAGAATATCCAAATTCTCTTCATGTAACTATGTATAAAAGAAGCTGTGATTCTCATCAGTGACCCAAGTGTGTGGGGTTTTATGGCACTTTTCAGTGTGGTTTGTCTTCAGATTCTAAGTGAACTTTTAAACTTACTAGCTTTCATGATAGCAAAAACATTTTTATCAATCAACATAGCACAAAGCTGCTGCAGATTGTCCACAGAGTAATGTATGCTACCATCTATTAGCTGTTACTATCTCATCATGAAATGAAACTTCAGTCCATACAGCATCCAAAAAAATAACAAAAAATCATACGTCTCTATTTATGTAAGTAGGTACAGTGTTCTCTTCATTTAGAGTAAGAGAAATGTGAATCTTTTCTCAGGTTTGCTGAATATGAACAAATCCTGTTGAATTTAACTAATGGCCACTTCCCATGTATCATGAAGTCTTATTTTAGGAAGAGATAATGAAAGGTTATCTCTGAACATTTGTAAGACAGTCTTAGGATATGCACAAAGACTTTCTCAAAATCTGAATGAGAGATTTACTAAGACATTATGAACTGCTCACTGGATGATCCCCTTTTTCTGTATTGACAGTAGAATGATACTAGTGAGGATATCTGAAGCTTTCTACTGTATATTACAACTATATACTATATAATACTGTGATCTTTCTTGAAAATTTGACTGGATATGCCGTTTTCTGTTGAGCTGATTCTCCAATAAGTTGATTTTCATTAGATTTTTGATTTGTCCTTATTGTATCTGTAAAATATGAGACTGAGTGAAGGTATGTGAAATTTCTTCTTAGGAAACTCAGGTTTTGCTTCCTTCTAAAGGGAGAAGGAAAGGCTTAAAAAACCTTGTGTTGGTGCCATATACAATTATTCTGAGATTTTTGTGTAGATTTTTTTTTTGGCATGTGATAGCTGACCACAGACTCACATTGCTCTGCCAACATGAACAAAGAAATTGATTACTTGGAAAGTAGGAGTAAAATTGACATCAACAGGAAAAGTGTGAGTGGAATTTATCTGGCAAGCTAATACATCAATAATTATTTTACAAAATGTTTCCAGTTAACCCTCAAAAGCTTTCTTTTTCCCCAAGGACACACAGAATAAATAAGTTGAAGATAACTACTGGAAAACAAATAGGTAATTAGCAAACAAGTGACTTTTTATTATTGGGACTTTCATGAGTAAACTGAAATCAAATGTAGAAAGTGTGGACATGTGTACAGAATGGGATAATGTGTACTAGTTGTGTTTACAAGCCAAAAAATGTCTTGAGAACATACCTAGATGGCAGCAACTGTTGGCACATCTTTTCCATAGCAGACCAAAGCAAAATTTTTATTCCTAGGGTGAAATTCTTTCCCCGATCAGCTCAGAGGTAGAAGTTTCTTTCTTTTCATATAAGAAAATCAAGATTTTTCTTTAGAAAAAGGGGAAAATTCCCATCCAAATTAGCTTGTCATTATATAGTGTATATAATAGTATATAATCTTGTCATTATATAGTGTATATATAGTGTAGCAGTGTTGTAGTGACTATATTACTAACAATCAGTACAAAGATAACCAATATAACTTCTTTGTTGTAGTTTTGTCAGACAGAAAAAGAAAGTTATCATGGGCTCAAAAGGGCTATTAATTCTTTTTTTTTTTTTTTTTTTGGTGCTTGCTAATTACATTTATTAAAGACCTAATAAACTCACCTGAGAATATTATAATTGAGAATGTACATCTCCATGTCTCATGTCCTCATTCCTGTGTTTCTTTTTTTTAATTATTGTTCATGTTATCTTTTTCACTTTTTTTTTTCTCCTTCCAAAGTGTGGAGTTTTGGAATTCAGGTTAATATTAGGAAGTTCTTTAGAAGCTGAATATCTTAATGCCATATGGTCTTAAGATCATATTATATTTCATCTTAATACGATTGTATTACTATTTCTGATCAATGGGCCACAAAATAAATACTGTGAAAGTACGTAAGTGCATCTAAACTTTGGTGCCTGAAAATGGCCTTTTTCCTATGTACCAGTGTTGAGGTGCATGCTGGTATTCCAGGAACCGTACATAGAATTCATCACCTGCCAGAAACTGAGCTTACAGAGGTGAAATTTCCAAACAAGGTTCTTAACCACTTCATAGATCTCTTAAATGCAGTCTGTTTAGTTTTATATTTAGTTTTATATTTTATATGTTTGCACCTCTGTGTAAAAAGTTGAGGCTGATATACTGGTGAGAAAGTTATCATCTAGGCCTGAAAAATTTACAAGGTTTAAAAACGAACAAAAAATCAAAACTAACCAAACAACAAAACAACACATTAAAGAAACACAAAACCATATAATATTTCCTATTTTGGGGTTCATGAGAACCTGACTTAAGTTGGGACTGCTAAGCACTAGCAATAGTTGTTTTGCAAGGGAGTTATGTCCTCTTTTACAGAATAGTCACGTTTTCTGATTTAAAAACAAGAAATCTTGTCAACTCCAGATACGATGGCTTCAGACTACCCAAATCCAGACTGCTTTTCCAATTTTTCTGAACTTCTTAATCTCTGAACTGAATTTTCAGTTATATTTTGCAAGTGAGATTTGAGCAGGGAACTGTTTGCATGCGCTGAGTGAAAAAAAAATTAAACGTGGTATTTTTCATTTAGGGACAGAGGACTTGTTTGGGAGACGTGATCCATAGATGAGAGGAAAATCAGGTTTTGGAATACAGATAATGATTTAAAGCAAAAAGAAGTTGTTTAAGAGAACAATATGTTGATAATAAATTGGTGTAAAAAAAAAAAAGGCAAACAAAGCCTCTAGTTCCTATGATGGTACACAAGTTCAAGCAGTCTTTTTTGCTATACATTCTTCTGCGGGGAGAAAGCTGACAAAGGTCTTTCTAGAGCTGATAATAAAGAACAGCAGGTAAATGATCACAGACATAGTGTACAAGAATTAGTATATCAAAGCATTTTATAAACCTAAAGAAAATAATAATTACTTTATGAAGAAAAATCACCATTGGATTTCTGTTCTTATTAACAGTAAGACAACTAAGCAAAGATTCATTGTCAAATGAATATTTTCCTTCTGTATTCCTTTTCTTGTTATTCATGACACATCATGATTCTTAAATGTCAAGCTCTCTACAGAACAGAGCTGCAGTGGAATCATTGTTAAAGTAATTACTCAATATTTTTTTTTCTTTCTTTTTGGACAACAATAATTAGAGTTTCTCAATTTAATTTTAGAAGTACCATGCCATTTTCACTTGAACAGTGAAAAATTTAAAACAAAACACAACAACAACAACAAAAAGAAAACAACAGGACTTGTAGCAATGTTTTTAGTGTCATCAAACATTTTTACCAAAGTTAAAAGAATCTTTTCTTCTCTGTTGCTGTTAATATTTGAAGACTTAAGTTCAATCATGTTTGTCTGTATCGATACAAGTTTTTTCAGTGACTCTAGCTTGTGAGTTATTCTATAAAACACTAATTATACATCACCATTCTGTCTCAAAGAGCTCTGTCTACAGTTCTTTGTCACGTTCCAAACACTACTTATAGTTTCATATTTCCGGTGTATTGAATTGTTTGATTTAATTAACAAAACAAATATTGAACTCAGTCTAATAATAAGCCAGGGACATTGTTTTGTAATTGAAAAACAAAACTCACCCAGAAACCCCAAATGTTTTGAGTAATGAAATGACAATATCATAGGGGAAATCCTGTTGAAAACTGATGTCTCTGACTAAAATAGCCACAGAGATGGCAGAGTTCTTTTTTTTTTTCCTTTTTTTTTTTTTTTTTTTTTTTTTTTCTACAAATAAGAAAATAAGAAGAGAGAAATCATAGCACAGACATCCATTTACTTACAAAAAGAGCTATGGTAGTTATCTCTTTACTAGTGAGACTGGACTTCAGAAATCTAGATAAACTTAAATACTTTTAATAGCTCACTTCTGTTTTAGAAGTGTATATATGTCATGGCCTAAATTTTCAAAGAATACTGTGAAGAGTTTCAGTTTTGAAAAGTGTTTCTAGACCAATTGTCAATAGCCTTATTACAAATAAACAATTATTCCATACTTTTTTTTATAATAATTGACATAGAAACTCGTCTATAATATGTAATTGGTACTTAATATCAACACTACAGATGCTAGATTGTACTACACTGTTATCTTGAACAGTAATAAAGAAGACAACAGTCTTTTTTAATTGATCTTGTACTGAGGATTGAACCAGGAATTGAAATGGTAGTTAAATTTTGCATTCTGATCTTGTGGAAATTATATGTCATTTAAAGATATTTAAGAGGATGAAGTTAAAAATGTTAACTCAAACGAAATTTTTTTTTTTTTAAATTTTATTTTCTGTGTATCTGCTAGTTTCAAAGAATGACGATGCTTTTACAGGATATCATTTACCTTGTTAAATTGTGCAGTGGTTTAGGTTTTCTATCTGATCTGACCCAGTCCAAAATAGCTTTACTTTTGCAAATAGCTATCATAGCTATATAAACATTCTTAGGACTTCAGAGTTTAGCTAATAGATAAAATAGAAGTGTATTTTCTTTTACAGATCCAATACATGCAGCAAGATCAAGCACCTCTGTCATTCACAAAAAATAGTCTGCGTTTCAGATTACTGTCGGTTGTTCTGATTGAGTATTTGTGATATTTGCATCACAGCTTTGTTAACAAGATGAAGAGCATAATTATTATAGAGATACAGATGTAATCATGATAACCTTGTTTCTGATCTTTCCTGTTAGGATTTTGGAGATGATGGCTCCTTGTATATTACTAAAGTGACCACAACTCATATGGGAAATTACACCTGCTATGCTGATGGCTATGATAAGCTCTTTCAAACTCATATTCTTCAAGTGAATGGTAAGGAGAAATGTTGCAATTACCAAGTCATAAGAGATTAGGATTTGGTTTTTGTTAAGCAGATCTGTTGTTGCTGTTTTATCTTTTTAATAAAGTATTACAGTTTAACAGAAAATGAGATACAATTATATTTCTTTACTGTTCTCCTATGCAAAATAATAAAATATAATCATTTTCATTTAGTGCTTCTATATGAGTAATGTTAATTAAAAAGAGTAAGATAGTGCAGACGATTTCCTCTGCACAGTGAGCTGTTCACCTATGTATGTGTTGCCTGCAGAATAATGTATTTTATATTTATACGCATAAAGTAGGGAAAAATGAGAATGTTAAGAATGTTGCATTTAGTAAAATAATTTTAAAAATGCACTACCCTGAAATTTATTTTATGGTTCTACATTCACATTGTTAATTTTGATATCTAAGTGTGAATTTTAACTCTGGACATCTAAATTTATCTTGATCCAAGTTCTATGGACCGCTTTCGTGACCTATGTATCACAAAATCACAGAATTTTTGAGTGACCTACAGAGGTTATCTGGTGCCCTGCTCCCTAAATAGCCACCCCTAAGTAGGTTGCCCAGGATGATATCTGCATGTATTTTGATGATCGTTGAGGAGAGAGACTCTACAGTCTCTCAGGGCAACCTATGCCAATGCTCGGTCTTGGACAAAACTCAACTGCTGTTGTTTCTGGTGCCCTGAAGACAGCATCATCATCATTTGGCTCTTTTTCCTACATCTCTCTCTTTTTTTCTCTTTTTTTTTTTTTTTTTCCCAAATACTTTTAACCTCCATTGATGAGACACTCACCAAGGGTCCCACTGTACTTTATCCTCAGTGAGGTTTGATGTCTTTTTTTTTTTTTTTTTTTTTTTTGAGTGACCTTGTGTTTTCCTATTGTTTTAGCCTTTATATTTATCTTTGACTCTTAAATCCACCTTTACACACCAAACTACCTATATGTCATCTCATGTTGATACTCAGTCCTGTCTAGAATCATGCTTGAATTCAGTCTTCTCCTGCATGTTTAGTTTGCATTAACAGACTCTTTTACTCTCTCCTGAAACTGGACATTATCCACTGCTGTTGTTATCATTCTTTGTTTCGGTATTTGTTAGACACTTGCATTAACCCTTATCTTACTTTTCCCGACATCTATTTTCAAAACATGCTGGATTTTTACCTCGTGTTCACATTATTCATTGATAATCACACCAAATGCAGTTGCTTAGATTTTACTTGCTTTTTATATGGTTCACTCTTAACAGTTCTTTTTCCCCCCACACTTTCTGCTTGTTAATATCCTTCGCACTTTAAATGACTTTGATGTTTAGTGCTTGTTTGCTGTTTTCTTAATGTCATCTCTGCCATTGTGTTTCTCAAGGAAATCAGCTTAGAGTATCTGTTTATCCATCTTATTTTTTTTTCAGTTTATTTCTTTCAACATTTTGTAAATGGACTGTCCTCCCTCAGATAATACATGACATCATCATATTTTCCTCCTTTAAATTTACCTGCAGAAATTGTTTTCTGTCACTTGAAAAGAAAGGTAGCAAATGCTGGCTTGACTAGTCCTGGGAAGATTAACGTGCAGCTAACTTGTGTTTTAATCCCTACAAACGTAGCAGAATTATTAATGAACTTGTCATCACAAGAGGTCCTTGACCAACTTCCTCCTCTGCTGTTTAATGTGTCATGCTATAACCTAATTTATTTATAAAATTATATTTTAAAGTTAAAGTGTTTTTCACATTTAGCTTTTTGGCTCAGTTCAGTAGAGTGATGTATGCCCCATAGAGGCATAACTCCACTTAAGTTAATTTTTTTCTGTAAAAGTATAATGTTATGGAACATAATTTGGGAGAGGTGAAGGAGGACAACTATGCTTTTCTGGTGCCTAAGTGTCTGTCAGAAGATTGTATTTTTCATTTGGAGACCACCTTTATGTTCTAAATGCAATTGCTGTTGTTGATATCATTCATTAAAAAAATTTTTTTTAAAAATGTCTAAGAAAATCATCCACATTTGCTCTGGTCAGATAGCTGTGGTACTTTTCCATACCATTTTGGTTGCAGATTTCTGGCGGAGCACAGGAAGGAACCAATCCCTTAGATCAATAGTATTGTTTGCTGTGGATAAACGGAGTTAAAAAAAACACTGAGATTTAAAGCTCTGGTGAAGTGAACAGATCTTATATACTTTAAATCTGTACTTCTGAGTAGTAATCTTCCTAAGCACAGGCGTGATGGTCAATACTTGTAGCTGTGATAATGACTAATTAATATAATGATACTTGTATTAACAGGAGAGTCAGACAAAGGTTAATGGGATAATGAGGCTCTGATCTCAAAGATCTAATGTGAGGGTTCAAAGAAAACAATGTAATTATTTTTAAAGTTCTTGAGTCTATTTGTACAAATTTGTATTTTTTATACTATACGCGTAGTTTGCAAATATTTATATAAATATAATTTTAATTTACTTTTCTTTTAAATTAAATTTAAGATTTTCATTTGTGTAATCTACAAGTTTTGAATTGCCTTGTACATCCCTAAGGAATAATGAACTTGCTTTGGAGTCTTTAAACAATATAGATAATCAGCCCTGTAAAAGATGTGTTTTGTGGTGAAAAAATTCAGTCTAATCTTATTTAAGTAATATGGTAAGTAAATGTAGTAAGCAATATTATACATTGGTATTTGAGCATTTTTCCTGTAAACATTTAAAAAAAATAGAGAGAGAGCGCCATAATGGTCCAAGAGTAATTGTTTCATTAAATAATGCTAATTATTAATATTTACATAATATTTATAAAAAATCAAAGTTTTATTTGTGACTTTTTGTGACTATAATTTTGATCTATTTTATTAAAACTTTATCTGGGGCAAGCTCTAATAAGATTAACCTCAATTGTATTTTCTACCTACAAAAACTAATTTTTACTATTATACGTTGAGGACTAAATACTGAGACCAACTCATAACAGACATTCTTATGTCCAAAACACATACGTAGTATTGAAGCCCCTGCTTTAAACTCATGATATGCTTTATAATTCTATATGCAGAATGTAAGTTCCGTAAGGTGTATCACTATGGCATTCATCTATAAGATATCATCTAAGTGGCTGACGCTGCTGATATATTTAAGAGAAGCAGCCAAGTGTTTCTTGATTGAATACTGGAAAAGTCATTCAACATAGAAGGTCTTCAGGATGCCCTTTCTGAAAACTAAAATGTTTGGTCTCATTAATTCATGGAACTGCTGAGTCTTCAGCTCCACCAAAAGCCATATTTTCTCACAGTATTTTTGTAATCAAATGGTCACAATAATGAGTGTCTGAGCCTGATAGTTTGATATTTTTTTTCCCCCCTCCATATACCTGTGATACTGAAATTCATGCCATCAGGTATTGCCTTTGTGCTGTTGACATCATATATTCAAAAACCTATGAATTAGGAAGTCTGTTTTCAGGTAATGACAGCAATATGCATTGGTCTTAACATCATAGAAGCTAAAAATGTATATCTAATACTGTCTCTTGTAATATATGTGAAACATCAAGTCCATAATTTGTCATTAAAATCCTTTACTTAAAAAGAATCTGGTACAAATAGGACAACATAAATGCAGAGGTGAGTCATCTGTACTTCAGAAACATTTGTATCATTTCCCTGCTGCTAATTTGTTAGCCTTCTTTTTTTTTTTTTCCACAGCAACTTTTCAAAATTTATAGAATAGTTTTTCCAAATTAACTAGCTGAAACAGAACATTGTAACAAACTCAGAAAGTCTTGTAATGTGAGTTGCTGTACTGTTGGGTAGGAAGCCATCTCTCTCTAAAAGTGTTAAAGGAACATTATTAAAAATTATTAGTATTTCTTGTTACTACTTTTCTGAGGATTACATGAACCTGACATACAAAAGTCTTGAAAAATTATATTGAAAAAGCTGAAATACCCAGAAAGCTTGAGTTTTCTTTTTAATTCAAAGCTTATCAAGTTATATGCTGTTTGTAAGCAGAGATGTTTTGTAAGTGGAGATTGATTACAATTACAGTTTTAGACTTATTTTCAGTAATTTTTTTTATAACTCACTTCTTCTATTTTACAAGTATATGCATGCCATAGCCTAAATTTTTCGAAGAATAATTTGAGGAATTTTACTTTTGACAAGGTTTCTATGCAAGCAAACAAAATATCATTAGCCTTATTATAAACAAAAAGGAAGACTGCCTTCAAAACTATTCTAAGAATATACATATATGTAACGCAAATGTGTCATTTTCCTTTCTATTTATGTACTAATGATGGTATCCTGCTCCCTGAGCTTTTACACAAGGCAACTTCTTTGCAGAGAGATAACAACAATTTTCACAAGTAAAAGGCCTACTGAAAAAAATGAAAACTTTCAGTATATTAAGGTAAAGAAAAGAGTCCAGACCCTCAACCAGATATAAATCGGTGATTTATAGCGTCTGAGGAATTCCTTGCTATCTTTGTTTTTCCAAAGAAAATATCTCAGTTCAATCAAAACAAAGAGAGCAGTAGAAGAACATAATTCACTATACATATTATGTTTCTTTCTGAAACAGATACATTCTCTCTGGATTCCAGACAGATTGAACAGTCTATTTTCTCTCATAATTTTTTAGACCTGGCTGAAATAGTCTTCAGGGGTTTTCGTAACAATTGTAAGAAGTATCGAGTAGTTATATATTCATCATATTTGGAGTCAGCAATCTCATGTGGCTTGTTGAACTGAATGTAGGATTCATCCAATTACGTATTATGTATGATTCTGGTAAAGACAATCATTCCATGTCCTGTCCCGTTCCCCACACCCCTTTTTAATCTGTGTAATGACTTCTCCCTTACAAAGTAGGCTTCTTTTTAAGACATTAGAATATACCTCTTTGAAAGTCAGCAGTAATGATTACATTGTTTATGTACTTAAAAATTGCTTTATGTGAATATTTATGCTGTTACCTAAAAAAAAGTGACTGAAATGAGCCCAAAGAGTTTGTATCTAGCTTGTCATGCCAAATTAATTTTTCTGACTGAGCCCACACTACACTAATATTTCAATTGCCTGCATGCATCAGTTCCACAATTCCTAGGGGCATATTACAGGTAGGCTCTAGGGTAATTTGAAAACAAACATTTAAATGCAAAGCAAATATTGAAAAAAATTTTAGTCATGTAGATAATCTATCAGACCAGAATTGCTGGGGAAACTAGGAAATGGCAGGAAATAGAGGGAAAGTATCCCTCCGTAGAGGGCCACGAAGATGATGAGAGCACTGGAGTACTTCTCCTATGAAGAACGACTGAGAGAGATGAGGCTGTTCAGCCTGGAGAAGAGAAGGCTCCTCTCCGTGAAAGGGAGACCTTTCAATACTTACAGGGGGCTTATAAAACAGATGGAGAGTTTCCTTTTACTTGGGCAAATAATGAGAGTACAAGGGGGAATGTTTTTTAAACTAAAGGAAGGGAGATTTAGATTAG
Source organism: Aythya ferina (assembly GCF_964211825.1). NCBI lineage: Eukaryota > Metazoa > Chordata > Aves > Anseriformes > Anatidae > Aythya > Aythya ferina. Next base: position 48,437,800 of record NC_140300.1, on the reverse strand, counting down.
ATGTTAGGAGGAATTCTTCGCTCAGAGGGTGGTGAGGCACTGGCACTGGTTGCCCAGAGAAGCTGTGGGTGCCCCATTCTTGTAAGTGTTCGAGATCAGGTTGGATGGGGCCCTGGGCAACCTGCTGTTGTGGGTGACATCTCTGCCCATGGCAGAGAGTTGGAACTAGATGGTCATTAAGATCCTTTCCAAACCAAGCCATTCTACTCTGAATATGGCAAGAAATTAAATATAAAGGTGTCTGGGAGAACACCGCTAAAGGGAACAGGACCTACTCCAGAAATACAGGCCACACAGATCCTGCCAGAGAGAGGAGAAAACTGGGAAGAGGTGGAGGGAGAAGAGGCACGACAATGTCAGGCTTGAGATAAAAATGCTTGTATGGTAAAAATATTGTGCGCATTCCCTTCCAGAGACTGGAAGAAGAAAATGGCAACCTTATATCCTTGTTTTTGATACGCCCATGCTCTCAGCCGGTAGTCTAGACAATTAGCAGCCACGATTTTCACATTTTTAATCTTTTTCCACATTGTTTTACTACGTTTTTGTAGGTGGCATATTGGGGTTATGTATAATTTTCTATATATGTTATTTGAAAAGACCCTCATCTCTAATTGGGATTAAAATATCCCTGCAACCTACTGATTTTCACATCTTAATTGAGATGCAGTACATTTGTGTATTTCTTGCAGCGTAGAAATCTGAGGCATTCCTATGCTGTAATAGGACGGCATGCTGGGATATTTCTTGTAAACAGTTGGATAGCATTTGAAAATATTTAATCTCTTGCCAAAATAGACACAGTTAATTTTTGATCTTGTTACCTTCTTTCATTATCAACTGATAATTCATCCTCTATCCAGCTGTGTTTTGTGACACAGCAAAGTATTCCACATTTTTAAAGCTACATTAAACAAAACATTGGGTAATAGGAAACATACTTCTTTAACCTTCATTACAGGTTGTTGCTTTCTGTTTTTGTTTTTTCGTTTTTGTTTGTATAGAAACAACTTCAAAATACTTTTCTCTATGTGTAATTAAATAGATGATCAACAATTACTCATTTAAAAATTCTATGCAGTGAGATTATTAAATCATTGATTACCAATAGGAATATGTCCACTTTGATGTCATATGTCAATAATGATGTAGTGTGCAGCAGATTTTTAGTTGGTAAGCAGCAAACCTTGTAAAAATGACGTCAACAGTTCTTACATTTTGCTAACAAACTCAGAAGACTAGTCTAAGCTATGAACTTCTAGAGTTCGAAAAGAAACCATTCAAATCAGATGCTTTAGTACCAGGACTTAAATAAAATTAGCCTCAGATCCAGATATGTGAGATACTCTGGTAAAATTCAGTTATCTAGTTACATGTATAAAGCGCATACAATATAAACTTATTTCTTTTTAACTTGGCTACGTATACTTGTCTATATGAATTATAATTATCATTCGGTTGATCTACCTGATAAGAAACGCAATATCAAGTAACCCATATAACACAATAAAATGACTTGCTTTTGTTTTTGTGGCTTTCAAATAAGCAATATTTAATTCTAGGACTATTGTATTAATTAAAGTAAAAAGAAATATAGAAAGCTTTAAATCAGATACAGAAGTTCCTGTAGTTCTGTAGCACGTATCTAATGCAGCCATACATTTTATTGAGACAGAAGTTTCCCAGAAAACGTAAGAAATTTCCCATGTCAATACCTATAATACATGACTTTGAATTTTTACATGACTTCAAAATGTTATAATTAAGTATAAAAAAAAGGTAGTAAGTATCATAAATGTGATTACATGTGTTATACAGGTAACACAGGTCACTGGTAGGTGTTTTAGGGGGGAAATGTAGTGTTGGAAGTGTTAAAAGTTTTGTGAAATAAGACAATTATCTCTGTATGTCACATCATAACTTGCTGATTGTACATTATTAGTATATTTTTAAGTAATTTAAGGGAAAAAAATAGTCAATTCTAAATCTATTGAATTAGAATTTATGCTTTTCTTTGACTTCACAGGCAGTGAAAAGAGGTTTTACTCACAGAACGTTCTTTTTGCTTCAGAATTTACTGTGACAGAGTTCAGCATTGAGTGTCACTGAATATGTGACTAATACCACATCTGTGTATTGCACTGTCATCTGCAAGACTCTTTAGAGTTGTTTATAATCATTTTTTTTAAATGAAGGTAATACTCTTCTCTACTAAATCATAACTGTTTTCTGCCTTCAGTTCCACCAGTCATCCGGGTCTATCCAGAGAGTCAGGCAAGGGAGCCAGGTGTGACAGCTAGCCTTCGGTGCCATGCTGAAGGTATTCCTAACCCACAACTTGGCTGGCTGAAGAATGGAATTGATATCACTCCGAAGTTATCTAAACAGCTAACCCTTCAAGGTAAAGGGGTATATATTTTTTTCTACATGTTCCAAATGCTCTATCACTGCATCTTTTCTGTACTAGCTGTCCTTACATAGTTTCAAACAAGGGTTGAAGTCAGCTAAAACATTTTAGATGATGTCTTGCAGTTACTCCTGAAGAAATGTTTTTTTTTCTCTGCTTTATCTTTATTGAAATAACAGTTGTACTAACTGGCAGAATTACCAGGAAATGGTAATTTAGGTGGAAAGGACAGGAGGAGAAATATATGAAATGATTGTGCTTTTATATGAGGGTTCCCAGCAGACCTCAAGGGGAACACAAAGACACTACAACCAAAACAAACAAACAAACAAACACCAAAATAAATAAATAAATAAATAAAACACCAAAACCAAACCAACACAGCTAAAAGGAAACCTAACTTTTAAACAACATTAAAGGCAAGTCTGTGAATCTTCTATGAATCTTCAGGGCTTGAAGACTTCAGTGAACCTGCCCAGCCAACATGACATTCTTATGTACTCCTTCTGGTGATATTTGATCAGCCATAGGAAAAAAAAATCTCGTGCGGTCAGTTTTCTCTTCAAAATCTTATTTCATTCATCTGCAAAAATAGGACATGTATTAGGATATGATAGGCTGCAGTGTGAGATACAGTAGGACAGGTAGACGGCAACTGCTTCTGTAAAGAGAGTTTTACCTTCTCTATAAGTGATGGAGTTCTCTGTACTTTCAAGGCCCTCTCTCTGGGATGTATGTGAACAATTGTTTTACAGACAGACTTCCTAATATGCATAGACAATGGTGGACTCTTTCTGGTGAATTTCTCTTTCATAGCAGCATTCTATTGATTTCTCTTGTAGAGATTTGAGTGGAAAGTTTTCCCCTCTCCCCTTTTTTTTCCTCTCCTTGCCTCTGTATCATGTATTTATGATAAATAAATAACATCGTTTCTTCTCAAATCAAAAACCATCTAATTCTATTTTCTTGATTGCATTTATGAAATAATTTTTTTAAAATCCCATTGCATTTTCTGATTTTTTTAATCCTAGAGTTAAACTAGCTGCATGTTAGCTTCAGGCAAAAGATGGCCTAGAGAGAATGTTATACCATGACCCAGTGTTCCTCCTGGTCCATATTTTAAAATACATTGAAAACTGTTTTTAAAATATAGATCCTACAGCAGAAAAAGTATTCCACACTTAAAATGCATTGAATCGTTATTCATATCACATTATTTAAAAAGACCTTTGCCTGGACTGTTTGTTGACATTCCTACTCAAGCTGACATACAACTCCTCATTTGTGTGCAAATGCTTATTTTTCACATATAAAACGCATCTGTGTTTACTTTGCCAGAGATTTGTGTGAAAATATTCCTGAAACTGTTACAGAGGGTAGTTTCCATAGACTTCTACAGTGATGTAGGTATAAAACTCCAGTGTGCATGTGTTTTTTTTTGTAGTTACACTGCACTTAACAAGAAGGCAAAACCAGGTTCCTCTGGTTGCTAGAAACAATTAGTTCTATTAATATTATTATTTATGTTGAAAATTTACCCCATTATGTTCCATGGAAAGCTTGGTTATCTTGTGTAATAGAGTGTCAAGTGACTAAATTCAACATAACAAACACACAATATTTGCCTCATATAAAAAAAGAGGACCATAGTTATTTAAACCTATATAAAATCTCAGACAGATACTTGGCTCCAAACTGAAAAATCTGTGGAGGCGTTGCAGATTTCTGTCAGATGAATGAGTGTATGCAGTACACTAGCCACTTGAATACCTTTTGATTAGTTTGGCTTGTCTCCAAGTTATGAAGTAAGGAGTGAAAACAGTTTAATTAGTATGAGCAGAGAAAGCCTTCTGAGTGTTTAATCTGAAAGCACTGTAGCATGTCTGTATGTTGAATTTTTCCTCTTCTTTCAGCAAATGGCAGTGAGGTTCATATTAGCAATGTGCGCTATGAAGATACAGGAGCATATACCTGTATTGCAAAGAACGAAGCAGGGGTGGATGAAGACATTTCTTCTCTTTTTGTAGAAGATTCAGCTCGAAAGACCCGTAAGTATTATAAGAACTATTAAAAAATACATGTAACTCTTACTTAAATGTGAAATTGCTATTAAAAATTATGAAACGTTGAATAAAATGAGTATGTGTAAATAAATTATTTTAAAAAATGTTTAAATAATGATATTTAAAAGTCGCTGAAGACAGAGTGAGTAATCTAAAAGTTTATTTAGAAGTGAAATGAAATCTTCAAATCATTCTGTGAATTGACATATTTTTTACATTGCTGTTGTAATTTGGATGGTTTCCCCATGCAACCTTAGTTGCATATGAAGGGAAGGGGAACCAGATACTTAAAAACAAAAAACAAAAACAAACAAAACAAACAAACAAACAAACAACAACAAAAAAATAAACAATAAACCTGATATGTGGTTCCTGGAAGCAGGGGGGGAGACACCAAAAAACCCAAACTTTTCTAGTCTTTCTTCCTGCATGTTCTTGATATGTATCAAGAGTCAGACTTGGCTGTCATGACATCCCATCATCACAGGACTTGATCTCAACTGCTAGGAGTGCTCAGTCAGGTCCGGATCAGTTCTAGTTGGCCCATGCTGTCTTATGCACTGATAACAATGGCTCTGGAGCAATGTGTAGAAACAGTGACAACATTTGCTCACTAAGTTGGGAGTTCACTGTGTCAAATAAATCTCTTCTACCACCCTAAAGTGTCTGTCTTTATCCTTCGTGAAAAGGTAGCAGGGCTTATAAACCTGGTTTACCTTTGTCTTAATACTTCTTTCCCATCCCCTTTCCTCTGCTCATAAAATCCATTCCTGAGTTTACCTGCTTTTGTTTTGGCTTTGGTTTTAAATGAGTTACTTACATATTCACTGGTAATACATAGTAAAATGATAGTTATTTTACTAGTAAGTCTGATTGCATTAACTTAAGGCACTCACATTTATCTAGAAGCTTATTTAACAGTAATGAGTACTCAACAGAAAATACTGGAGGCAGAATTAATAGCACTGCAAGTCTGACACTTCCTCTCATAAGATGCTGAATTCAGTTACATATGGGTTTATTAAGCTTTAAATGTTTCAAGGAAATCCTCCATGTGGGAAAACTTTTATAGCCCAAGTGTTAATATCTTTATTTAGCTGCTTTCAGTAACACTAATTATAACTGTCAGTTCAAAATTCTTAACATGTTTTTTTTGTGTGTCACAAAAATGACTGCTCAGACAGTTTTGAGAAGGCAGCTCAAATAAGTTGTTTGATCATGTTATATTTCTAGTAATCTGGTGATATGAAGCAGCTCAGTCACCTTCATTTGCCTTTTCCAGTCTGTGAAAAGAATTGAGACTGTTGCCAAATTACAAAACCTTGACAAGTAGCGTTTTTTTTTAATGTTTGGTTAAACTTGTTTGGCCTTAACAACAAATCATTTATATCCAACTGTCCAGTTTCCAAATATTGTAGTAGTCTAAACTATTGTGTTCTCTAAAGACATGATCTGCAGTAATAATGCTTTCAGGAATTGTAATATGATGCAATAATTTTACATCAGCCAACTTTACGTGATTGTTAAGTCACGTACCATGCAATGAACACTGCTGGCAATAAATGCTTCACATTCTACTAGCAGTAAGTTGGGAGCTGTTATGATAGCCTTTGGTGTCATGAAAGACGTAAATGAAGGAAGAGCAAATGTAACTCAAATTATTCATATGAAAATTCATCCAAAAGACATGGTCTCCTTCCTTCCTACAAAAATCTTTCACTATGGAAGTTCTGTGTCATATGTTGAAGGGAGGCATTTTATCATTGTGTTTCGTCACATCTGAACATAGCTTCCTCAGTATCAGTGGATGTATAAAAATGAACATAGTCCAGAGATGCATCGTGATATAATTCAAATAGAGGTGAAACACATATTTACAGGAGATGTTTATTCTGGTAGTGTGATTTGTTTACTCTGTCTCAAAAACCCATTTCTGTACATGCAAGAAAATAAAGGTACATACTAGTGAAAAAGAGCAATTGCTATGGATATCATAACAATTAAATGAATAAACTGCCTTCACAGGTTTAAATTTGGATAGACACTTAATGTACTTGCTCTTTTTTTTTCTTTTTTTTTTTTTTTTTAAATCTGTACTTCTTTTGAAAAATGTTGCTTTGAAGGGAGGATAACTTAGCATTAGAAAGCCCGTGTACTTTAATTTCAGTTTTATTATTAACTCTTCTCTGCTTGTTTTTATATTTATCTCAAAACACTGCTTCATGGATCAAATTAGGGATTATTAAGAAAGAGAATGGTATAGGTATAACCACCTGGATAGGATTTGGGGCTTTTTTTCCCCCACCCACACATTTTAAACCCAAGGCTATTTTCTTCTACTACAATTCAATGCCTGCTGTTGAGGTCAGAAGTTGCATTCTAAAGGTATTCTCTGATGTAAATGTGATTTTATATTATCTGATATAAACTGATATATTTTTATAAATTTACATTTATCCTTCTTTAAGGGAATAAAGCAGACATTTATTTTTATAATCAAGTTGTGGTTTTGCTTGTTTGTTTTTGTTGTTGGTGGTGTTTTTTGATTCCTATTTGTTTTTTGTTTGTTTTGGTTTTGTTTTCCCTTATTGAAATACAGAAGCTTCCCTTCTGGAAATCTTACAATAGAATATTGCTTTGGAACAAAAGCAGAACAGATTCTCACTAGCTTGTCAGTTAAACTGAGGTTATCTACTTTTTAAATTTCACACAAGGTAAAACTCATAGCAAAATAAAAGCATTTCAGAACATTGACTTGATTGGTTTTGGGAAGGCAGTGAGAACTTTTACAGTGGAACTTTAATTACGTTGCATTGAACGTGATGATAACTTATAAAATAAAGCAACATTATAAAATAAAATTATTTATAAAATATAATTATAACAACATTATAATTATAATTATAAAATAAATAAGCAACATTATGAACACAGAGACTGGTTCCATTTTTTTTAGTAGTGTGTATTTTATTTTCCAATTAATAGTAAAAGGAAATGTTCACATTTGCACTTCCCCAAACCACTGTCTACATGCACATGAATGCTTTGGGTTATTAATGCTATCTTGCATAATAAGCCAAAGTCTTGGTAGTTATCCATGGAATCTTATTTGTAACATATCCCAAAATTTTTATATGAAAAACTCAGCAGTGTTTTTTGAGAAAAATCTAATATATACAGCAGAAAGGACACGACTAGATCATTCCTTTTGGGTTGAATAAATCTTACTAGTGTAAACAACGCCTAAAAGAAAATCTTATATTTTCCAGTAACTCTGCCTGAATTAAAACCAGTGCCATTATGGATAAATAAACTGTTAAATAATAAATTATTTTCTTCATCTGTGTGCCTAAAAATATTATCAGATTGCTAGTATTTCAGAGTTCACAGCATTGGTTGCATACACGTCTAATGCATGTGTCTGTATTACAAGCACTAAAGAAACAAAGTGAAGGACAAACCTGTATGAATTGTGGAATAGTGATGATAATAGCAAAAATAAAAAATATGTAATGCATAAGAAGGGAGCCAGGGTAGTGTTTATTTTCAGGCTTCTGAGCTTTAGCATAGAAATTTGAGTTCTAGTTCCCAAGTCAGTATACTTTAATGATAATGATTTATCATCAAGATGATAATTTGAGATGGAAGTGAATGGAAAATACTGTCAAAGTGCTTTTTCATTCAGATATGGTCCAAAGATGCCAACACTGAATGCTGAACCATTGCTCTTTCATGCATTGGTAAAAATGTTAATAATGGATGACAGTCTCAGCAATAGTTTGTCCTTTTCTTAGCAGTTCAGCATTTTGCAATGTGCATTAAAAATAAAACTTCTGAAAATATGTTTTCATTTTTGCATTGTCTTAGGTGAGAGGAATTGTATTATTTTCTTTAATTTCAACATTATCAGCTCATTTTATAACTAAAATTTATTATACTTAACATGCGTCTAAATATGTGCCTGCTTTTTGCTAGATTTATGAAATTGTAATGTATTTTTTTTTAGTTTGTTTATATAGGCTTTACCTATATAAACATCTGTTTCAAACAATATCAGATCCAGTTTAATTCTTTTTATGTTGACCATTTAGGTCAAAACATTACACTTTTGCTTTCTGTCTCAATAAAAAGTTTTGCTGTGTCTTTGAATTTATAATGCTTCTGCTAATATACTATAATCACTCCCAAAATGGGTGTTAGGAAGAAAACAAGTTTTACTCATGGTAAAAACTCTAGAGTCGTTTTACTGAAACCTTTTACATCATAATCTGGGACTTGATACTGGTGTTTCATGCAGAGAAATTGTCACTAAAATATACTGCAATTAAAGTAATGATTTTTCCAGAGTCTGTCACAGTAAAAACATCCCTTCAAGCAGTCTGTGATTTAAATAGTGGGTGGATGCTTCTTGGAGTTTGTTATCTTTCTGAAGATGCCATATGCACTTGGTAGACTCAGGCTGTGGGACTACCAGAGCAGAACGTATTTTCAGTGTAACTGCGTTTTCTTTGCTCCATGAGCTATTGTGGATGTGAAAGTGAGGATAATTTTCTTCTTGGCTATTTGTGGCTCCTGTAGTGGTCCTCCATGTAGCATCCAAGGACATGTAGGAAAGGAGGAATAAGACTGGCTAAAATTGAAGAAGTGCAAGGGTCCTGGGAGAGGGACAACAGAAGAGAAGATTGTTAGAAGCAGAGGCCAATAATGTGAGGAAGAAAGGGATGACCCAGGCAGCAGCAGGTGAAAGAGGAAGGATTAATGAGAACACTTAACACTGAAAGGTACTGGATGGGAGGAAAAAGGGATAGGAGTACAAGTGCAAAATGATACCTTACATGCTACTTAATAATCCTATATTAGATGGGAGGTTGCATCCAAGAGCCTCTAGTTACTTTACTGCTTTGTTATCATTAAATATCTGTGATCATGCAGCAACAGTACATATCTTATCCTGCTTCTCCTTTTAAATCTGTGTGGAGAATAACCCTAATTCTAGGACCAATTAAAACAAATGAGAGAGATACTTGAGAAGATTCTGAACTAGCTATTGTTCTAGTAAGTAGAACATTTTTATTTAACTTGTCTTTTTAAGGAAGACAGCATATTAGAGTATTAGTCAAAAAGGTTGTAGGTAGCAACAGTATGTATTGTGAGATAATTTAAATAAAATGTATCTAGTTGTTCTTGTGTCATTCTGGCCACTTCTGGCAGAAAGAAGTTAATTTATCTGGTCTAAATTTGTAAATGCCATGTAACTAATTGAACTCTCAGTAGTTACTCTTCAGGCCTTGCAGTCTGTTACTTCTATATCACACCTGAAGAAGGGCCTGTGTGATTGAAAGATAGCCTGCTTTTTCCAATGATACCAGTTAATGCAGAGCCAATTGTGAAAAGCCTGGCTCTGTATTCATGAGAACCTTTGCAGGTGCTGGATGGTTGCTAATTAGGTGATGCAAAGCCTTCTACTTTCCAGGCTAAACAAGCTCAGTTCTCTTGTTAATTTTCATCCTGGTGTCTGTATACTTTATGATATGGTCTTAGCTCTCTCTTCTACTTCCCAGCAGGCCCCTTGCCTGAGAATTTTTAGGATTTTGTTATCTCTGTTGGAGAAGATACTTTAGCCTGTGAAAACTCGGCTTTAAGCTGAAAGTAACTGTTTCATGAAACTGCTTTGCTGTAATTAGAAACTATTTATTATCATTGTTTAACATTTCTGCAAAATCTCTTGGACTACATATTCATCTCTTCTCTGTTAATTAGCCTCTTAGATTTATATTTAAAAAATACTAATTATCTCTGTATTCTGGTGTTGTCTTTATTAGCTCCTTACATGGCTTTTCAGAATGTTTATTTCAATGTATCATGACTTTTGTAGTCAACAGAGGCATGCAATATAAAGGTAAATAGGGCTGTACATCCCATTTCTACAAGAGAGGCATCTAAACTGCGTGAACTGTGTTTTAATTCTCTAGAGACTGAAACCTCTTTTTTTGTGCTCTGAATTCTGTTTTCCCTCAAGTTTGCAGTAAAATCCACTGAGAATGAAGTAGTTGGTCTGGGAGATAGCTGGATGACCCCTGAAGTGAATGGTAAAAACATTCTGAGATTAACAGCCTGGTCTAAATCCCACTGAAGACAACAGAATCTCCCCTACTGTAAAGATCCTCTAAAAACACCTGAGAGAATTCAGCAGTGTTGGAAAGAGTCTCTACTGTAATCACATTTGTTATATAAATAGCAGTTTAAAATCTGTTTTTAGTTTCATTCCGATGCAGTTCGATTATTCAGAATAGTTATTTTCACGGATTCATAGATTTATGTGTGACGGAGCCATTTTATGTGGCTCTAATCTGTTTTCTCCATTTCACAAGACATTAAATTGCAACCTGCTATGCCTGAATACAGGTCTAATCCTTTGTTTGCCTGAACTGTATCCTCCCAGAAATGCATTTGTACCTGAGTTAAAGATACAAATCCTTCAGTTTCCTCCTTTGAATTTCATTTTTTTTCTCATAAATTAATGACAATTTAAGTATTCTTGCCCTGTGAATGTACAGTTACTAAATATTGATTAATTTCTCTCTCATGAGAAGTTTCTCATGATAAGACAATTACCATAGGACTTGGAAGGTCTTTTTTGGCCTGTAGATTGTAATTTGTTTGGGTAAGGTTTTCTTTAAAAAAAAAAAAAATGGGAAAAGCTGTTTGCAGAAGCAAATGTATTATATTTTTCTTTAATGCTCTAGATAAAGAGATACGTACTTCCTAAATTTTTTGTTCTACATGCAGTCACTCTTCTCATATTTTTCCATTCAAATCAGCAGCAGAAATGTTCATATGCTTACTTACCATAAGCACTATTATCCAACAGGTCTCCTTTACAAATCCTGCTTCTTCCCACCTCTCTCTGTCCCTTAAGTAGTCTTCATTGCTTTTCCCTGGATGTCTAAATTTTTATTTGTCTATTTTAAAATATAATTTACTTTAGAAATGTACTTTACAGAGTAATCCAGTCTACTTTGTGGAACTCCATTATTTATCATAACAAACAAATCATAGACTTATTGGAAAATTACTTTATATTTCTTAACAAGTCATTGATGAAAATTGTTAAGATGAGACTCACTGCCTATTGCAGCACTTTATTCTTCAATAGTAATTAATAATTTGACACTAAAAATTACTTTTTTGATCAATCAGTTTGGCAATTTTAAATTAAATTGATATGTACATTGCTACCATTGTATAACTCTAATACTTAATCATAAAATTGTGTGGTAACAAATCAGATGTTTAGCAAAATTCTGGTTTATATCTGTATTAATTTTTAGTTACCATACTTATAATTGCATCAAAGAATAATAATAACGTTTCTTTGACAATATCTGGTTTCCATTAGAACGCACTAGCTAGTCTATAAATATATTCTCATCCTTTAATTTCTGACTTAATTGAATTCTGTGTGAGCATTGTCTATTCTTTTGTCTGGAACACATATCCTGCTCTAATTAGGCTTCATCTACCTGAGTCGTTAAGTTTCAGAGAGATTGCAAGAGGCAATGCAGGCATATGCAGAAGAGGCATATATGCAGGCATATAGTACTAATATACAGACATATTAGTACTCTGCTTGAACTTTCTAATATATTTCAAAATTTGTTCAATATTAATAGCAGTAGGCCAAACACCTCCTGAAGATGATTTTAAGTGGTATTTTGATGTTCTTCATTTGAACCTGGTTATTTTAAGTATTTGTCTTGAGTATACATAATTTACCCTCTTTTGTTGCTTTGTAAGGTAAAAAATATTTAATCAGCCTTCTGTTTCCAATTATCATCCTGAAAATACAAGATGAAAACATTTATAGAATAATATTTTCGAGAACATTGAAAAAAATCTGCTTCATATCAGTACAGCTTAAACCCTGAGTAGCTTTGGAATCAGGATGCTTTTTGTCTAGCTTTGGCAGCCATTTGTAATAATTATCCAGCATCTTTGCTGCTGCATTGATGTAAAGCAATATCAAGCTGCTGGAACAACTGATAGAATAAAAATAGGATGTTAAATGTAACTAAGGTGACTTCCTTTTCTTAAGGATGACTATTTCTCTCCTTTTGTAAATTAGATCTTTATTCCAATACTGCAGCATCTATGCGTTAACTGATAAAGGTGGCTTTTCATTTTCTAGCTTGCAGTATATGCAGATGCACTTTAAGAAAGTCTTTTATTTTGACAGCTTTTTTTTTTTTTTTTTTTTTTTTAAAGCTATATTCAGGTGGTGTTAGGAACAATAGAATATGTTAGCTGAGTAGGGAATATAATGCAAAGCTAACAGGTATAAACATACAATTTTTTGAGCTTGGAAAGAGATAGGAGGGAAAAAAATATACTAGCATGGGGATAATTAATGGAATTAGTGGAATAGAGTATATAAATTTAATCTAGAGATCTAAAGAAGAAAATTTGGCAGTACAGAAATAAAAGAAAAAATATTGATAGTCCAAGACAAGGGAATATTTCCAAGGGTGACTCAAGTACTTAAAATTATGATATTCAATCCCTGCAAAATACTTTGAAGTAAAATAATTGTAAAAATACTGTTGTTGGTTTTTTTTTTTGTTTTGTGGTTTTTTGTTTGTTTGTTTTTTAATTTCTCCTAGACTTGGACAGATACATCAGTTTGGCTTAGGTTTCTTCTCCATTTCGTCTTACCATAATCCTATCAAACTGGAGTCATTGATAATGAAATTGTTCTGTTCCCTTTAAAGATTAATTATTTTTTAAACAATTTTTGTGTGTTGTTGTCTTATTTTGTTTGTTGCAATGTTTTAATTTTCTTGATGTTTTCCAAAATCTTATTTTCCAAAACACAATTTAGCTTGCCACTGGTTAATGTCTCCTTAAGCTTTACTATATATTTTACTGAGACAAACACGTGCAGCTTGAGACAGCTGTCATGATAGAAAGATGTCAAGTAATGTAAGGTATTTTCAGTAATTTGATATTACTTGATGATGTTTTAATATTTATGAGGTTTTCCTCTTGGTTACTCGGTTTGCCCCCTATGACATCATCATATATCGCAAAGCAACTGCAAATTCTTTCACCTCGACACACAACAGTATAAAAATCACCTGCCTTGTGAGTCTAGGGGCTACATTTATAAAATAATACGTCTTTTCCATGTCATTAAATAGATCTATTTCTATCACAGTACCTTTTTATACGTAATGTTATAGTCCTAACACCTAGTAAGAGATTATGTGATCTGAATGCTACTGTCTTGACAGGTTTATGGCCATCATAAGCCACCAGGCATCTCTACTGACTCGAGAATGAGACTAAAAGCCTTTTGACTGTGATTTATGGCTTAAATTTTCTCTGAAAGGCTTTATGCAACTTTAATAGAATCTTCCTGTCACATATTATACTGAATGATACCTATTCACCTAATTTCCTCAGAGATAATTTATGCTGGCATTTTATTTTATGGCAGTGCTAAACAAGTTTATACTTGTTGACAGCATCATAGACAAAGACTTTATTTCAAACTTTCAAGTACAGGGCAGAATTTGAGTTCATGAGCCATTTTTTCTTCCTACCAATGTGGTCTGTATTGAGTTAATATGCTACAGGAAAGGAATTCAGCATGATTCTATATAAAGGTTTATAGAAAATAAATTAGAGAACAATAAGCTAAAAATGAAGACAAGCAACAGATTTATTCCAGCAATACCAATTCACATAAATTGCTTTACTGAAAGATTTGAATAGTTAGTCTTTTTATAAGTATGTGTATCAAAATTGACTCAGGTGTATGAGTGAAGAAATGTTTTGCCTTATATGGTTATCCATTCTGAAATTACATATAATATATAACAGCTGAATGTCAAAAGTTTCTGACAAAGCTTCTGACTTATCCCTACTTCATTTAGTAAAAGAAATGGGGGGGATTTTCTAGTCATTGTTTCTATCCAAATTGGGTAAGAATCTGTACTGCTGTTAAATTCTGCTGAAGAATTTCATGAAGTACTAAGGACAAAGTTTACTGAGAAATGCACAATCTATTACTATTTAGCCAACTGAGAAAATGAATAACAAGGATGAAGCATAGGCTTTCAGATTTTATGTTAGCTACTCATAATCAAAGGCTAGGACTGAGCATAAAAGCATAGAATAGCTATGTAAGGACCATGAAGTCTTTTTTTTTTTTTTTTTTTTTTTTTTTTTTATGGAGAAGTATGCTTTAAAATTTTTGATTTTTATTTTTTTTCTCACTAAAACATGGATTTTCCCCTGTTCTGCACAAGGTGGGGGGAGAAAGATATGTTGCAGCATTCTTTCCAGATGTCTTCATGAAAGGCCTGTAAATGAATAGTGGAATAAAATAGTTACTTCAATAAGGTAAATAAGAATAAAGAATAAAATAAGAATAAAAAGAGGAATATATGTAGATTAAGTAAATTTTACATCCCTATAAATGCAGGGCACCCAGCATTCATGTAGCATCAGATGGATCCCAGATGGATTTCCCAGAGCACACTGCAAAGAACCTTTCCTCTCTCATACTATGTTGGCTTTCATCTTGCATAACAAACAAAAGTAAATATTTTCACCTGACAAGCTGAAAAGTTATCTCTGTCATAACACCCACCAACGTGCATTGCTGGGCACTACAGCATACTGCTTTACAGCTGCTGCTCATCCTAACACATGAGCTTCACAAACACTTAAGGCCAACAGAGCAGCTAGTTCAAGGTCACTAACTTGCAAGGTTGCAAACACATCCCATACTATTTAATAACTGTATGTTGTTTGAATAGATTTATTTTAATAGATGAGGGACATAGGGCACAGATGGAGATACTGGTCCTCCATCTTAAAATGAAAAAAATTTACTGAGATCTGTCAACAACTATGTATTTTTAAATTTGGGGACATACATGTAAATATCATTGAGTATAGGATGTGACTGAAGGTGCTAATTTTGGTTTAAACTAAACAAATGCTAAACAATATATTCCTTAACATACCTTCCAACTACAGATCTACCTGGTCCAAGTCCTTTGTCTAAAGACTGGAGATCTTTCTTGAATATAAGTTAGAGGACTGATTAAAAACTATGTGAGGTTTCTTGACCTGTATTAAATGAGGTGATGGTAGTCATTTATAATTTTATATTGCACTCTTAAATAACATCTCATTTTTCTTCCAGCTGATCTGTTAATTTTAAAATGAGTAAGTGTGAGGCTAAGCACTTTTTTTATCCCCTTTAATTGTTGTTTCTTTTTTATAATATAGCTCAGAACCATATATATCATTCTACGTTAACACAAATTAATGTGTTCTGCACTTAACATCTTAAATCATTTAATTTGATGCTATGTAGTTCCACACCGTTGAATAGTTGTAATTACTTTTTATTTTCTTTCCTATGTCACCTCTAGAAAAAAAAAACAAAAAAAACAACAGACTGATAAAAAGTAGTTTATGGCTAAATTTACAGGACTTCAAGTGCAATAAATTACATGGTTCTTTCCTCAAAATGTGAAGAGAAAACTAATTTTAAAGAAAACCTTCCAGGTTTCCTTGGGGAAATTAATTTACTTTTTTTTTTTTTTTTTTTCCCCCAGAAGAAGACTATATAAGATTGTATAGACAAAACATAACTGTCATCTGAATATAGAGAAAAAAAGAAACGCTGGCATACAGAGAAAAAGGACACATCTAGAGTTCTGGGTCCATGTCTGGGTGCCCCAGTGCAAGAGAAGCATGGGGAGAGATCGAGAGAACTGAAATTGTTTCTCCTGGAGAAGAGAAAGATCATGGGTGATCTTATCCATGTGTATAAATTCCCGATAGGGGGAGTCTCTTCTTTACTGGGGAACCAGTCTCCTCTCTGTGGTATCTATTGGAAGGACAAGAGGCACTGTGCACAAACTGAAAGACAGAGAATTCCATTTAAACATAAGAAAAAAATGTTTATTTATTAAGGGTGATGAAATACTGGCACACTGACTCCACAACCCCAGAGAGGTTGTGGTGTCGCCATCCTTGGAGATACTAAAAACCTAACTGCATGTTTTCTTCATCAATCTGCTGTAGTTGACACTGGATAAGAGGGACTCTCTGTGTCCCTTACAATCTCAACTATTGTGTGATGATTCCCTAATTCTATAAACACTTGGGTTAAATCAAGGGAATAATATGTGCTCAGTTCATACAGCAATGGTAAAACTTGCAAGTAGAGCTTTCTCATTCCTTTCTCAACTCTTTCCTCTGTGTTTCTTTCCTCTTCCCTTATGTCAAACTGTCAGATTTAACACTTGGGCAAAGGAGAATGAATGTTAGCACCTTAGTATTCCCTCCTTGAAGCTGTCAGCTTCTATATATATTAAAGCATATGCATGCATGGTGTCACAAAGAAGGTGCCATATGTAGTTGGTGGGAAGGATACTAATGTTTTGTGCTGTTAGCACAGGGTATAAATTTGAGATCCATACTAGTTTGTTAGCAATTCAGTCACCATGAAGTTTCAACACAGTTGGATATCTAGAGGATGCATACTTAGCAGTGTAGTCAAGACTTCATTCAAAGCTGTTCTCTTCTGAAAGTAACAGCCTGGAATGAGAAGAGGAAATATAAAAGCAGGTGATTGAGAAATACATTTAAAATACGTTGATTACTTTTTGATTTTAGCAATTCAACCGAAATTCTGCCTCCTGATATAAAGGTGTACTACTCAGCCTGGGTAAGTGACAAGATGGCACACTGCATTAATCTTGGATTTTGGCAATTTATTGGATCGTAGTGGTTGAAATATTAAAGGCAAGGATGACATTTGAAAATAGTATGCCCATAGCACTATTAGGTGAGGACTAAGCTGTTTTCAAGATAATAAATAGAACACAGACTGAGCATATCTGAATAAGATGTTCTTCTGTTCTGTGGTGGGAAAGTGAAAATTTTTATTCCATCACTCTATCACTTCATTGATGCTTTTTACTTATATAGGGATCTCTCATTTGTACACTTCAAAGCACTGAAGTTAAAAAGCAATCACCACCCTCATTATATTAAGGGATAATTGAGTGACACTGTGTCTAAGGTAATATAGCGAGGTAGCTCTGTTGAGAGAATTAATGAAATAAAATCAGCAGACGATTAAAAAAGTAGTAGAAGAGAGAAAAAAAAAAAAAAAAAAGAAGAAAAGCCTAATGGCTGTTACCCAAAGCTCTGAATCATGAGCTTGTCAGAAAGTAGACTGATGCTTTCTCCAAGGGCCTCTCTATATATTTGATGATCTATCTCTTCTGGCAGAGCACAAGAACAAGAGAAATGCTGCACAAATGCTTGCACAAGGCAAAAAGCCCATCTAGGCTACAGTCCTCTCTGCAGCAGTGCCCAGCAGATGCTTGGCAAAATCATAGTGTTTGGGTCTTTTCAGGAATAATGGTTCTTCCTGCTTGTACTCTCAAGCTTGAGCACCCAACATTGTTTTTAATAATGTCTCTTCCATTACTTCTTCCAAAGTTTTTCTTTCAATGTTCATTAATGTTTTTAGCTTTTGCAACACTGTTTCAACAAATACCACAATTTCATTATTTACCATGTGACCATTATTTTTATTTAAATAATAAATAACATTTATTATTTACCATTATTTACCATGTTCTGCGCTCTATTTTTTCCTTTAAATTTTTCTCTGTCTTTTAAGATTACTATATTACAGAACACTTTTTTTCAGTGGTGGCATTTCAAACAATTTACGACGTGCTGAACTCTAAATATTTTAAATTTGCACAGTTATGCTTTAATCCTTTTTATTCTTTCCAGGCAGAAAGAGTATGAGTAGTAAATTGGCATAATTAGTTTTCATTGATCTCAAAGGTCTAAAATCCAAATGTTATATACAAGGTGGTCAAATACATCTTAATTTTTCACAGAAACAAACAAACAACAACAACCAAAGAAAAAAAAAGAAACACTCATAGTTGCCACACCATCTTATAGTTTCCATTGTGGTCTTCCAAAGATAATGTCACACATTATCATGTCATCTTCAGTGGCATAGCTGTATTACAGCAATACAGAACAGTTATCTTGTATGCGTTTTTCTTTTTCATGTTCCTCTCATAACTATGTTTTGAAATAAATCTCTTCAAAGTTCTGTTGTACTTAAAGAAAATGATGAAAATTATATCACCTCTAATTAATATACATATTGATATACATAATAACACATATAAATATATGTTTATGAAATGTGCTATTGATTAAAGGCTAATGGAGATAACTTGGGTGGGTGGGGTAGCTTGGTTGTGGTGGGGTTTACTCTAACCCCAATAGCTATGTTGGTAAATCACAACTTTATCACATGACATGGAAAACTTTGTTTAATCTTATTGTTAATTCACTATTTCCATTGAATTACCTGTACATATATTTTAATGAATCAGAGGTTAAATCGTCTTAATTATTTCAAAATTGTTCTATTGTTTGTGCTGTTTTTTTCTTGTTAATTTATTTTTTCTATTCTTTCTCTCTTACATGCTGCAGTTGCAAATATATTGTGGCGAGAGCAAGGTACTAATATAAATGTTTTCTTCATATTTTTCTATATTATAATGAAATGCTCATCTTTTGTTCCTAGGTTGTTTCATTATTTTCTCATAGTCTACAGTTACAGTAATTATCTTCCTCCCTTGAAATATTTGACGGATTTGGTTTAAAGAAAAAACGTAGTGGAAAATAATCCTTTCAATGTGGGTGCCTTTATGAACTGTTTTTCCATTTGGAGAAGGAGGAGAAAATAAACTGATCAAAAATTTTAGACAGTTACTCAAAGGAACAGAACAAGAAACTCAGACATAAAATGCAGGCCTTTGTTTGCTGACATGATAAAGCTTCCCACCAATCAGCTTATATGCTGTTGATCTTGTCTGAATCATTCTTACTTGTGAAAATTATAATCTCTGTCAGTTTAGTTAAAATTGAGTTTCCTGCTTCTTAGCAAGACAAAACGTTTTCTTCTTTACATACTCAGGAGGGGTTTGTGAATGTTGGAGTAGGGAATGGAGGTTTGTGATTAGTTTTGTGATAGATTGAAGAATAAATATAAATACAGACAGTATCAGATGTTAATAGCATAGAAAACATGGAAAGTATATTTTACTAGTGAAAATAGGTATTAATTTTCATATACATACAAGATAATATTTTCGTAAATCATACTGCAGAAAAAGTGTCACCATGGAGAAATATCAAAATATCACATAATTTAAGTGAAATTAAGTGTTGTTGTGAGCTCTCATCTCTTTGCTCTAAGTATCTGGATCTTAAGTTAAAGTTTTAATTTAGGAATTTATGTATTTCAGGAATAGGAAATGTTTCAAGTATTTTCTTTGAAGTATTGATAATACTATACACGGCTCAGGTTTTGCTGTGAATTCATGCTGCAAATTATATTTCTATGTGTTTCTTAAATGAATATTTTAAATTAATTTAAGAATTCAAAAATTTGTTTTCATTTGCCTAATTACATACTAGACTTTAGCATTTATCAGTATGTTTACAAATATGAACTAGGCTGTTGGTTTTACATGTACATTTATATATATATTCATATTTTATCATTCTCAGCTGGTATAAGCAATCACTTGATTGCTCTGTTGGCCTTGCAGAGTGTAAATGATGTGTTCAGAGTTTCATACAATTTCACTGTTAAAAGTTAAACTGATAAACAAACAGATGCTTAGCTCAAAGTTTTCAAATGTATGGTAGGCTCTCTGCTTATTGGGAAAGTGTCCATCAAAGTGTTCCCTTGTGTTTTATCTTGAACAAAACTGGAAAAGAGTGTGTAAGAAAAGATTTTGAACGTACCTTAGAATGTAATACAATGACATAATGCATACACAAGCATAAATATATCTCTGTACATTCGGGAGCAAACCCAAACCATCATTTCTTTTTTCAAAAAAGGTGTTAGCCGGTTTTAAACATAGAATCACATTTGTCTAAATGCAGCAAATATATTTAAAATTGTTGTTGTTGCTTCTGGCAGAGAAACTGCCAGTACTATGTTATGTTGGGGGAGGCAGGGAGAGGAGAGAGGGCTTGCAAAATTACATGAGATGTCCTGAGAGGAACAGCTCCTGTATTTGTAAATAACAGGCTTGCCTAAGTGATTAGATATTTATATAGATATTTGTAGATGAATGCTCAAAGGAAGAGATTTGGGGTCATAAGCATGGGGATTATGTCACTGGATCCACAGGTAAAGTTCCTTATGTGAACTGGCTGCTCTGACTCAGGAGAAAGGGCATTTCTTACTGAGTCTCTTTCACTGACTTTGAAGAACATTTTAGTGAACGTTACTATCTGGATACAGCCATAAAACTTTGGGTTGTGCTGCTGTGCACAAATATTATCTGTAAATTAGCAAGCCTGCTTTGGGATATTGTCAACTAAGGGGGACATTTTAGGAGTCAATTTATTAAATGACTGTATCACTTCAGACTATTGGCTGATTTACTTCCTCACATTCTGGTATTACTTATTCTGATAATAACTATAATACACTTTAGGGCGGTGGGTCCAGGGAGAAGGGAAGACCTTGTTTCGTCCCAACCAGATATACATATTTATTTTTCACCAAGATACAGTAAGTCAGTTGCTCAGCTATCTGTGATGTTCACTAGAAGGGGCAGCTTAACTTCAGACTTGTCTACAAGTTCCAGCAGTTCTTACAGGACACAATGTCAGGCACTTTCTAAAGAAAGAACTTGGCATCTTATCTTATATAGGGTATGTGCTTTACCTGCAAAGGCATACACAGGTATCCCATTAGCTAGTCTGAACATATTGTAAAATATTCCTTATGCCCTTGATATGCTATTAATAGATATATGTTATAGAAAGTTAGGAAAGCCCTGCATGGAGACTGTTCTTTCCTTCTTTTTAGGACAACTTGACCAGAAGTGGGAATGATTCTAGAAGATTTCTCAAAGATAATTGAGCTTGCTGTTTTTGGGCATGGCCTTGCAGCCCTGTGCATCTTACAGTCTTCTAAATGACCTTATTTAGACTGTGAATTTGTATGTATTTACATACATATAAACACCTACGTACATAGGTACATATGTGCACAAACCCACACTTTTTTCCCCCCTAACATTCACATTATTTTATTTGACATTAAGATGTTTCCCTTTTCTATTAGCATAGGTTTTCCTTTGGAATTTAGAATAAGCAGAGTTTCAGGCTCAAATTTATTTTTCCTGGGTTTTATTTCTGTGATCATATGCCAAATGTTTTTATGTCAAGTGGAAGCTTAGGTACACAGGGGACATCTACTTTTTTATCATTGTAGCCCACAGTTTAGTTGTTAGAGTTTATTATAATAATTTTATAAGTAAGGTGATTTTCCTCTTCATAAAATTCTGCAAAGTCATTCATCATAGCAAATCAACAATTGTCTTAAGTAGTGCATGGTAAACTTGGAAGGATGTTCTTATTCATAAGCATGATCTGGTTCCCACCTTCTCCACAAAACATTACATCATGCCTCTCATTCAGCAACAGTGCCATAGGATTGAATAGTTCTATGAATACTTGTGTCATTTCAAATTTGGACTGAATTTCTCTCTAGCTCTGGCTTTCCAATAAAATTCAAGAGAAAGTATTTCCTTTTTGGACTAAAAGAACTGTCAAATAGAGCAAGGATTTATAACAAAGGCTTTGAACTTCTCTTTCAGTGTGATACAGAAATTATTTTAACTCTTCCATCCCTTAGGAATAGAAAAATAAGAATACATGAAGAATATATATTCATTTTATTTCAATTTAAATTATTTCATTAGAAGACTTTCATTACTGCAGCTGTCAAACTATAGATTATATTTCTAGATCTATATTCATAAAGACAACGTCTTACCAGTGGAGAAAACTGTGAAATTCTGAATAAGAGCTTTGTTTTAGTTTTACAACAGAAGATCCCATAGGATTGGTTGTATTAGCATAATACACATTAACAAACTGATCTTATACGAGTAATATGATGAGGGTTTTACTTCAATATGAGGATTTTCTTTCTTGTGATTATTTAATTTTGTATTTTTCAATGTGTGTGTGTGTGTTTTTTTTTCCCTAAGGTCTGGGAATTGGGAACATGTTTTATGTTTTTTATGAAGATGGAATCAAAGTAATACAACCAGTGGAATGTGAATTTCAGAGACATATTAAGCCTAGTGAAAAACTCCTCGGTTTTCAGGCAAGTTTGTTTTGTTTTGTTTTTACATGTAGTATTTTCTCAATTATAGTTTTAATTAAGAAATGCTATTTTAGCGTTATCTGCTTGATAAATTCAGATATGCCTTCTCAGTTAATGTATAACTTATGATAGTGTACTCAAAATTTGTTGTCTTGTCTTTGATCAAATTCAAGCTTTCAGTCTTAGTTTGAGATTTAATTTATCTCCGTTGCTTTTCTTACCCTTCTTTGTCTTTCCCTTTTTTCTTTCTCTCCTTCTCTTTTCTCCCATTCCTTTCTTTTAACAGCTCTGTATCTTCTCTTTATTTTTTCCTTTTTTTTTTTTTTAATCTCTATTACTCAATTTTTTTTTTTGCATCTCTATTACTCAAGGATTAACACTGTATTAAATATAATATCTGAATTAATTATTTTAATAGTTTCTTTTTCTCCACTGGATGTTTGTTTATATCATTCTATCATGTATTTTGTTTGTCTGTATTAAACTGTCAGTTGTCATGAGGCAAATCCTTATCCTGATAAACAACCTTAGAGCTCCACTAAGTTAGTAGAGATGATCAATGCTTTGACTCCAATTTACAGTTCGTATGAATAGTTTCAGTAACATTATTGTCAATGGATTTATAGTTGCTTTCACCAAATCCTGTGCATTTATGAAGTAGCTTTTATGTATATCGCTACAAAAAAACAGTAGTGCATTCTCCACTTCCATTTGTTCTTTTATTGTCATTGTTTTTCCTTTACTGTTAATCAAACCGCTAGCTGACATGATGCATGTTCTCACAGGAACACTTGGTACTAGTCACTACATTGACTTGTTTTATATGATCTATTAGCTTTTAAAAATAATAGTTGTTTTTTTTTCATTATTTGGATTTGAATGAGTGACCTTGAAATGAGAACCCATGTGTAATAACCCATGAGCTGTACAGTTTGTTTTTTCCCTAATACCTAAAGCACAGCAGAACAGCACAAAGTAACAGCAGAACTGTCTCATTGGAATTTGCCTCTTCAATTTACATTATTGATGTCAAAGGCTGCTGTACTCAACAGCAAGATTTATTTTAGTGTGAATAATTATGCTTTGAACAGCTAATCATACCTTGATTTGTGCAGCTTAAGTGAAATTAGGTTGACACAGCCAAAAATAAGCCAAAGAGCTTTTTTATGGCTGTTTAATTCAAAACCTGATTATTTAAGAAGTCTGTTAAAATTTTATCGGTCTAAAGTGCAGGCTAGATTTTAAATGTATTTTTATTGAAATGTGGTAATAATCAGGATGGATAAGTCAGACTTAATTCCTTCTTGTTGCCTTCAAACATAAATTAGCATAATAATTAACCCCCCCCAACCATCCCTAAAAAAGAAACCAGGAAAGCAGACTACTTGACAGCTTTCATTTTTAAGTAGGTGTAGACTTGTGCTTCTTCGGGTATCTCTGGTTTGTCATAAAATATATAGCCAGAAATTAAGCTTTGTACTCATGCATGCATGTCATTTTGCCCATTAAATTCAACAATATTTCTACATATTCTTCTGAACACCAAAAACTTCTTCCTTCACTTATAATAGAAGTTAATAAATCTTTGTTCTTGCAAGAAAAAGAGAAAAAGATGAAATGTGAACTTAAAAGAATTTCTTGCATATACTGTTAATACTAACAGTAATACATATAATAGTACATAACTGAAAACCAAACCAAAAAACTCATGGAGCTTTAGATAACTGTTGCCTCCTTTGCAGAATGTCTTATCTTCCTCTTTGGAAAAATCATTTTCTCTAAATAATGATAACAAAATGGCTCAGTTCTATCCCATGGTCAAATTTTTACCTAGCTCAGTATGTGACTGTTTAATGGTAAGAGCTGGTGTTGTAAATTGTTTGCTATTAATTCTCTTCAACTGTCATATAACTGCTAATCAGAGATGTTGCTATATTGCATATTTTTAAGTTGCTTTATATAGCCTTTCAAATCTATGGTGGCTATTGCTAAGAGAATCTGTGTCACTTAGCTCTTAATATAGATGTATACCTATAGGAAATCATTTCGTGCTTGCTTTAAACTCTTCAATTTCTTTACATTTTTCTCAATTAGCTGCTCAAACGATTAGTAAAACTCCAGTAGACCTGTATCACTGTCAAATATTTGTTAAAGTGTAGAAACATTTCTAAATTTTGCAGTGCAGTTTAGGTACTAGAAGTGAAATACACATGATACTGCAATGTTCCTTTCTGGCTTTCCTGTTTACTTGTCAGCAAAATAGAATTACCTTTATCTGAGCTTTTGTAAAAGAATGAACTCTGGTGTTTCTACATGGCATTGCATTGTGTTTTGAATGAGTGGTGCGGTATTTACACATGCTTATTTAGCTATGCTAATTTTCCTAAGGTAAATACAATTTCTCAATAACGATATACTTGAGAACTCTTATCTAAATATTTAATTGCCTCTTATGCAACTGAGTGTCAATACAGTGAAGCACTTTAGTGTGTGCCTAACATGGGAATCAATTAGACTTTTATTGTGTTTAAAGTGAAGGAAAAGATTTAGCGCTTTACTGGATCATCTTGGTTCACAGGAAGTTATAAAGAGCTTCCTCCACTCCTTCTCAGAATCATTTAAATTACTGGAATATTCTAAGTAAGTACCAAATGAAAGGTGACTTTTATTGGGCTAATATTGACAATTCTGTTTAAACTGTTGTCAAATAGATCCTTATCCATGCTCCAAGTACAGCTTCTCAGCAGTTAAATGTATTCTCATTCTGAAGTGTTTGGGGCATATTACATACTAATATGGAACCTCTATTTATATTCTGCAAATTAATATTATCCAAAGCCCTTGAATTCTAATTCTTATGCAACAGTGTATTTATTTTACCCTCCAGTTAAAATAATTGGGGAAGGGTGGGGGAAGGCAATTTAAAAATGTTGAGATTGATAGAAAAATCATTCAGGGTTCAACATAATTCTGATTCCCTTTTTATTACAAGAACTAACACATCATGGCCATATTTCAGAATAAAATAGATACGTGTTTGAATAAACTGAGACTTCTAATATTTGAAGTTGAATATGTGCTAAAGGTTGGAACAGAATGCTTAATTTCATAATAATATTCAAAATGTTACTATGTGCCAGAGCAAAGTTTCCACTGGATGTAAACTTGAGACACAGTAATTAGTCCACAGAAATTTCTTTTGTTTACATATTTACACTCTTGTGACACAGGAAGTGTAGTAAATGCATAATTGTTGAGGAAAAAAAATGAAAAAGGTCCACAGTGATTTTCACTGTTGAATAACAAGTATGTTCATCATTTACAACTTTCTGTTGTAAGATGGAATAGGTGATGTATAAATTCAAACCTGGACAGATACACTCCTGTAAATGTTATCTTACTATTAGCTAATTAAAGCATAGGTGGAGTTTTCATTATACTGCTTAAAGAGATTTACTCAAATTCTTGTTAAAACACATAGGACTCTTGCATTAAGTCTAGATTTATAAACAAGGAGTTTGCACACAGAAATCTGTAAACATGTGTTTTCTCCTGAGAATTTTGCCCCAGTCTAGTTTAAAAAAAAATCTGTGAGGATTTATTTTCCTCCGTTTGCTGACATGATGTAGGGTGAGACACTTTTTGATTAAAAGTCTGGGAAAAAAGCAATGAAATAAGTAAATGTTCTATCAGATGTTAGCTTTTTTAGAGAATGAATTAGGAAAAAGTAAATTGCTCATATTTTAATTAGAAGAAGAAAATGGTGGTTTTATTCTTATATTTCAAGGAGAAATTATTTTAACCAATTACCCAACCTCTGGGGAAATTAATATAGAGACTTAGAATTATTGCTTCTAACGTCAAAGAAATCTGAACTGTCTAATCAGATAACTGCTAACTTTTCAAAAGTAAGATTTTGGTACCATTGATTGAAGTTATTTCTGGAGCTTCTAGATTAACGTGAATAAGAAGGGAAACATCTGCATAAACCCACTGCTGCTGAGGAAAAAGTCTATTTTGGATATGAGAATTTGGGTGCATATTTTTTACTGTTGCTTCAGAGAAACACTTTTTTTTTTTTTTTTTTTTAATTTTGGAGCAGAGTGAGAGTTGCCATTGTGTTATAGGAATTTATAATAAAAGCAATATTCTAAAATGAGTAAATTGAATTTGTATGTGTAAATTTATCTTTCTCTATTTTTTACTTTTGATCTAAGACAGTATGGTGCTTTCTTCTTGCTGTACTGAAGTGGAAAAGAAGGATTGAGTTTTATGAATTATCTATGTGTTAAGAATCATGCCCTGTAGTTTCTAATTTAAATAAAATATGTGTATGCATACATCTACATACATATATACATATATGTTATTTAGGTATGTAAACTTTTACATTGAGAGAATATTTGGAAATACATTTCAATCAGTGTTTTAAACTCAGATTCAGGAAAATAGCTCTGTCCTGGTATACCTCCACAGTGGGAGGTATGATTAATCATTTACACTAATCTATATGATGCCATGTGCGAGGAACCTGAATTCCTTCAGTGGGAGTTGGTGCTATTTTTACATGGTATGTTGAATGTGCCTTTGTAGAACAACAGCATCAAAAAATGAAGAAAACTAAGGTGAGTTTCTAAGAGAGATGACTGGAGAGGACACAGGATAAACATTTAAAGATATAAGCATTTAAGGATACATTATTTGAAGTAATTGTTTGCTGAGGACACAACAGGAATGTTTGTGAGGACACAAAAGGAACAATCTAAAAGTAGTTATCTGTTTAGATAAAGCATGGAACTAAGACAAGGCGTATTTAGAATAAATATAAAGCACAATTTGAGATCAGTGAACAATCTTCCAGTTGAAGTGACAGTTGCACAGAGGGTGAATGACAGTAGATCTGATGATTGCACATAATATTAGAAACACACTTGTTTATGTTGACACTTCACTTTATATAATGAAAAGCTTTTAGCCAAGTTTAAGAAAAAAAGTTTTCTTTGTCACTATGCTTATTGTTCTTTAAAAACAGATTTTAAACCTCTCTAGAGAGTGCATGGCTTTTTTAGCAGTGCAAGATATATCTTACTCTTTATATGTCTAAGTTCTGCTGAAGGTCCTGATTATGTGCCATCCCATGGAACCTGAGTTTAGTAACTTTTCCTTATCAATGTGATTTCTGAAAGACCTTCGCTTTGTTGAGGTTTTAGAACCACATAGGAACAAACAGGGGCTATTGATCTTCTGTAAAGAAACGCCTTCCGTTAGAGCTCAAAATTGATTTATTTCTTATTTGACATATAAAGATTGAGTGTATTTTCTCAAATGTACAGAGTCACAGCAGGCAAAGAATGTTGATGAAACAGAAAAGTTGGCATTGAAATGCATCATCTACTTCTTGAAAACATTGATTAGTACTGGATATGCAGTCATTGGTCACAGCCACTATAGGGAAAAGTCCCTTTTCACAAGGGAAATGTCCACCTAGTTGACCAAAGGAAGCCAGCTGATGTAATCGTTTTGGATTTTAGCAAAGCTTTCAATAACATTTCTCACAGTATCTTTCTGGACAAAATGTCCACCATACAGCTAGACAAATATATAGTACAATGGGTGAACACTTGGCAGATGGGTCGAGCTCAAAGGGTTATAGTAAGTGTGGTTATACCAGGCTCTGATGGATTCTGCATCTGGAAAGGGACAATTGTGGATATACATGTGCAGACTTGGGGATGAGATGGAGAGGAGCCCCATAGAAAGGGATCTGAGGTTTTGGTTGATGGCACATTGAATATGAGTCAGCAGTGTGCCCTGGCAGCCAAAAGGGCCAGCCGTACCCTGGGATGCATCAAGCACAGCATTGCTAGCCAGTCGAGTGAAGTGATTGTCCCTCTCTTCTCTGCACTGGTGCAGCTTCACCTCGAGCACTCTATGCAGTTTTGAGCACCACAGTATAAGAAGGACGTGAAGCTGTCTGAGAGCATCCAAAGGAGGGCTGAGAAGACCAGTTTCTAGATGGGAGGGAGAATGTCTGAAGAGCAGCTGAAGTCCATTGGTTTGTTCAGCCCAGAGCAGAGCAGGCTGAGGCGAGGCCTCATGGTGGCCTGCAGCTCCCTCACGAGGGTAGCAGAGGGGCAGGCACTGAGCTCTGCTCTTTGGGGACAGTGACAGGACCTGAGGGAATGGTGTGGAGCCAGGACAGGGGAAGGTCATGCTGGGTGTGAGGAAAAGGTTCTTCACTAAGAGGGTGGCTGGGGACTGGGACAGGCTCCCCAGGGAAATGGTCACAGCAGCAAGCCTGTTGAAGTTCAAGAAGTGTTTGGAAAATACTCTCAGACACATAGTCTGTTTTTTTGGTGGTTCTGTGTGGAACCAGGAGCTGGACTCCATGATCCAGAGAAGTTGTATATGCCTCATCCCCAGAAGTGTTTAAAGCCAGGTTGAATGGGTCTTTGAGCAGCATGATCCAGTGGAAAGTGTCACCGCCCTAGGCAATGGGGTTGGAATGAGATGATCTTTAAGGTCCCTTCCAACCCAAACAATTCTATGATCCTTGTGGGTCCCTTCCAACTCAGGATGGTCTGTGATTCTATGATGTATTGTTCTGTCACATTATTTTTCCCCTTCATTTAAAAGGAGTCTAAGGCTTAAAAACAGAATTATTTTTAAAGATCTCTTCAATTCTTTCTGTTCATTCTACACTGAAGTCATCACCTGCTGACATAATTATTTTCACAGTGACCAGTTATGATGCGTGACACAGAGCATTTTAAATTAGGAGGAATAAATGCTAAAAAAAATAATAATTTTATTTTGTTGAAATTGTCACTTGCAATGAGAAGAAAAATAAAGAGGGAAAAGAGGAATAGGTCAGGAAAACAACAAAATAAACCCTTGACACATGTTGTACCTCTCCATGCAGAATATTTTTCAGCTTTTTGTTTTTACGTAAAGTTGATATCTGTTATAGGAATAAATCATACTATTTCATTAAGAGAATTTCTACATACGGTATTGTATTTGTCCAAATATTTTTTTTTAATTTTGATAAAAACAAAACTTTACTTAGAATAAATAGAAACAGAGATATAAATACCTATATATATGATGAACAGTAATACATTTGCAAAATATAAATAGTGAACATAAACTAGGAGAGTTAGTAATTATGGAATATGGAGTATGATTTCACTGAAGTCAACAGGAATTTTGTTTTTGTTTTAATTTAATCCTTTTGTAGGGATGGAAGGACAGAGGGGTAAGGAATGATAATTTGAAGCAATTGATTTATATGGCGTTTAAGACTAGCGTGATAGGTCTCTGGAATGTCTTACAGCATGAGCATACTTCTGATGCAGTGGATCAGTACTCCACATGACCAGAAAAGCAAATGCCTCTTTGCTTGTCAAAACAAATTGTTGCTTTGTCCCGTGGCAACATGCACCACATCTCCTCCTCTTCTCTTGGCCTCCAGCTACACAGTCATCTTTCCAATTTTATATTTCTGCATCTTGTACCTGCCTTACTGCTGTGTCCTCAGATGTAAGCCCTGTCTATAACAGCATTTCTTTGCAGTTTTACTGTGATGATGCAGAAGGGGGAGTTGCAAGTTCAGTACAGCAATGAGATATTGTGCATCTAATTTGTGTGCATTATTTATTTGTTATTTTTAAAAAGGTTTCTTGCTTACTTTATTTCTACATGTATTATTGTTTCAAATGGGATTCTTTCTCAGGACATGTGTAGAAAACACACATCGTTCCTTTGAGGACAGAAATGCTAATGCTGCCTGAATGTATTGAAGTATGTTTTACACTTAGAGTGCTTGTGAGTAGCACTGTTTACAACATGCATTTTGGCTAGCCTCAATATATGTCCTGATGTCAACTTGTCCTTTTTCCTTCACTAAATTTTCTGAGATTTGTATTTTACAGTTAAAAAGGGGGAAGAAAAAATATTGATATTTTTCTAATTTGCCTTTATCTATTGCATTAGCTGTTCTGATTCTTACACTTTCTCAGTTTCTTTTGAAATCTAGGATGAAGTTTGTCCCAAAGCTGATGGAGATCCTGTTCAGCGGTGTGTATGGGCAACTGCTGTTAATGTAAAAGACAAGTTCATTTACGTGACTCAGCCCACACTCAACAGAGTACTTATTGTTGATGTACAGTCTCAGAAAGTTGTACAGGTATTTCTGATTTTTGACTTGATGTCTAATTTGATGTCTAAGTTTTTTTCATTATATTTTGGAAAAAAAAAGATGCCATTAGTTTGAGAGTAAACAGTATCTGGAAAAAAGCTCATTTACATTTAACAACAGTTTGTTTAATTATTGTTCCTGTGAATAGTCAGTTGGCAGGGACAGAATCAATATGAAAAAATACCTCTTACAAATATTAAGTAGTTGGGGAAATGTAGTTCTTTGGAAAATTTCTGAATTGAAGTACTTTTCACTTTAAATTGAAGGTATAGAATAGTATTTTATCATAATGGAATTTAACTGTTTTGACAGGAAAGGTCAGGGGGTTAGGTTGGCTACAGAATGTGGAGGGCTGTTACTCAGTAAACTTTCAGATAGAGAAATTTCTGTAATTGTGGAAGACACAAGACCATGCTTAGCCGAGATCGGAGGCTGTGATCTGGAACTTCTCTATTCCTGTCTGCCATGTAGGTAGTACTGTCTGTTTCTCAGCCTCTGAGATACTCTGGAGATACTCCAATAGATTGGAGATACTCTGCTTAATCAAAATAATTCATTGGCTAAAAGAGAGAAAATGATGCTATGGTACAGAGATTAATTAACTCATATGGTTTGTAAAAGACCTTGTAGTAAAGGCAATGCTAAGATACATACTAGAGTTTGGAGCAGTACAATTGCTTCAAGAGAGCCTGAGAGTCACAATATCATTCACATGGTCAGTAGCTTCATTGGGATGGAGTAAAAATTGAAGTTTGGTTGCCATTATAGAAATAAAATACTATAACCAATCTACTTGTGGCTTTTCTCTTACTGTCTCTCTCCTATTTTTTTTTTTTTCCTTTCTCCCATTTCCACTGGCATCAATGCATTATAAGTGGTGTCAATGTACTGTGAGGTTAAATGGGGGACACAAGGCCAGGTTTTATTCTGTTGAATTGTCAAAGGCATATGAGAATGCATTTAGCAAATCATAGCTATAAATCCATCATATTTTAAATTACTTTCTGATTATTATTTAAAGTCTTAAAATATTTATGTTTACAAGGCATATCAAAAAGGCAAAATGTAATTATTTTTCTTATTTGGTTTCTGCCTAGTGTTCCTACCGTACTACACTTTTTTTTTCTTTATATTAGATTATATTTCATAGTATAGTCTTTAGTTTTTCAGGCAGGTGTCACTTGAACAGAAAGATAAGTTTTATTTGGCTTTCAGTGGTAAAGAAAGGCTTTCAACACAGGAGTGTCAACATTCTTTTGGGGCTTGTGGTTTTTTTTGTTGTTTTGTTTCGGCTTTGGTTGGTTGGTTTGGTTTTTATTTGAGTACATTACAGATCATACAAAATCTTCTTGAAATTTGCTTTAAAAGCAGGGCTATGCTTTTTCTGAAATAAAATTATTTCCTGGGCAAAAGCTCTGAAGCTAGTTAAATTGTTAACAATTCTGCTCTGATTCTTTGAAGAAAGAAAACCTGTATGAGAGGTTTTCTGATATAGAGGTTTTGATACCACATTGAATGTTCTGCTTCAAATTTTAATCATACAAATGATTACAAACTATACATAACATCTACAGAGTTACTTATAGTATCATCACATCTATCACCAGTGTGTTTTTTTAGTTAAATATAACATGGATTTGTATTAGAACTCTAATTTATTTTAAATAAAAAATACTTAAATAGAGATTTTCTTCAGCTTTTTTGCCTTCTCTGGCCAATAAATGAATGAAAATCTTTAATATAGAGATTATATATATATTAGAATACATATATAATGTATATTAGTATAGAATTTTAAAAGAATAAATAGTAAAACTGTAATTTTTAAATAAAATTACCTTGACAAAAACATTTTAATCCATATCACTTTATATTCTTTAAACATCTATATTTACTACCTTGTATATCAATTGACTCAGTAGACATAGCTGCACTGAAAACCTTAGCCATTCCAAATGAGGATGGGGATGGATAAAATGCTTTAAAAAAAAAAAAGTTAAACATAAAAAGTTATTAATATTTTTGTTCCCTTTCTTCTTTTTATTTTATCGTTATTATTATTATTGTTATTATATAGTTAAGTTTACCCTTTGCATATCAGAATTGGTTTTCTGAGAATAAGACTTTTTACAACCAATTTGATGTACTTCTTCAGGAAGAGACATTGAAAAAAAATTCTCACTGCAATCCTCTTATTTGAAGAACTGGAATTTCTAGCAATGATTTCCCTGGTCTCCAACTGGCATTAATTTGTCATCTTAATTTGTCAAACTGATGAATGATATTTCAATTCAATTGCATTTATTAACATTTAGACTTCAATGACAAGAGAGACAATATTATGCCTTTAGAGCTTACTGAGATATGTTAAAAAACAAAAAAAGTTGGAAGCTGTTTTGAACTTAGTATTTATGGAATAGTTTGATCAGATTTCAGATTTGCTTTAAAAGAGATTTGTAATTGTTTTATTAATTGTTTTATTGTATTATAATGGTATGCCTAGAGATACTTAACCTTACACGTTAACTATAGAGTAAAATTCAATAAATTAGCCACCAACTAAAAGTATACCCCTCCGCAACAAAGATTAGAATAGAGGGATTCTCCAGTTCTCATATGGAGTTAGATTAAATATTCAAGTATCTGTAATGGTCTAGGCTTTGTGCCTTATTTCAGTGCTCCTCAAAAGGCATATTAAGTTAAACCAAATACTACACAAGCCTTCATGCTAATCAAGGGCCAAACAACAACAACAACATACAATTCACCTTAAAAAAAAAAAAAAAGTCTTGAAAAATGGAATAGCATCGCTTTTTCATTACTGTAATAATAGCCTTTGAACAGCCTTTTTTTAGGAAACATATTGACGTGGTTTTCTTTATTATGGTCTTTTGTTTGAAGTACTATCATGCACGTTATATTCATTAATTTATGCTATAAAAGTTAATGAAGAAAATGTATATAGAAGTGTACATGTATACATCTAGATAATGTAAATAACTAGGTTGTAGGATGATTTTTTTTTCTAAAAAGATACTAGAATAGCCATTTTAAATTTCAATATATGTTTCCAATCTAGGGACGTGGGTGGTGTATCTTTAAGGAGGTATTCATAGGTTTTCTGATTTAGTCAGGTACATCTAAATCATAGCTTTTAAAGTTAAGAAAAATATTTACTTTCATTTTTAAGTTCTTGAAAACAAGTGCTGTCACCTGTAATTGTTTGGAACAGCTTAGCAACATAAAGTTAAGTAGGACGACTTCAAGTCATCTTTCAGTCGACTGTCATTTAGTACACTGTGCTGGTGGCATTTGAGCCTGGAATAGCTAGAAACAGCTGTGAAAGCACATCTCCAAGACTCTGAGCTTCTCTTTGCTGTCTCGTCCTTTCTTGGGAGTTGCATTATCCTTGCATGACTCCACAGGTAATTCCTTCTCCTCCAGGCAGTGCCATGGCCCAAATCCAAAATACAACTGGTGCTCATTGAGCAGAACATGCACGAGCCAGCCCTTTAATTTGAGGAATCCAACTTGAATTTTGGTACGTCTGAACAAAATAACTATACAACAGCCACCAAAGTATTATTTTAGACTAATTGTCTTCTATTTGCAGTAGGAAATGTTATGAAACTTGAATGACCTTTTCCAAGGGGGACTTTTCTGTTTTTAAATCATCTAGTGAGCAGCAACCTGACTTAGTTTTCCATTTTCTAAAAGAAAAAAATGATTTTTTTTTACATGAAGTTGTGACTTCCAACACCTCAGGAGTACGGTTAAGTATCATCAGCAATCTCAGCCAGCCATTAGCGCGTTATCTTGAGGATCTACATCATTACTTTAAATTAGGTTCACTTAATTAGCCAGCTGGTACACTCCCTGACAAACTGATAAACAAGCTGTGCTTTATTGTTCGGTAGTAGTGAGACTTAAAAACATTTTCCACTTATTTTTTCTGCTTTAACGATGAATATAGAAAAGTAATCCCCACAACTGTTACCTCGTACAGAATGTCTGTTAATCAAATAGTCTGTCCTCCCTTTTGATTATTCAGTCTTTCTCCTAAAAAAAGAAAGTGTAGCCTATAACGTTTTTAGTCTCTGGAGGCAAAACTCAAGGTGGTAGGGAAAACACCTTGGTTCTGATCACATCTACAAAAAGTAGAAATCATATCTGGGAAACATTTATATGTTAACAGGCTTACCAACTTCAACAGTATACACTTTAGCAGAGTTGTCTGCAGTAACATTGTGTTGGTTTTATGCAGGACTGTGCAGGAACATGTGTTGATTCACTATGTAGTTTGAGAATAATTTCCCTTTTTAGCCATTTTCCAGTAATTTGTGTAGCTTTTAACTGGTATGTATGAAGAGAGGGATAGTTGGGAAGGAAGGTAAGTACATTTTTACTTGATTTAAAATGTTTATTTTCAGCTTCTTAATAGCCTCAATATGATGCAGTCTTGATGTCAAATATTAGAACACATAATGGATAAAAATCAGTGATTCAGTAACTTTGAATTAATCAGAGGACCATTTCAAAAACTGACAACATGATTTTTAAATATGATCCTAAAACATCAGGAAATGTATGTCCAGCCATCATTTTAATTCAGTCATATTTATTATTTTTCTTTTTAAAATGTGACAGAAGGTAAGAATTTCTTCTCTTATTTTGCTGCAGGCAGTGAGTACAGATCCTGTCCCAGTGAAACTACACTATGATAAATCACATGATCAAGTCTGGGTTCTGAGCTGGGGAGACATGGAAAAGAATTCACCAACTTTGCAGGTGGGTATATTGATCAGACTGATTATATGCTATGAAATCTAGATAGGCTGAATCTTTATGTAATTGAGACATTTGTATATTTCCCTTTAAACATTATTATGATGACCCAGCAGAGGTAGTAAGATATAAGATAACTGACTTTGCTTTAATATATATATATTTTTTTTTCAATACCTTTACTCAGAACTGACTATATCAACTTGATAGAAGTCTATGGAATACAGGTAAAAACAGTAGCATGTTTTGCCAGTCTTTTGAGAGCAAACTTGCTGCTTATGATGTTTTTGCCCCTAATTAGAGGATACGTCTGATTTTAGGCATATTCATATTTCACTAAAATAAGTGTAAAATGTAAGAGTAAGTAAAATAAGGTAAGACAGTTCCATTTTTTTTTTCTTCAGATGTATAATAACAGTTTTTGTTTTTCACATGTCCTCTGAGCAGTGGCAAGCCTAGGGACAGCCACTAAAGAAACATTTCAAGAAACTGTAATTGCATTTGCTGCTTTTTCACTACTTTCTTCTCCTAATTTAAAGTAATCCTATGAGAATATGGAGATAGTCTGTGTCATAATTTCAAAATTATTTCAACTTATTTTCCTTTTTCTAGAAGTCAATGGAGACCTTATTTGTTTTTAAATGCATAAGGAGTAAGAGAAATTCAAATGTAGGGCTTAAATAGTAAAAAATGATTAACATTTAAAAACACCTTTTTAGCACCTCTAGACTCTTAGTAACTGTGAATATGCAAGATAATTTGTGACAGTTTTGCTGTCACTCCTCCTAAGAAAATGACTGATAATTGAGTCACACATATCCTATTTTAAAGCCAGTGATCATCTTCACTCTCCATTTCCTTTACACTATCCATAATCAATTATTTTGCTTTTTAATCCAGTCTTAAGAGCATGTAAATGATTATCACACTGGCTATTAATATAAAATTGTCTTTTACTTGTCTATAAAGATTTACTGCAGAGACTGTTCAGGATTTGAGGAAAATTCAAGGCGAATTGGTTCAACAATTTAAGAAATATATAAACTGAAACCCACTTGCTCTTCTGAAATATATATGTGCTATATCGAATTGCCTCATGATTGACAAGACTTGGGAGTATGTATAAGCATAGCTTCCTGTGAATCAATTAATAACATCTTATATTTTCACTTAGACTGCAGTGCTTAAGAAACATAATCCCTATCTAGGGTCAAGTGTGAGAATAGGTAAATAAAAATACTAGTTTTCACTAACTGCTGGAGACTTTAATAATATATATGAATAAATATGGACTCCATTAGAGAAAAAAAATGGGGAGAGAAAGGAAATATGAAGATCAGGTATGTTAGGTATGTAAAATTCTCTGGAATTTGAAATGCTGATTCACTGTCGTTTGTGTTGTCATTTCTAGCTGAAGATTAACACAGTAGATGGAATACAGAGGCAATATTGTATGAATGTACTTAGATTAAATTTTGAAGGAGTATTTCCATAGTTTGTAATAATGTTACTTTATGTAGGTGATAACACAAGCCAGTGGGAGTGTTTCTCATCACACAATCCATACTCAGCCAGTAGGAAAGCAGTTTGACAGAGTAGATGACTTTTTCATTCCTGCTACAACCCTCATCATTACCCATATAAGGTAAGTTTTAACTCAGTTATAATTAACTTTCAAATGAACTATAATATTTTCTCCAAATAAAACAAATTAAAAATAATCTTGAAAATGTGAGACCATGCCTTTTTAGTATAGCTTGGAAAGACTCTTTTTCATATACAAACTTCATGTGAGTTTTGTTGAATAAAGGCTGTTGAATTTATCAGAACAAACCTTTATTAAAATGTGTTGTTGTTTTTTTTTTTTTTTCCTTTTCTCATCAAACGTTCAAAAATTTCATTACTCTAGATACTAAATTTGAGATGTAATATCACCTGGGGTGTTCTTGAGGAATTGATAGCTGTAACATTGAGATAATTCCCTAAATTAGGAGCATAAATCTTAATTTGAAAATGATACTCCCTAGTTTCTTCTACACCAGAGCAGCTGTTTTATATATAGTATTTGCCACGTTGTATTATATATATTTTGCATTAAAGTTTTTCTCTTGATAAACAGACCAGAAAAGCCACTTACGGAGTTTTAAAAGGAATTATGATAAAACATAACTTAAGTCTTTCTGAACTAGAGTCTCTTGCTAATTCTGTTCTTTTTTTTTTTTTTTTTTTTTTTTTTTTAATCAGGCTATCTGTTTTTAAAGCAAGCTACGTGTAAACTATTAAACTATTTAGAATGTAAAGTTGTGCAAAACAAGCAAGCTGTGTAAACTCTATTTAGATGCATGCATAAAGTTTTTCTGATATCATGGGTGCTGAGTAGATGAAATTCTTACATGTTAAAAATGGTTTGCACTATAATCCATACTGTAAAATACAGTAAGTTCTTGGGACCTTAGTTATTTCTCTCAATGAATGTAGGATTATTTGTGTGTCCACGGAATAGACAACTTTTGGCTGCGATAGAAATATACCAAGTATGGAAAACTGTAAGGAAGTAACAAGTTGGATTTTAGAGACACATGGGACAAGGAAAGAGAGTGTGAGGAAAAGAGGGCAAAGTTTAATACAGATGTAGAGCAGAAATATTTTCCGAATTTCACCAACGCCTCTTAAATGAAAATCTACTTCTATTTTTCTTCCTCCAAATGCATTAGTAGGAATGTGAAATTTCATTTTCTTTTAGTGTTTTCTGTAACATTTCTACCTGTAGGGTAGAAAAATTCTGCCTTCTAGGATTTGTACATCTGAATCTTATGTTAGTAGTTATTAGTACTTTGTATGCTTAGAACTGTTAGGTTATTAGCAAAGTGACACAGATATATTTCAGTGTAAATGACCTCAGCAAATAATTAACTTCCTTGCTTATTGTGCCCTTCTAAGTTCAAGTATCTATAGAAATGCTCTAATTAGGATGATTCTAACTTTCCTTCAGTTATGAGAAGGCATCACTCATGTTTAGCTAAAATCTCAAATCATATATATAAATATGCATCTCCATCCAAAAAGATTTTAGTCTCATAAAAAGATTTAGTCTTTTAAAAAAGTGAAAACATCAAATTTAGGTTGATTTTACAATTGGTTCCAGAATTTACTCTACAATATGTGCCTGTGAAGAATCTAGTCTATATCAAAAAAAAAGAAAAAGAAAAATTTTAGTTTTCTACAAAACTTTTAATAAATAAATTATCAATCAGCCATATGCACTTTAAAAGGAATGTGTAAATTAATATGTATGAATAGAAATTAACTCTAAGTACCATTACTGCCACGTTGCTTTAAACAAGTAGATAAATGCACAATGTGTTCCTAAGCTCAGCCATAGAAAACCATTAAATAATTCTGCTACATTTGGAGCATGAATTCTTTGAGAGAACAGAAGCTACTCTAGAAGCTACACTACATAAACTACCAGCATTAGAGGTGCTACCCTTCTGACTAATTGATTTTGATGTTTATTACTAAATTATTGCCCTAGGGAGGGCAACTTTGTTCAGCTTTATCTTTAAGGGAATTAACAGCTGGTGATTCCTATCTGCATAGCTCCCTTATCCATTTTCAACGACTGCACTGACAGAAGACAGCAGTTAGTGATCTACAGTGACTGATTCAGTTCTCTCCTCGAACAATTCTAAGGGATCCTGTTGCACACCTGTTCCACATCCTGTTGAACATCCTGTTCCACACACACATTTGATGGCATATGAAATGAATTAAAGTTACATTCATGTGTGCAAGTCTTTAAAAGTCCAAGACCTGACTGCTGATGTCAGGTGATGGGGGGGAAATTAATCAGTTAACATTTCAATAAATATTGGCATGACTTAACCATTTTGAAAATGTTACACAATGCATCACTAAAAATTGTATTGAATTAGTAAAAATGCTTGCTTTGTTTAATGGAATGTAAAATAATTCTATACAGTATAGGCAAGCACATTTATTTACAAGATACATATTCTATCAGATAGTAATATAATTATTCATGCAGATTTTTGCTATAAAAGGATCAATAGAACAGCACTGATACTTAAATACATTAATTTTCATGTAAATAGGAAAAGAAAAATATGAAAGACATCATACAAGAAGGGGAACCAGGAAAAATAGGCCCAGTCCAAAGACAGTGAAGAACTCATTTTGTCAAACTCAGTCTATTTGAAATTGGAATTCTGTCTAAATAGGTCACGTAGTTGCTTTCTTATGTTAGTTTTCTAAAATACTACCTAATTTTGAGCTTCTGATTCTATTAAAAAAAAAAAAAAAAAAAAAAAAAAAAAGACTACATAGAGAAACCATATTTTTATTTTACGTTTTTTTAAAGAGCTATTTTTGTGAAGTCACTCAGTTGTTAAAGAATTTGCCTTTCACAAAAAGTCTGGCCTTCAAATACTTAATTGTTTTTTTGTTGTTGCTTAAATGAAAATGAACCACATGAGAAATGTGTCAGGAAAGTTTTTGAATTAATTGCATCAGAGAAATACATCAAAGTAGTAGTGATAAAGAAAAAAACTTGTCTGTTAAATCTAAATTGTCAACAGTCAACAATAAAAAGCCTCAACAGCAGCATGTGTTTCTGTAGAATGTGATGCAATGAATATAAAGCTTTAATTTATTGCCATTTGGTGCTTATTCTAGCCAGGGGAGCATTTTATGAGTGTGAATACTGAAAGACAGAAAGACAGGAAATAAACCCACTGGCTGAATTAGCTGATTAGAGACCTATTTGCTCTTTGTTAGAAGTCAGTTCCAAACAACACCAGACCTTTCCAGAAAAAAAAGGAAGGCTTTTTGCAGCCAGGTGCATTTGCCACCTGTAAAACTAAAATTCTGAATCATGTAATCCTTTTGCAACTGCTAACCATTTACGGGTGGACAGTGTGGAATCTGTTAAGTGGTTATAAACTATACAGATACCAAGTCTTCCCCCCCCCCCCCCCCCCCAAAAAAAAAATTATTTCTCGAGAAAATATATACAAAGCTTATTCCATTTGTAGATGGGCCTTTTAAAAATCGAGTATATGTATTTTCAATAGTTGGCATTATACATTTAATGAGAAGAAAATTTTAATCACTGAACTGCTCTGTGCCAAAGCAGTTCATTGCAACCAATGATCATGTCCTTAATTGCCTGCTAACACCCAATTCTTATCATAAAAATAGATATTTGCAATTAGTATGTGGGATAGCTGCAAAAAGATGACTTGTATAATACTCATGAAAATATATTCTTAGAAGCCTAAGGAGTAAAAGAGCTGATTATTTCAGCTCCACTGTTCATAAATCGAAGTGAACAAAAGATAATTGGAATAAATTAAGGTCTATCACTAAGCTGCTGAAAAATGTTTCAAAAGCAATATTAAATGAACTCGCTGTAATGGAGTCACTCTAACTTTTTAGATGTTTTAATCTATTAGCAAGTATTTTAGATGTTATATAGTTACCTGACTTAACAAGTAGAGGAATGAATGATCAACTCATTGGTGAGATGGCTCAGGATCTGAGTAAAGTTATAATGTTCTCAGTTTGAATCTTTATCTCTCTTATTTCTCTGTTGTGTAGGATAACGGGGGAAGCAGTCTTTCTGAGATTATGCTTATCCATTTGCACAACACATTCCAAAAACTAAGCATTTTTAAAAGAGGTAATTGGAATGTGCTGCCAATGAATCCTTGTGAACCTTCATAAATGAAATCCACGTAGGGTGCTGATTCAGTAATT
The DNA here is from genome assembly GCF_964211825.1 of Aythya ferina. NCBI lineage: Eukaryota > Metazoa > Chordata > Aves > Anseriformes > Anatidae > Aythya > Aythya ferina. Next base: position 48,396,296 of record NC_140300.1, on the reverse strand, counting down.
TCAGAAGTTTGGATTCAGAATTCCACACTTCATTCCAGAGTTTAAGCCCATACAGTGGTGTGAAGTAGTTGGAATGTCAGAGCATTTTCAGTATTTGTATGAAAATAAGCACACAGAAAATATTTTATTTCAGAAATCCTACGTAATCAGAAAAAATGTCCTTTTCAAATGATTTGCATGTCAAACAAACAAAAAAAGATAAATGCTGAGCCAACTATAGACAAAAGAGGTGGAATTAATTTGTGAGGTTGAATATTTAATGTAGCCCATGTGATTTAGCTATTTAAGAGATGATTTAATATTTTACAGATTAAATTAACAAGCCCTGTTAGGGGACTACCAAGTTTGCACACAGTTCTTAGTCTTTAAGCTATAAATATATGTACTTCTACGGGGGAAATAACTTGAAAGGTTGAGGCTTTGGAGAAAGAAGCTCCATAGTACTAGGGCAATCACTAAAGATATAGCAACTGCAATTTCTCATGATTGTGGAATCTTTTAGTGCTCCATGGCAGCACAGCACACAATGGAGGTCTGTCTGGGTTAGGGGCTCACACTGCCATCTCACATCTCTGTAAACCATGTCTTTGTGAGAGTAGTACTAAATGGAGAACCTGTAGTGATTCTTTCCCCTCTCTGTGTATTTCCCCCTGCAAAGGAGGTCCCTTTTGGTCCATAAGTGTGTTATTTATGAAAAAGAAACTCATAGGAACTTATGGGGAAGAAGGAGGGGAGACAGCAAAAATTATTCTTCTGCTGTGAATGGTGATTTTTACAGCATCTTTATTCTAAAGTGAATATGAAGAACTAACAGATTAAGAGATTCAGTTCAAATGAAACTTGTTCAGCTACTACCATTGGCAATAGCAGGAACATTCTACTTGTTCTACTTGCATTTCCCATTTAGTTCAGGAAATAGCCACAACCTGGCTTAAGTCTACTGGCTTATACTAAATCTAAGAGGAGTTTTGCTAAACTGTAAATGTTTTCCAAGCTATAGTTTATTTTTTTCCTCTTGCATGTGCAGACATCATTGCAGGAAAAAAATTAATTCTGGGATAATATAATCTCTCCCTCTGAAGTAGCCAAACAAACTATTATTACAAATAAATAACTGTAGTACCTATGTCCTTTTACATATTTGCTTTTAAAATGCAACACGTGTCAGTATGTGAAAAGATATTACACAATGAAACACATAAAAATTTATTCAATTACAAAAAGAAACGAAACCTGCAAGTATGGGATTAACAGAGTTTCTAGTATCTAGTGATTAGAAGTTATCTTAGTAAATCTTTAATTACTCATTAGTTTTCCAAGTAAATCAAATTATAAAGATTCATTTATTAGCTTTAAGAGGCAATCTTAAAATTATGTAATTAACCAATTTTTTATGTTTGCTGATAAACTTCCAGAGCACAGTGATTTAAAATGTTTTGCTGGGTATGCCTCTGATGGAGTGAATTTTCTTCACAGCAACCCTATTTTATATTATGCATTTTTCATTTGTGACTTTGGGATAGTGAAATTTATTTACAAATTTTTATTTCTATATTTCTATTTTTGAGCATTTAGAATAACAACATTTAATCTTTTCTATTTGAGGTTATGATAGAAACCTCTCTAATGTTTAGTAAAGCAGAGATTCTTGTGTAGTTATATGAATCAAAGAGTTTTCGGTTCAGTCTAATATTTTCTTAATATTTTCTTTTTTTTTTTTTTTTTTTGTTAATATTTTCTTAATTTGAGTCATTAGTAGAGAAAAAGTAGTTGTGATACAATTTAGTGTTTGTTCTTTTCAATGTTCATATATCCCCAGATATCACATTATGGGAGCTTCCTTCTTAAAATGAAGAAAAGACCTTTTGGGACTGTTCTGACACAGATAATTTATCACCTTTGCAGTCCTTATCTCTATCTCATTATTCATTTTCTACTAGTACTGTCTATTTCTTTTGGCATATACAAATTTGGCTGTGCATTCCATATGACATCTGCCCACCTTGCTGTTACCGTATTTTCTGGCCAAATCTCAATTCTATCCTTCCTTGTACTGACATTCAGGGCTATCTTTAGGAATGTATTTTGTTCAGTATAGCTAACCCTTTACAGAATCACAGAATCACAGAATTTTCTAGGTTGGAAGAGACCTTACTTGGCTTTCATTTTTTTTCCAAAAATGAAGTGATTTTTTGTTGTTGTTAAATTGCTTGCTCTCCTTTCCTAAAATGTACAAGAAAGAAAACCATGTGTACTGCCAATGTAGAAAGACTATTTTTTGCTGAGAATTACTTTTTTTATGATAAAATGCATAGTTGCATGTATTCCTGGATTCTAAAAATGTAGAAACTAAAATGTTTTCCTTTGTAATAAAATGTCTTGAATGATTTTCTTTTGAATACTTTAATCATTGGACAACAATTTGCAATAATGAAAAAGTCTGTTTCATATACTTCTGATGTGATTGTTTTATGAGGGAAGCCTCAGACAATACATAGACTCTGGCATCATTAGTACCCTGAAATATCAGGGCTTATCCCAATCCTGTGCAAATGTATACTGAATATGATTGAAAAACACTGAACACCATGTTATAACAAGAAAGCTCTTCCTACAAGACAAAAAAAAAAAAAAAAAAAGTTTCTGAAGAATCCACCATTGGGCCAGCTATGGCAAAATCTTCCCAGCTGTTCTTTACCATAGGTCATTTGAAGATATTCTTCAGTATACGCTCCATTTCCCTCCAATAGATCTCTAGTGAGATATAATTTAAATACTCTGCAGGTACAATCTTACGCTGAAATAGGGAGAGAGGAAAGGAGAGGAAGTAAAGACCTGCCATCAAATTCCATTCTTCATCAGAACTGATCTTTTCATTCATTTAACAGAAATGGTAGCAATGATGTTGTTATATGTTGAAATTACTCATTTTCCAACAGGGCAACCTTCTGTTCTGCATTTTTTAATTTTCTTATTCTTGAGTTATTTTCTCCATTCCTATTTCTTAGCACTGCTATGTTAAGATTTCAGAGGTGTGTTATAATAGTCACGTGTTACTGGTGCAAATATTATTTATATCTTTTCAAGGTGTAGTCTTTAAATACTTTATTTAGAGTGATAGGAAGATGGCTTTGTGCTTAACACTTATACACAAATATGTGGGAGAGCCTTTTCTGCTGCAAAACAGAAATATGAAGCAAGAATTCTTAGTGTCATAAAGAACAGAAACAAAATCAGGGAAACAAACTTCAAAGGTCAAAGACTGTTGTAGTACCCAAAAGTAAAACAACTTTTGTGCTGATGAGCAAAAGCCAATGGGCAAAATCCACTTAGCCTTTTGTTATCATCAAGCAACCTTTTCTGAACTGCAGAAATTAAAGAAAGGTCTTTTCTCAGCAACCTGCCAGAAATGAACTGTTCCAGGAACAATCATTTTGTAGGTCCTGAGGGGAAGACTGGTATGCCCTTGCAATGCTGACAGTTTTTGAAATCAGAAACCCTTCAAAAATGAAAAACGTGTTTTTTATCTAGAGATAAATATTTTATTTGTGCAATATGCTACAGCAGTTGTAATAGGAAATGACAATAAAAAACGTATTTTGAACTTTATTTAAAAGAGTAATTTAAAAGTGAGGAAAATTAACTCTGTGATATTTCAATGGTATGACTGCAAGGCCTTTATGAAATAAAAGAAATCAATGAAAACAGTCTTCCTGAGAATCATCCATGTATGGATATAAAGTTAAGAATGATTTTAATACAAGAAATAATGGTTACAGTGCTGTTTGTCAAGTTCTTAGAAAATCCACAGTTACAAGGAAGAGTGCATTTTTTTTTATTTTGTGTGTGTGTGTGTGTGTGTGTTGTGGTGTTAATGACAAAAGCTCAAAAGACCACTGAAAGCAATTGAGGTGTACCACTAAGAAACAGTTCTTTGGCCAATTTCTTTTTCTTTTCCTTGCTGATAGAATCCTTCTTCAGAACTACAATGGATAATTTCAATTCATCGGGAATTTTTTTTTTTTTTTAGTTTTGTTTAAATACTAATATTTTCCCATGTAGCCAGGTTAGAATATATTTATAGAGTCAGGGACCATCCTGATGCTCTAACAGGCTGTTCATGGGAAGTTAATAGTATTTACTTGGAGTTCCAGAAAACTTGATCAGCAGATTTGATCAAGCTTTGTAGCAATAAAACTGTATCTTCCCATGTTGATTTTTAGCATACATTCTGAATAAAGGTCTCTAAAATATAGAATACTGAGTAGTTTTAAAGATGAATGTGGGATAAAGTAGGTAATGTTTATTATTGTTTCCTTGAAAACTTCTGTTGTGTCAGACAATACTGCTTTTCTTTGCTTTGTGTACAAATAGTTTTGATTGTAGCTCATCTAGTTCTTTTTCTTTTATTTGGTTTCTGTTTTGAGAACATCATTTTCCCAAAGTGTTTGATCTTAGATCTCTTTACAAAAAGCCTATTGTCTTGAGTGGAGTAATCTGTGAATGTAGGGCCAGAAACTAAAAGGAAAGTGGGACATCAGTGTTTACATCGTCATCATTTTCTACTCCATCTTTCCATCACAAATACACTTTCATGTTAAAGTATTTATAAAAATAATTTTAAAACAAATTAATCCTCATTTCTAGCAAACTATTTCTTAGGCTTTTCTTGTGTTGTTATGACTTGTTAACTCGTGTTTACATATTTTCTGCTTCATAGTAAATGCAGTTGCATTCATAAGTAATGTGTATGTCTTGTCTAAAGGAAGAAAATAACAACGTAAAGGTAGCAAAGTTGTGAATATACTGCTTGTTGGCAGCTCCATCCTAGCTTTTTGCTTGGCTGCTGTTTTTAAATTAGTTTGCTCTGTCTGAATGGTGGAAAAAATGGTACCTTGCAAAAACTGTTTTAAAGATGCATTCTTATAAACTGTCCCAAGTTGGAAGGGACCCACAAGGATAATCAAGTCCTTGGACCATGGAGTCCAACTCCTGGCTCCACACAGGACCACCCAAAATCAGACCGTATGTGTGATAGTGCTGTCCACACTCTTTTTGAACTCAAGCAGGCTCAGTGCTGTGACCACTGCCTTGGGGAGCCTGTTCCAGTGCCTGGCCACTCTCTCAGATAAGAACCTTTTCCTAACACCCAGCCTGAATGTTGCAATTTCATGCCATTCAGAATTCACGTGATTTCAATATCAACATTAATGCTGATTCACATGCATTATCAGAATTCACGTGATTTTGATACATTATATGGAATATCTGGTGCATTATTAATTTACACTTTACTCAATTAGAACTTCCCATTAAAACAATATTGCATCTTCACTGATTCTGTAGCTGCAGATCTCAGTATTATCCTTCATTCTGAGTAACTACTGGAGATCAAGTATTATTATAGGATGAGATGAAGATGTTCAGTTGCAGCAAATGAGAGTAAAGTGTGTTTAAACAAGGCTGCCCTAAAGTCTGCCTTGGGTTTGAATTCTTTACAGAATTCTTTCTGTTTTGACATTCACTTTAGTATGCTTTGCCCAGTATCCTTGCACAAAACTCTCAGTCTTATACATACAATGAATAAAGGTAAAACAGATTAGGCCTGTTTTTAATTAATTATAATTCAAGTTCTACTGCCTGAGTAGGCTAATATTTTTCCTGGGTTATCCACACAGGAATGCTATAAAATTCTATATAGAATGCTATAGAATGAGAAAAACTGTGTAACATGACTTACTCAAATCTTAACACTGGGAAATTATGCTTTTTACAAATCTTGGTATTATGTAAAAATAATGGTATTAATGGAAGCAACTGTGTTGTTATGAAATATGGTTCTTGTATGTAGAATTGTAGACGGACAATGCTTAATTGTCAATCCAATTGCAGAAAGACAGTGCCTAAGCTGGATACTAAATTCCTGATGTACCCTTGCAAAGTTTTCATAGTTCTTGTCTGCACAAACAGATATGCTTTTAAAATGTATCTTTTTAAAACAGGAAATTTCATAAAATTTTAAAATCAGTAGATATAGTATTATTTGGGTCACGTCCCATTTGAAAAATATTTGTTATGATTTGTAAATGCAACGTCTAAATGAGAGATGTTAGAAGTTATATGATGTAATTTCATGTTGACATTTTGCAGTGGACAGTAGTGTCAGTGCAAACAGACTGTCTAATCATTTAATAGTGATATGAACATTTAGTTTACTCAGATATAGTGATAAGCAAAGTTACCTTTGGAGTATTCATTGAGAAATGTTGCATGCAATTCTTAGAGCTCTGCAAAATCCTGAAAAGATAAAATTAAAAGGCAAACTTTGGAGTGGGTGGTTTGTTATTTTGATGGGTGTGTTTTTGTTGTTGTTGTCTCAAGTCTCTTGACTTGCGCAAATTCAAAGTTGATCATTATAGTTGGAAAAATACACTTTTTTGGAAGTGAAGTGTATTCATGGTTTCCTATTAGAACTACCCTTTTAGAGCAATGAAGAGATTCCTGAAAATCCAAAGAGAGGATATCCTCATTGCTTTTAACTCTTTTTTTGAATGGAGACATACAACATCTTAGTCTGTATCCAGTACAGACTGGATAGTACTAGCTGCTCCTGTGAGCAAGACTTTTAATTTATGACCAAAAAGAACAGCTTTAATAACCTCTACAACTATGTGGTACCTGAATGTGTTATAATAACTAGGAGAAACAGAAAATCACATTTCAAAGTTTTCAAACTCTAAAAGTTTTCTTTTACTTTCATCCTGGTGTAATGTTAGTAAATTAAACTCAGTTTTCTGAATCTGCAAATTTCTGATAAGTCTATTTTGGGATATAATGTTTTCTTTTGGATAGAACACCTATGGTGAGCATGAGGCTCAGAAGGTAGGCAGGTAGCTTTAGGTGTGAAAATCCATTGCATCTGTGCATCTATACAAGCTATCAAACTTCTGCTACAGTTAATGGAGGTGTAGTCTGTACAGGTAGAGGAATCTAAAAGGCAATTTTGTTCATGCCCTTAAGGGCTCTTGTGCTGGTCAACTTAACAGATTCTCTAGACCCTGTTGTCTGTTTGGACTGCTGGCAAAAATAGCAACTTGAAGACTTAACCTGTGTGTGGATACACATGGTTATATATTTAAATGTAAGTATTTATCAGAAAGCAATCCCACCTGTTTTTTTTTTGTTGTTGTTGTTGTTTTTGGTTTTTTTTTGTAGGGTGGAGGTAATGTGAGACTGAACGATCATAGTGACAATTTTTCAAACTACTTACTGACTGCTGATGTGATTTTAGAGGAAGGAAGCAGCTGTGCTTTGTTGCAATTGCAGAAATATGTTTGTTTTTTATTATTTTTTATTTTTTAATTCAAAGCAGTAAGGATGTAAACCTAAGTGGATTGATATATGTGAAAGAGACACTTAGGGTTAAGCCATGAATTGGTTTTGTCACTTTTGATTTCCTTGTTCATATATCAGTTTTTAATAAACTGATGAAAAGACCAGATTATAAAAAATATAATACTTAAATGACATGGGCCGTTGTGGCAGTATAATCCTTTTGCACATGTGCATAGTCTAAAGTACACTTTTTTTTTTTTTTTTTTAATTTTAAGGTGTATTATTACTTGAAATTCTTATCAGAATCATCCAAAATCTAGTTTTGTGTGGCCTCAGATCTGTCACTGCCATTCTAGATGAAGGTATAGATGTGCTGCCCCCCGCTTAGGATTAAACATAAACATTTTCATGACAGCTGATGAACTGGATTGTTGGATGTTTGTATATCAGTCATAGGTTTACTGCTTACTGTTTTTTCATTACATACAGGTTTATAGTTCCATAAATCTGGATACTAAATCCCATTTTAAAAATACATTCTAGCAACTGAGCAGCAAGACTTGTTTCTGTTCTAGCTATAGCATTAAAACAAGTAAACCCATTTGTATTACACTGTGCATTTTTCTATTTTTCTAGTAAATACAGATGTCACTACTGTTTAAGAAAAAATACATATCATGACAATTATCACATGAAGTTTATCTGAAAGCAATTTTTCTGGTATGTTACATTGCATAACACTGAAGTTTCTCATTTACAGCAAACAGAAAAATAAAAATTAGAAGCATATCTAAGCAGAAAGGAGAAAACAGTGCTTTAATAAATTATGGTCTTGAGTGTAGGTTATGAGACTCTAGAAGTAATCATTTATAGCATGTTAACTTTAGTTTTTACAATTATTGTAATTATTCTTCTCGTAAATATGTGAGTGTGTTTGTTTGCTTTTCCCTATTAAAATTAGGAAAAAGAGGTATTCATCCATACAGACTTCACTGCTGAAAAATATGATTCAGAGTTTATACCTTTTAGGATATTCTCGCTGCTTCTTTTAAGTTAGTTTACAGAAGTAATATAATTTATCTGTCTCAATTTCTCTTTGTGGGATTATTCTGGGTTGTGCCTGCGCGCACGAAGGGAGGGGTTTGGGGGTGCCTGCGAGCACAGTGGGTGGGGTCCTGGGTTCCTGGGTGGGACGCTTTGACAGTATATAAGATACTGTCACGCAGCAATAAATTGGCTTACGGCACAGAACGCTGGTCGTTGTGTCCGTTTGTCCTGGGGCTTTCGGTCGGGTTATCCTACACTCTTCATCTAGGTACTGTAAAACTCAATGGTTTTCACAGAAAACTAATGACTTCTTGTAGTGGGTTGACCCTGGCTGTCAGCTGAACCCACCACCCAGCTCACTTTCCCCCACTGGGATGGGGGAGAGAGAATTGGAAAGGCAAAAGTAAGAAAACTCATAGGTCAACATAAAGACAGTTTAATAAGTGAAGGAGCTGGGGGGGAGATGCAAAAACTACCACTCACCACAAGCAGACCAGTGCGTAGCCAGTTTTCCAAGCATTGGCTACTCTGGAAAGAATTTTATTGCTGAACATAATATTCTGTGGTAGAACATCTCTTCGGTCAATTGGAGTTAGCTGTCCTGGCTGTGTCCCACACCCAAACCTACTTGCTGGGGCGGGACAAAACAAGAAACAGAGAAGGCCTTGATTCTCTGTCAGCATTGTTTAGTAACAACATCAGTGTTCTGTCAATGCTCTTTCGGTCACAAATCTAAAACACAGCACAATGTGGGTTCATAGTTGTGACAATTATTTTTTTTTTGTGGAAAATCTTCGAGGTGGTTAATTCTTTAAAATCTGGTATTAAAATCTCATATTCATGCATATGGAGTAAATGAAGAAAGAACATTTCAGATTTCATAGTTCTAGTATATACTCCAATTGGAGTGGCATGCCCACAGGCTACAGATTCCCACTTGCATTAACTGTAAAATGATTCAAAATCTGAAAATTTGGTCTCATATACTTCAGGCTTGAGTTGCATGAGTTCTCAGTATGCACTCTGACAAACACCTTTATATGCTGCCAGATACTGTGCATCATTTCACTGCATAGAAAAGACATGAGGATTGAGATTCTCATAAATATTGATCAGAGTTTAATGAACAGTGGGAAGCTTCTGCATATCAATCTATATGAGAGGAAATTTTGCATTAAATACACAACCATCTCTCTATAAATCATTTGGGAAATGTGAAGTTACTCTGAAGTATCACTTGTTCTCCAACTACCTAATCATAAAAAACAGGCTAACAGCACACAGGCGACAAGCACAATTTCATTGTTTGACTATGAGTGGCTGTATTTTTTTAATCCTTCTAGTAAACTAAGTGCTTTTGAAAAGTTGTTAGATTACGGTAGCTTTGTGGGTTGAATTCAGGTATCCACAGAACAGAATGAAATGTAAGGTATTAGTGCAAACTTCTTTACCCAGATTTAATAGTCTTGCTTTACTTTAAATGGAGGTGGAAAAAAATAAACAAAAAACACAGCATAATGAAAGCTCAGCCTATTACTTCCTGACTGTTTTACTGAGATCTCCAGTAAAATTCTCTTACTAATATCAGTTTTCTGAAATGTTCCCACTGCATTGGGACTATAGACACTATTGAAAGATGAGATTTTAATATATTACGCTGATAATTCATTGTTTATAGCTCTGGTAAATTACAGTCTTTTACTCCATGTGGCCTTTTTTTGGATCAGAGCTAACCTGTGTACTCCAAAGCTTCCTTTAACCTTGGTGACTTGCAGTATTGCTTCCTGACAATTTTGGAAAATAATGTGTTCTTCTAGTTACTCTTACCTCCTCATCAGAAAGACAAAGTACAAGTTGACAACAAAAGTACAGTTAACAATCTTGACATTGGCATGCCAAGAGGTTCTTTATGCTAGACAGAAGGGAAGAATGGATTCACCTGGTTGTTAGAAAGCAGCAATTAGTTTATTGGACAGTGAAAATTTATTTGCAACTGATCGTTGCTGTATGCAAGCAGGCAACTTTTTGAAGCAGGACTCTATGATCAACGACTGTCCCTACAAGCTATCCACCAATATATTCTATGTTTAGATCAATAAATTTGAAAGGAATGACCATCCCAGCCTTAGAACATCTTTCTTCCTAAGTGAAATTATGTCCGTTATGGTTGTATAGTTATATTACCCAAACATGTAACAAACTTCCTGAATTTAGAAATCAATGTGTTGTAGAGTCAATGGGGACTTTTTTTTCTTAATTGTTTTTGGTCTGTGAGATAAGATATTATGTCAAATAAAAATTAATTTCATAAGATTCAAAATGCTTAGCTGCTTCTTAAAATCTCAGCATCAGATGCCTGAGTTGTATGAGGTTAAAATCTACTGTACTGGTGTATGAACAAAGAATTAATGTTTCTTATATTCATAAGCTTGAAAAGACCATGAGAACATCTTTTCTGACTTTTTAGGAGTTGGACTTGATGATCCTTATGGGTCCCTTCCAACTCAGGATATTCTATGATTCTATGATTTCTGTGCATACCATAGATTTTACATATTTCAAATAATAATTGAGAAATGTAGATAGTGAATCGGGTATTTCTAAATCTACATCTACTTGGGCTTGGTCAAGTCTCCCATAAAGAATAGCCTTTATCTGGAGATTCCCACCAAAGAAAATTCATCACCTCTATAGTAGATTTTTGCAATATGTTGTCATGCTCATTGTTAGAAAAACGTATGCTTCTAATTTTGTCTAGTGTCACTCTGTAATCATTATTATACTTTCTTTGTGTGATTAAAGGTAGCATTACTAAACGGTATGTTCTCTCCATTAAGGTATATGTAAAGTTTTAAAAAGTGACATCTAAATTATATCTTTCTTCAGCTAAATATGTTGAATTCTCTCAGTCTCTTGCTTAAAAATATCCTTCAAATAATTTTAGATGTTTTATCCCATTTTTTTAAATATTCCTTTTTTTTATTATTTTTTTTATTTTTTTTTTAATATCAGAAATAAAGCAACATGAAGCTTTCTGGCTTTGGTCTTCCCAATGTGTAATACAGATATGAGACTTAAGCATTATTCTAACCTCTCCCTGTATCCAAGGACTGTAGGAGGAGGTTTGGTTCTTTTTGACTCCTTAGACTCAGATCTCACATTGACCTGCTTGTCTGCCATCCATTCCAGTATCAGTATCTATTCCAGATCCAGTATCAAGCTAATCAGCTTGCAGTTTGCTGATGCCTTAATTTACTCCTATATGTATCTTCTGGGACCTCAGCAGCAGTAGTGTGGGTAGCCTGTAGCATGATCAGTTAAAAAAAAAAAAAAAAAAAGTGTGTTGGACTTGAAATAACCTGTATTTTAAATCTCACTTTGCCAGTTGATCATTATATTGCTTTAGGAAAGTCATTCAGCTCCTTACTTCATTTGCTGTGATACTTGTGAAGTGCTTTGAAATCAGTAACACTCCTACTTAAGTTCACTGCATTATTATTCTGCTAGCAAAGCTGAGCTTCTACTCTACTCACTTCTAAAAACATTACCTTGTAGGCTAGAGTTTTCCACATTATATCAGTGCCCAAAGTTGTAAGTTGTTTAAGTTTGAACTAGAAAAAAAAAAAATAAAGCAAAAAGTCTTCAACATGATAACGTTATAATAAAGTATATTTTTCCTGTGTTAGAGAAATTGCTACATAAAAGAAAAAGGAAGGAATTTCCATCAGAGCTGTGTTTTCAAATTTCAGAAATCAGCAGGACACAGTGAAGAGCATGGATAGTGGTAAACAATGTTAAGGCTACAAAGTTGAAAATATTTAAGAGCATGAAACTGAGGAATCAGTGTAAAGAAAGCTGCCTCTTTAAGCTGCCTCTTGCACACTTTGAAAAGATGCATTGTAAATGGGTATTCAGTTATAGCTGATTATCAGTAGTTATATCATTAGCTGCTGGAGCAGCAGGAGATTGCAAAATCAAGTACCTTAATAGCTTCAGAGCAAGCAGCGGCAGTAAGAATAATAAATTGTGCTCCTAGGAACAACAAATACAGTATCAGGATAAGGCTTTTGCAATCCTGAAGTCGATTTCTTTGATTTTCAAGTATTTACCTGTGAATTCTGTTACCTAACCTGAAACAGCTTTTTGAATTCTAAGACTAATGTATCTAAGATACTGAAAGCTTTTTACATGTTGGTTTTGGACTGGGATCTAAGTGGTACATGTGAAGTTGCATAAAAAACTAGAATGCTTTGGAAAGTTGTGGTTTAGATAATAGAAATTTAGAAATTGTGTTTTCAGTTGTTTTATGTTTTAAAATGCATATGTTGATTTGCTTTGGAATAAGCATATGATTAACCCTGAAGATATGGAGACATATGCATCTAGGGATGTAGACAAACATCCTCTTCTTAACATACTGATACCAGTGGAAAATTTTGTTCTGCTCTGGCTCCAAAACTATTTAGTTCAAACCACCCAGGTTAATCAACAGACAGATTGCATGATTCCAGGATAACTACATTTATTTTGATGGCATTTCTTAGGGAGTGTTTAATCAAACTACTCAGTGGTAGAATTTAGGGGATCCCTCTGTCAAAGGATGCCACCAGGTTATGAGAAACTGGAGGGATTATGGATAGTGGCAGCAGGCTCTCCCATTAGTAAAACTGGTTGTTGAATGTAAGTCTTTCCACACCTTCAGCTGATGCAATGGTAGGGAAGTTATGTGAGACCTTGTATTTAACTTTAGGGTATATATATGTTCACTGTTTTGATAATCAAAGGTTTTATGCAACCAAAATTATCATAAGTTGAGTGTACCTGTGGTTCAGAAACATATTACATAGGGAATAATGTTTGAGAGGCATAGATTAGTAATTTATGTATTCATCTTGAAATTAGTGACATTTTGAATGCAAAGTATCACATAAATTGAACATTAGCACTGTTTAATAGAGCATTCATAGGCAGGGAAGAATTATTTGAATCAAAGTGATTTAAATCATTCATTTTAATTGTGATCTTAATCAAAAAGAAAGAATTTATGGTTTAGGTAATTTGTACTGTTTTGAATTTGTATTTTACTTCAGAAAGAAAGGATCATTTTCATTGGTTTAGGATAATCTGTAAAATAAATTGATTCGCAAGCTGTGTAAAGATTTGTTTTTGTTTGTCCGGATAATATGTGATACATTAAAACAGTTGTTCAAGGGTTTCTCAAGCTTGAAATACATTTATTTAGATTTTCAAATTATTATTTTTTTTGGTAGAAAAATAGTTAAAAATCATTACTTTAAAATTAGTTGTGATTTCTGACAAATTCTGATTTCTAATTTTGAAATTTGAATGCAGATGAAAACATACAGTGGAATGTTGAGTAATTTTTCTTAGTTACAATGAAGGTAGAATAAAATGTGCTGGGCACACATAGACAACAAGATATGCCAAATATGTTTTAAGGTGAAATGAATGATTTCTTTACAGAAAACATTTTTTCGTTCTGTTTTATGCAGTCTCTGAAAACAGTAGGACAAACTTTGAAAAGTAATTATATACTTAATCATAGAGGTTTGTGATGGGACTTTCAAAATCACATAACCGCTTTTGTATATATTGATGTACACCTGAAAGCATCACTCAGATATAAATTCTGGACATAATTGACAGCAGTTTTGTGAAAGCTTTCCCTTTAAATAAAATTTCATTTTTTTTCCCTATTGTTTTTATTGGTATACAAGAAGAGAAAAATAATGTTTTCAAACCCCAAATCGACTTAACCAATCTCAAATGAAAAAAATGTTCATTTTGTTCACTATTGAAATTGAGTTCAAGTGTAATTAAAGCAAGAAGCCTGCACCGTGCAAAGTACTCATATTTAAATAAATGAAATAATACTGGAGTAGCTGAAAATAGAGCATTTAATGTATTCAGCATGTGCCATTGCACTGACCTCAGATTACATATTTTCCTTTGCCTTCAGATACCTTTAACTCATTAAAATAAGGAAAAGTGAGAAGTGTTAATTACCATCCTATTCAATTTTAAATTTGTGTAAATGACATCACTAAATGATAGCAAGTAACCTGTCTTTTTTTTTTGTCCTGTGTTACACCATTCTACAATAATCTGAGATTTTCCCACATGTTCAGTTTCTTCCTGTTCAAATGCCTTAACCTCTCTTGCATATGCCAGCCATCTTCTTCCACGCCAGTAGTCCAGTTTTCCTCCACATTCATTTTCTATGATTTCTGACCTGCCACCTTGGCATGTAACACTATGTGCTAAATCTAAGGCAAAGATGAATTCCTGGTGACTTTACCTCATGCTTCCCTCTTCAGGAGTATCGTTATCCTCTATTTAGCCACCAGTCATCATTCCATGAAAACTCCGCACGTTACAACCTCTCCTTCTCAGATGTGGCCAGTAGATTCCAAAGCAGTAACACTGGAGCAGGGCAGAGATGAGGAAATAGAGTTCTGTGTGAAACGACATGAATCTAATTGTATTAGAAATAGGGCTAAAGACTGACAACATAAACTGGACAGGTCACAAATGTTGGCTGAGTTTATATTGTGTATAATAATGCTAACATGACATTCTGTTTTTGTTGCTTTTACATGTTCTGATGTTTCAGTGCTTGATTTAGTAATTTAGATATGTGTGTGGTTTTTGTTGTTGTTTTTGTTTGTTTGTTTTTCCCACATTTAATATTAATAATGAAGGTAATATTAATGGCAGCGTCTAGCCCTCCATCAGTACTCATGCAGGAAAAAAAAATGATTCTACAGTTCTATGATCCTATCATACTGAAGTAGAATGCAAGGATTTCTGAAAGTGGGGCTAAAATTAAAAGTGTTCTTGAAAATTCTACTAGTTCAGTAGGAAGTACAAATATAATTCACCCTATCTTACATCTGAAGAACTGACTGAACAATGTCCTGAAACCTTTCTGCCTGTTTCTTTGGTGGTTCACAGATAACTGAATATATTGAGGTTGCAAGGTATAGTGTGAAATTTTGTGCTATTTTCAACAACTCAATTGTTGAAAAACTGTGGCTCTCATAGTGCTTCATGTGAATAGAATCTGAAAGGTATTTTTAGATTATATATCAGTACACAGCAGCAAGAAAGCTTCATTTGTAGGATCAAAGATTGAGTAAAGTGTTATGTTAAGAAATGTGTCAAAGGAAAACAGCTGTTTTGGATAAGTGTTGTGAATGCTCTTAGATTATTAGTGAAACTAATTTACTTTGACATAACTTCATAATATTTAGAGCAGTGGTTTAGGCATATAAACGATTGATTGTGCAGTCAAAATTTACATGTTAACGTTATAGAATAGTCATATAATGTATATTTAAAATGTTATAAACATTAAACTATGGAATTTTAAGTCTTAACCATATTATTAATGTTCAGTGAAAATTCCCTGATGTATGGAAATGCATAAAGGGTCATTTAAAATGTAAGAAATGGTGGGGCTTGGATAGTTGGG